>NW_027181675.1:1225000-1825000 GCF_028537555.1 Battus philenor | reverse complement strand
TTTAACCAATTGTCTCTTTCCAAAAGTCAATGTGCAATATTTATCTTAGGGTACTGTATATAATTCGAAGCGTAAATTGAGAGAAAATGCATATTTTTCTATAAACAAATATTTAAATTATAAAAATCCTGGACAATGATGTCCCCTGATTATTTTCTTTTTAATTAGGCTATATCTGACAGAAAGTGTACATGTGAGGAATTTTTTGCAAAGATGTGTTGCAGAGGTTCTTCCTGCTTCTTCACAACTATAACACTACAATGCAGAGTAGAGTCAAAAATAAAACAAAAATATAATCTATTAATAAGAGTCCTGTTTAGTTTGAATATTGTCTAAATGAGCGTCTAACCTTGTGTCTAGATTATAAAGGTGTAATATATATATATATGTATATTACACCTTTATTATAGTATCGAGGGTTTTCCTGAGTCTCTCGTCAGAGTTGACTCCTAATAATATTTCCAGATCTCTTCTCACCCCTAGGGATCATATTAGACAATTTTGTAAACTAACCATCTTAAAATTATTTTTCAATTGCTAATTAATGCAATTATTACTAAACAACTTATGATTTAAATATAAATATAATGGTTTATTACATTTGTGGAGTCAAACACAGTTATTGTTTCTGAAATGAAAGAAACGACATTCACAGCATTTAACTTCTATTAATTTGTTTTGACATTAATGCTTGTGATTAAAGATTAAAGGTTAGGAAAAAATACAAATTTTGTTTCGCACAAGTCATTGACACAGTTTGACATTGACAGTTGAAAAGTTATGCAATTATAGATAATTCAAATTGATTAATTGTTGTGGAAAGTATATTTTATTTACATAAATTATTACAATATCAGGAGTAGAAATGTTTTTTTGTCCTAAATGAAAGACTTGAGTGAAATAAAACGCGTGACTGGTCTATTGATAGTCACATGGTATTTATACACCTGTTGGAACAAAAAACCTGTGGGAATAATGTTGTTAATGGTTCCCACAGTCGGGCGGCTATTCAGTGGCCTGTGGAGAGTTTTGTCAGTGCTATTGAAATTTAGGTGTTACTCTAAGTCTATTGTCTGGGAAAGACAAATATTTACTGGGCGTGTTTCTCGACATAGGGAGCATGCCTTACAGGAGAGCAATTCGAAAATGGACTCGGCAAGAGTTTAAATCTTTCGCTTCAATATAAAATATTATTGGGGGGACCGGAAAGTAATGTCGCTTTCTTAAGTTAGAATCACACGACTACATTTTTAACAAGTTTTTATTTCTAATCAATAATATATTCGCCTTCGTTATCAAAAACCTTTTGACATCTAGTATACAAAATCAATGCCGGAGCGGTAACAAAACAATCGGTTTTTCTGTAAAATATGTCGACAAAAATGATATTACTCTCCGGTCTCCCTAATATATATGTCACTTAGGGGGGCGTAGGAATATTAGAAAGGCATGGAAAGGACAGGAGGCATGGCACATAAAATGTTTAAAAATACTGGGTTAGAGTGTAGTAGTTCAATGTGGGTAGAAATAAAAATTGCTTGACAAGAATTCGTCACGGCGAATTCAAACGCATAGCATTAGTCTGTCTCCCTCACTCCTATAGCGCTCTCGCTCGCACACTAGATCGTACCCATATCTATACCGATAGGTTCTCCACATAGCGGTGTACTTAGTACCAAAGCTGTAGCATGCTTTTGTTGATTCCACAGAGTGTATATTTATTTTTATAAATAAACAGTCGCCGTAATAAATTCTAGACTATCGAGACTTATCATATCAGTAGGTGATGATAAAAAATGCTCTTTCAGTCTGGATTTTAGTGAGAGACGGACAATCGTCTAATTACGGCTTTGTAGAGCACTATCTCTGTCCCACGCTACCTATGTGCAGTTTTGTCAGTCGTATTTTATGCGATATAGGTAACATCTATTTACAAAGCACCATGAATATATTTAGTAGTCACTCTGAAATATATTACAATACCCGGTGATAAATATTGCACATCAACCTTTGAAAAGAGACAATCGGCTAATTACGACTTCGCAGAGCGTTATCTCTGTCGCACGACTGACAAAACTTCTCTTAGGTAGTGTGGGACAGAGATAACGCTCTACGAAGCCGTAATTGACGATTGTCTCTTTCCAAAGGTCGATGTGCAATATTTATCGCCTAGTACTGTACTTGAACATTGCATACCTAGTCAGGTTAATGTAAAAACAGTGATTCGGTTTTATATGTTTCAGATTTTTTTATTTAATATGTTACTTAAATTTATTTTATATATAGAAAAGCGACAAGCCAATAACTTATGAATGTACGAAGTATACAAGGACTATATAGTTACCAATATTTAATTTTAATATATAGTAATCCGAATCGCATTGATTTTGAATGGCATATACATCGACTTCTTTAAGACTTTAATACCTGTCATTAATCGAGATATATGTAATAAACCTTTTATCGATGCAATAAATAAAATAACGACCCCAGTTGAGGTCTCTGCGATAGCCCTGGAGCCTAGAGTAAAAAGAATTTTTTTGTTTATTATCTTCCGGTTTTGGAGACCTATCGTTCACCTCTCTCTTGGGAGCGACAGGGACTCTATTTTTCAATTTTATAGTTGAAATAAATTTTCAGTTATTTTATATGTTTATAACGTTCATCTGCCTTGAATCACGTTTTCTTTCGCTCTTTTCTTCTGACTTCTATCACAATTTTTTTCGTACTTTTTTTATACATTTTCTCCATCCAGTTACAATTTTCTCCTTGCTTAAATTTCTTAGGTATACATTGCATATCACTTTAATATGTTTTTTTTTTTCCTTTTTTATTTATAGTATACAGTAAAAGTTGTTTATACGCCGGATATATAATCCATAGCTATGTCGCGAATACAGAAGCCGTGAATATGGAATGCTAATTTATAAAGGGATTATAAGAGATACGTTTCTTGGTGACAAAATAAACAAAAACCAATTTAATTGAACTTTTTGAACATTTTGATTAAGTGTGATATAATAGTTGGATATTTATTGAAAACCTTTTATTATTATGTATGTATTTATTACATGCGCAAATAAAGTAATTGTGTCGCATTTTTTAAATCCGTGTATATTGACAACACGAATGAAGGAAGCGGGTATAAGAAGCTTGTACTGTACTTGGTTACAATATTAAATTCATTAGATCGTCCTTTTTTAAAAAAAAAAAAGAATTTAAGCTATCCGTCTTTAGCGCTATGCCATCCAAGTAAATGCAAAAAGCATTTATACATATGTAGAAAGAATATTAATATTTCTTCCTGCATCAAAATACACCTATCCCCCGATTTACACGGTAGATACGTTCCCGAGAAAAACGTGTTAATCGAAAATTTAAAATTTTCAAATCAAAACCGTGTAAATTGAAAAGCTTGCAGTAAATGCATAATTTTGCTATTTAACAGTTGTAATTTTTTTCAATATTTTTGGGAATACACAGAAATAAAAATAAAATGCATTGACAAGTTAAAATATTTAATATATTACGGAAACACTGTTTTTTTTTTAATTTATAATAATCTAAATTATGCACTTTCTTGTAATTTACGAATATGGAAAATTAAATCTTTCTAAAAATGTGAAACTTTCACTCGCATACAATTTTCCGTAGATAAAACTTTAATTTTATGCGAAGAAATACAGACACAGTGTGCGTGTGTAGCAAGTCAGCACATAAGCTCGGGATTCCCCGTGAAATGTGAACACAGCACACGTGTTCAATCACGGTAGCATTTAGTAGAGAGCGATAAAAACAAAAAAAACTCATTTGGAAAAACGTGTAAAACAAGTACCATGTAAATAGGGGGATAGGTGTACTTTATTATAGTAATTTTTAGTCCTAAGAGAATATTTTTCATAGAACAAGGTAAAAGGAACTATCAGTTTCAGGTCACAACAGCCGTGAAGTTTCTATCCAATCCCAACGTACAGAGATGCACATTGGAAAGCAAGGAGAGGTTCCTCCGGAGCAAGGGTCTAACGGAATATGAGATCCAGAAGGCGGTGGAGAGATGCGGTGAAATGGTAGACGTATCCTCTATAGCGTCTGATTTCTTCTACTTCAACCGTTCGAGAAGGTCCTGGTTGAGAGATAGAATTTTACCGATTATTGTCTATGGAGGATTTGTTTATGGTTGCTACTGGTTTTACAAGGTGAGAATTGTTATATTTATCCTTTGTCGCGGTAGACGCACCGTGGGTAAAAACCCCCCACTAGGGAACCGAAGACATATTTAAGGAAGCAGGGATACGCTAGATATGGGCATCGCAAGACAGCGTAGCAATATACTATCAGGTGGTATAATGATGATCAGTAGCGCACCAACTGCAGACCTTCGATTTTCTATAAAGAGTGGATCTTCTTTAACCCTTAAATGCATAGCTTTTATTTATACTTTTAAAAAAACATTTACCTTGCAGATAAGTACACTGAAATGCACGTAAAAACAGAAAAAAAATATGTGTATAATATTTTTATACTTATTTTTTTAAAACCATAAGTTGTAGATATACAACACTGTGCATTTACTTTTGAGTGTAGTACACATTTTATGTTTAAGTAGTATTTTGCAGTTTTACAATCGAAGGAGTTTATCGAGGAAGTTTATGCATTTATGGGTTATGCAAAATATCCTGTTTTTATGGGATTCTTACTCAAACTCAACTGGGGTAGACTTAAATGAGTAAGAACCATCATTGTATATTATTTGAATAAGGTCCTGGCGTCTTTCGATATTAACTATCAAAACCTCCGAGAGCCTTAACTTCAAGTACCTTGGCCGTGCTCTAGCAGTATGGGATTTACTGTCACCATTATCCAGGGGCTTGCTGCAGAAGTAAGAGTAGAGTCTAACCCTTGAATACCACCAATTCGAAGCCTTTTTCGTCTTATATAGTGTCCGAAATTCTTTCAGATTTTCTGAGCTCCTCCGTGCAAAGTGACCAAAGTACTTGAGGATTTTATGCATATAAACTGTGTTGTACTCGTTTTGATTTCATAAAGGAGTAAAATAAATATACCCAACTCTATTGTAATGTTAAGTATTAGGATTGGGCTCTAATTAAAATGTTAATTGTACTCAAAAGATGTATTTTACGACGCCGAGATAATAAATAGCCAGAGATGTATACTGATTAATCTGGCACAACCTCCGAACTATACGAACACTAGACTATGACTCCCCGAACTCTACTTCGACGCATAATAACGTGCCGATTATCTCCGAAAAATCCAAGCTGGGTGGCCAGGAGAGGTTTAGAAACCACCTGTAAAGTTACCTGATGGACGAACCTCTATTTTAGTCCGTTCGTTAATTCATCTCGCCGCCTAACCTTCAGGGAAAGATGCAATAAAGCGAAGGACGTACAATAGATTGACGTTTCGCCGTCAGCCCCGACTGGCTCGATCGTGGAATTCGTTCTTTATTCCCAGCTGCCATCTTTGCGTTAGTTATTTAAGCAGTCGCCACAATACATTCTTATTCAATCACTGACTCCGAAAACTATTCAACTATGTTTTACACTGTTTCTTAAAATAATATTTGAATGCCTTTACGGTTAATTTAAACGAATAAAACATACAAAATAAATGTTTAGGGAATGACATGTATATTGTGATGCCATTTACAAAATATACAAATCTGTGTTATATTTCAAAAAGCGACGTACAATACTAAATATACCGATGGATAATAGTACAGACAACGATTGTGTAAAAGCTTGTATGTAGATACAAATTGGAATAACTACCCAAAGGTCATATCCCTTAACTTTATCACTTCGAGGAACTTTGTCTTAGATCACCCGACCCAAATTCTAGTAATGTATTTTACGTGTAGTTACATACGTAATAAGGGTCAACGACCTTTAATCTATTAGTGGTATGTATATATCTGTTCTATTGTTAAAATGTGTCGTGTGAATTGTTGGTATAAAAAGTCTATGTTAATGGCGTTCTTGTCTATAAACATTGATTATTATTCACTTATTTTTCTGTCATTAAGTAAAACTTTGTACCTGTTGGTATTCACAGTTTTTAAACGGTTTTATTTAGTTCGACCCGTACGGAATTATTTTGGATCAAAATTGGAAATTGAAATTTAAACACCTTCCCGTTGTCAGATTGATCTGAAATTTGGTACACACGTTTAATTTAGATGACAATACAATATAATAAAATCAATAACATTATAAATCTAAAATGGCCGCCGATACAAAATAGCGGATTACGTATTTTTCCTTAACCCCCTCAATATGGGTATCAAATGAAAAGGCTACACTAGTAAAACACGATGATTATGTCAAAATTTAAAATTCAAGATGGACGCCGTTCCAATATGGCGGACTAGGTACATATTTTTCCACAACCACAACAATATGGGTATCAAAAAACCGTTAAACTTAAAAGTTTTTTAAATGTATTTATTTTTCATCAGGTTTCAGAGCGTTGAAGGCACTGAAATCATGTCCAAACTTAGTTTAACTTCGTAAATTTGGTTAGAATCGTAAGCAATATTTATATCCTTTTTTTCTAAATTTCCCCTCGTTATTGGGGGCTCTCGCTCTTCCCTACCTGTTTTATGGGGAGCCGAAATCAACCGACTGTCTCTTTCCAAAGGTTGATGTGCAATATTTATCGTACTGTATCTGTATTATCATTTTATAAATTTCCGTTCCTACCCGACTTTTACTGCTTTCTTTTATTTCTTTATATTACAACCTGTACGATCTCATTACTGAATTTTTGCAAGAAAACATGTTATAGTGCTAACTTGCTCTGACTTATTAACTTATTCTTTTCGGTGTTTGGCACTAATCGGTGTAATATAGCTCCTGGGGATGCCCCGTGGAGGGGTAAAGCACGTGTTGAGTGATTTGGCGGCGGCAGTTGTGTGATTCGCATTGTTTGCCACATACTCATTTATCAGCGGGCTGGCGAGCTGTGCACTTTGTTGCACGACTACCACTGCATGTGCGGAAGTAGCTATATTGGTCCTTTTCTTACTTAGGATTGACTTCCGCAAGGTAACGCCTGATTCCATTAAATATTCTTTTCGGATCAGGATGTCTTCAGAATCCGCCCATAATATAAAAGATGCTACTATAGGGGAGCTATATCAAGTTCGGAATAAACTCCAGTAAAATTTCCGTCTAAAATGATCAGGGGTTGGTAACCGCTGATGCAGGAACCATCGTCGATAGAAGCTGGATACAGGCTGCGTCCACCTGGTCCCATTGGAAACCTATGGGGACAGCCCATGTTCACCGTTACACGTCTTACAGTTGAAATGGTGATGGTGGTTTTGTTCCTTTTAATAGCATTACTTACCACCCTGCGAGCAAACGATAGGAATAAGGGGCGAAGGTTTTCGTCGCCCATCATTAAGGCGATGCTTTCCATATCTACTTTCAGTTTAGTCGACGTTTCCAGGGCACTACGCATCCCTGCTGTCTGAACTGAAACCAAAAATTAAATAAATGCACATGTAAACGAACTTATCAAATAATAATAGAATATAAGACAAGTCTAGCAATGTAATAAAAAAGTTCAAATCCAAACAAATCTGTGATATCAAAAAATAAAGATAAAGATTGTAGAATAAAAATGTACCTAGCCACCTAAGAGTAAAAAAGATGAGGAAAGGAAGGCGATGAAAGCAAGAAGGAATGAAAGAACAAAAATTGCAAGATATTGTGAAGAATAAAAGAAATTGAGAAGTATGAAAGTGAGTGTCGAATAAAGATAAAACTCTGGAAAAATTATGTTTAAATAAAGTCCCTGTCCCAAACTAGATAGGGGGTGCGAGAGGCTCCCAATAGCGGGGGCTATAAAAAATGGTGATGGTGATGATGCTTAATTTAACAATATGAATTCTTCGTTTTGTTTCTACCATAAACAAACGAACATTCAGATTGTTTTTATTATATATAGAGGTCTGCGTGGTATTTAATAAAAAAAGGTTATAATAATATTATCGAAACAGAGACGTCCTCACTGACCGCCAACTGCAATTGGCGGTGACCCGCAAACTTCATAAGCCAAAACACGTGTCCGATACGTCACTTAAAATTTTATTTATACAATGTCCGGCATTTGATTTGGCACACGAGAAACCAAAAGCCAAATATTCGAACACCGATCATCGTCAGTTGTGTGAGGTTATATCCGTCTTTGGCTATGTGAATAACTTCAAATACTCGCAGGCAGATGATAGGCTGGTTTTGATTTTCTACCATCAGCCTCTAGCCTATCACCGTTCACCCCGCGTCTGACTTGCAGCTAAGTTGTCGAAGAATGTTTTGTGTGAAAGAAGAAAATTTTTCTTTCTTTATATCACAGCAATGAATGTTTAGCTTTCATGCTCCATGTTTCTGGCCACTTCGACCACAATGCGTCTATGTCAAATAACTTTTGCGTGTTCGTATTCAAATTCGAATCGATTTGAATTCAAAGCCGCCAGTAATGCAATCTTCGTGTTTGTATTTGGGCTAAATTTCAGAAACAAAGACGTGTACGTGTGTAATTTTCAACCAATGTATAAAATCAGGGCTATAATTTAACACTTCTTTTGTTTTTATTATTTTTTATTCATTTATTAACATATAAATATGCTAACATAGATATGGCCAGGGTTGTCTACGCCTGTAATAGTCAAACATATTTAAATTTGTGCAATATCATGTTTTACTATTGGCTTGTTGTGTAAAATAAATAAAGAAGTTTGTGAGGGTAGTTTCAAAACAATTGTAACTGAGATTTTCGTAGGCTCTTCTCAAATTAAGCGGGTTTTTCCCCTTCTTCCCTTTATCTTGAGTACACTGGAACTATTTTAACAAAAATATTTAAAAAAATATATTATTTATTCATGTTTTTTCAAAGTTGAACCTTTTGTTGTGACTTCCATTTCATTATATTTTTATAAAGTTAAGCACAAATTCATCTTTACTTACACAAGGAATTATTATAAACGGGAAATAAAATTAATATATACAATGAGTATTTAAAATTCAATAGGAATACATAACTTAAAACAAAGACAGTTTAGAAAAAGCGTTTTTTTATTTTTGTGTTGAAATATTCATGTTTCTATTTTTGGTTTATGTGCTCACGTAATGTTTTGTTTAAATCTTCAGTGTGAGGCCCATAGGTGGGCAATTTGATCGTTAAGGGCGACAAATTCAAAGTGGATTCGACGTAGGGGGCGTAAGAATTTTATAAAGGTTAAGGTGGGGCGTGGAACTTAAAAGGTTGGAAAGACTGTTTTAGTGACTTTTATAGCAGTGCTCCTCAACCTTTTCTCATCTACGGCACACTAAAATATTTCCTTTAATTTCCTAAAATTTCAATTAATTTTTACCGCTGCACACTGTTCTACAGTCTGTGTTTACTAAAAACCGTATGGTTTATTAAAAAAAAGAGCTGTTTTTTTTTAAAACGTATTGTAAAAATGGCGCAACAGTAGAAGTTTGATATATCTAGGATCTAGGATATATACTTGCACGACAAAAACCGAGGAGAACAGACAATGTACCATTCGGCTTTGTTAATGGTCTAAGCCAGAGTTCCCCAAACTTTTTTGTGTCGTAGACCACTTGCCATGTTTTTCGTGTTGTCCTGTGTTGATTTCCAGTAAATTTCTAACTGTAGTGAAGTTAAGTGTTAAAAACTTGAAGTAAAAACATGTTATGTTATGAAAATGTATTGAGACCACAAAGCAAATACCAACATCCAAGAACTTCACAATTTTATAAACATATAATATTTTTTTTACTTTATAGGTACTTTTATAAAAAAATGTAAATGTTTTGATATTATAAGATAGTATGATGTAAGTAAATAGGTACTATCAGTGTATGTGTTGAGATCCACTATCGTGGACCTCCATTTTCATTTCATGGACCCCCAAATTTTTTTTCGCTGACGTAGACCCCTTGCAGGTTGTCATAGACCCCTAGGGGTCGATAAAGACCACTTTGGGAATCACTGGTCTGAGCAATGTTACTAGCAGCAACAGATCATTATACAAAGGGATTATAAATAAAAAATTTCTTTGTCAAACAAACAATTCGGATACGAAATCGAATTGAATCATTGGGTTCTGTATGTTTTTTAGACTTATTTTTTTTTATTATTCATTGCATCTGTATACAGTATGATTGGTTAAACGTATAAAGATGTAAAGAGGTGATTGGTAGCGGTAGACGCAGCGTGGGCTGTACTCCCACTAGGTGGACAAACGACATTGATAAAGTCGCCGGAAGTCGAAGAGAAAGAAGAAGGTGTAGCTCATTTAACAGCAAAAGCTTTGAATTTACATTTATTTCCAATCACCCTGTATAAAGTGACCGCGCTGTAGCAGCAAAAGCAAATGTGTTACATTAAAATATTTTTTTTAGAATGTGACTGGCCATTAATTTCTGGCAATGCAGACTGCAGAGACAGATAAACAATTATTAATTTTACCTCCGTTCAAGTTACCGGACCTCCTCAAATAAAATCTACGGCAGAAATTTTTGATGAGTTGAAAATCTGAAATAAGTCGAAATTAGTCGATTGTCTCTTTCCAAAGGTCGATGTACAATATTTAACGCCGGGTACTCCATATTACCATTACGTTATTTATTTTTTCTGAATTGACAGCAAATAAGGTGTACATTCACTCCTTCAAATCTTTTTTATTTATAACAAATCTACCCTTAAATATCATATAAAGAATTTTATTATCAAAATAATTGTCCGGTACAGTTTAGTACTGTGTGCTTCGTAATTTTTCTAGGTTAAAGATAAACAAATAATCGTCAAACAATACGGTGTAGCAATAAGCACGTGTAGGTTAATATCGTGTTATTTGAATTTTATCAGCGTAGAAATCGAAACACGCCGAAAGCGCCACTAATGATTAATGTGTACAAACTTCTTTTTGGGTAAAACATGTTTGAGATTTGATAGGAAAAGTGTGTCAACTTAGTTGTACATATCTTTACATATTTATTGCGTGAAGTATATTGTATGTATTTGTTAAATAAATAAATTGAACGTGAGTTTAAGGAATTTAGTTTTTATTGATGCACATTGTAATAATATAGCGGTTTGAACTATATGGAAAGAAAGAGTAGCAGAGACACCCAGACGGACCAAGGCATGGTCGCGACAACTGTGACAAGAGTGTAAGGCGGAGAAGAATAAGACTAATACTATAAATAAAAGAGATCGGGAAAATTGTGACGTGTGGCCATTTCAATAAAGTAAAATACCCGGCGATAAGTATTGCACATCGACCTTTGGATAGAGACACGAGAACAGTCCGATATATATTAGGAGCTGTTACAACAAGTATCATTTGCTTCTTTTGATAATTATTTTTGTTCTTTGTATAAAATACACGAATTCTCTTATTAGTGATGGTTTTAGGTTGAAGTAAAATAAAATTAAAAAAACACATTTTCACACTCTTTACTCACTTGGTATATATGTTCTATTAATATGCCGCGAATACGGAATGGTAATTTATGTGGGTATAAAAGGCGATACGTTCCTAGTTGAGAAAATTTAAAAAAATTAGTTGAAGTTTTTAAACAATTTGAATATCTTAGGGGTTAAACAATTGTTTGAATAATTTTGTAATTTTCTCTTGCTTGAAAGTTTTTAAGTACTCCTTCAATTCAGACTGACACGCGGCTTGCATTAGCAATATGCCATATTTCAATCCATAGATGGATCGAATTTTTAATTTAATATTCTTTATTGAACACGCTAGGATACAGTTAGTTTCATAATAATGAACAAAAAAATAACAATGGGCGGTCTTATCACACGAGGCAATCTCTTACAGGCAACCATAATATGGAAACAGTAGAAGTATAAATAATGGGAAGTTTATGTGTACTAAATATACATATACACAAACATACATTCATAAACATATATACACGTACATACATATGCATGGCATTTACCTCAGAAAGAATAAAGAAACAGAAGAAAAATAAATGAATTGACGGAAGAACAATCATAGGTCTAGTAAATAGTGTTTCATCAAGAAATCGCAAAATTCATTTGCCATTAAACCTTTGCTTAGATTTTTCAAATTAAATCTCACGTTTCTAGTGCTTGTTGAAGCCTCTTTTCAATAGGCTGTGAATTTGACCTTTCCTCCAAGGCGGTTTCATTTATTTATCTTGCGATTCCTGAATGCAATTCCTGAATGTCACTTGATTATATCTGTTCGAACCTATCTCGTGTCATTTCATTCTCGATTTCGACTATGTTTGCAGTCAAAGTTTAAACTTGTATAGCTTCTTCGTCACTTTCTGCAGTTACAGCAGGTCACACTATTTTTATTTTCTTTGTTAATCCATTTGACGGCATTTACAAAGGATACTAGATGGATATGATCGATAGATTTCAGTGTGATTTCGTTTCGTGCGACTATTAGAGAAACTGTTACTCCTTTTTAAACGGTTTTATTTAGTTCGACCCGTACGGAATTTGTTTATTTGGGTCAAAAATTGAAATTTAAGCACCTTCCCGTTGTCAGATTGATCTGAAATTTGGTACACACATTTAATTTAGATGACAATACAATATAATAAAATCGATAACATTATAAATCTAAGATGGTCGCCGATACAAAATGGCGGATTACATATTTTTCCTTAACCCCCTCAATATGGGTATCAAATGAAAGGGCTACACTAGTAAAACACGATGATTATGTCAAAATTTAAAATTCAAGATGGACGCCGTTCCAATATGGCGGACTAGGTACATATTTTTCCACAACCACCACAATATGGGTATCAAAAAACCGTTTAACTTAAAAGTTTTTTAAATGTATTTATATCCAATAAGTTTGATGATCTCCCATAGTACGATATGAATGTTTATTTCCATTAGAAGAACTGTTACTCTGATATTGTTTAGTCTATGTACAATATCGTCTGACTTTCATTACCTCTTTTCGGCACTATCTATAGAACAGTCATCCAGCTAACATCTATATATATATATATATATATATATATATATATATACATTTTTCAAACAAAGACTGTCAATAGATGCAAGAAGTTTACAAATATCTACTGTTGTTACTTAGCTTTCAAATGATATGTTTAATCATTGACATTTAGACATTTATGCTACATGAGTCAGCTCCTTGCGAAATATTTTATTCGGATCGTAGTAAGAATATAATTACAAAACATAAATGTCAAAAAAGTATCGATTATTATTAAATAACATTTTCCTCTCGACTTTTGTGCTTTTGTTCAGTTTTCATATGAGTAAGAAATTATGTTTGTATATAAATATATTTCGTATTGTTCAAAGAACTGCCTGAGGCATCTGATATTCGTGGAGGAGCCGAAACGCAAGAGCACAGCAGAATGCATAGAAGAGCTCCGTCGATCTCTCGACGTGTTGAACAGCAGCGTTACGTCGCTGCGATCTGAAATCCAGTCCACCGCGCAGCAGAACGCCATGCGGTTCCAACTGGACAACCTCAAATCTGACATCGCGTCAGTAAAAGGCATCTTGCTCAATAGGTACGTATTATTCTTTCATGACTAATTCTTTTTTTTTTTTTGGAATAATGATGTCTCGGACCAGAGTTTCCCAAACTTTTTTGTATCGTAGACCCCTTGCCATGTTTTTCCGTGTTGGGTAGACCCCCTACTTACCTGATATTGATTTCCTGTAAATTTCTAACTGTAATGAAGTTTAGTGTTAAAAACTTATAGTAAAAACTGTCAATTTATACATTTATTAATTGAATTTAAATTAAAACTACTCAAAATAAAATTTTGTATCTGGTACGTACTTCATAGGTACTTTTATAAATAATGTAAATGTTTTGATATTATAAGTTAGTATGATGTAAGTAAATAGGTACTATCTGTGTATGTGTTGAGATCCACTATCGTGGACCCCCATTTTCATTTCATGGACCCCCAATTTTTTTTCGCTGACATAGACCCTTTGCAGGTTGCCATAGACTCCTAGGGGTCGATATAGACCACTTTGGGAATCATTTTCTTGGACATTTCACAGCTGAGTTTCTACACTAGATTTAATTAGTAATGAGGCGATGCGTAGACGAACAAAAGTAACTGTAATAGCACAGAACATTGGCAAGTTGAAGTAACAGTGGACAGGTGTCATAGCGCGCAGAACATAGTCTGGTTTTGTTAACGGTCCCGTTTGTGGGACATCTCTTTCTCTCCTACTATGGTAAAACAGTGTAATTACTAGGCTTGATCTAATAACAGTACCCTTGTGGTGTTACAAAGTTAACGCTACAAAACTTTCTGTAACACCAATATCGTTTTTTCCATAAAATTTCTTTACTCCTTCTTAACTATATTCATACTCGTCTCTCATCTTTCTTAATATCTTCTATTTATTTCTCTCTCTATTTTACCTTTTATACATCGCCAAAATGGATTATTATTATAGTAATAAATATATGAAAGTTGCTGTCACACAGAAAAAAATGTTGGGTATACGGTAATATATATTTTTTATGGTCCCCGCTATTGGGGGCCTCTCGTACTCCTAATTAGTTGGGATCAGGGTCTTTGTTTACAAATAATTTTTACAGATTTTTCATCTTTATTCTTCGCTCACTGTCATACTTCTCAATTTATTTCATTATTTACATATTCTATTTTTTTAGCACAGTTTTCTTTGGGTTTTGCTTTCTTAATACATTACTACACTTTTCTTATTCTATTTTTCCTATTATTAATTGACTAGTAATTTTCTGCTGTTTATTAGGTACCTACTTATCTATACTGTTTTGTTTCTATTAACACACTCACCACCCTACGAGCAAACGATAGGAATGATGGGCGAAGGTTGTTGTCGCCCATCATTACGGCGATGCTCTCTAAATCTAAATCTTTAACTTTGCGGTAATATATATACAGTATATCCCCTCATAGATATTTTTGGGTAAAGCCTATGGCTTGTAGTGGACGTCCATAGGCTGACACCCACTGCAAGGCACGACAGGTAAAGTAATGTATATTACACAATAAGAATGACCTAATTACAAATAACGCAAACATAAATACAAGAATGTTATATACAGGGTGATGATAATGAAATGATAATGTTTGTTCTTTGGCATTATTCGTTTCACTATCCTTGACATACCATAGATTGACGATTAGCCTAGACCTCTTTTAAATTGAAAATTTTGATAAGAGTGTTGTAATGGCTTAAATTTTGTCTATGTCATTGCCTAACTTGAGCGCCAACCTTGAATCTGGGCTGATAGACATTCGAATACGTAAGCGTACTTGTGGCTCGATGAGCTTTCTCTCTGTATCACCTCAAGTGCGCGTGGTGATCTTTGGTGAAGGCCTGTGCCTTGCAGTGGCTGGTCTTTCGACTGACACGGTGATGATGTGACATTTTATTTAATGGAATCAGGCGTTACCTTGCGGAAGTCCATCCTAAGTAAGAAAGAGACTAATATATAGCTACTTCCACACAGGCAGTGGTAGTCGTGCAACAAAGTGCACCGCCCGCCAGCCTGCTGATAAATGCGTATGCGGCTAACAATGCGAATTACACAACTGCCACCGTCAAATCATCAGGAGTTATGTTACACCGATTAGTGCCAAACATAGAGTCACTCTGTGTTGAAACACGTGTGGTGCATTTCATTGGACGACTACCACTGCATGTGCGGAAGTGGCTAAATATTAGTCTTTTCTTACTGATGATGAGACATACAAAACAACATAATCTTGGTGTGAGATATCACGGAACAGTATGACTTAGTTTGCAAGTGAATTAAGTTCGCGAACTTAATCACCGTAATCTATAAGTTCGAACGTCTGTCACCCGTGTAATAATTTTGAGAGGTTTGATGAGGTTTACGCCGATGAGAGAATTTCATACAATTTATTTTTTTATTATCTGCCACTAAGGAATCAGTTCCCGTCATTAAAGACCAGAACAGAGCCGCCTTCGATACCAGCGTGGCAGCGGCAGTCGGAACAAGCCGCCGCCTCCACTGACGTCCCAACAGAGGAGAAGAAGAAAACCCACCGCAGTCGCAGCCAGAGGTCTGAAAGCGGTGGCTCCAACTCCAGCGAAGGGGAACAGGCAACCAAAAACAGTGATAGCAGCCTAGAGATTATGTAAGTTTATAATAAAAACGACATATTTGTAAAACAGTATTACAATATACCTCTGACTCGCATGGTTTTGATAGACAAAAATCTAAAAACATCTCGTTGAAGTTTTTTTTGATCTAGCACACACAACGGCCCATTTGCAGATTCCGCTAGTGCGAGGGGCGCCTAACCTAAAACGTCTTTTTTCGACTGCTAAGCAATACATGTAATTAAACGGTTTTATTTAGTTCGACCCGTACGGAATTTATTTGGGTCAAAATTAGAAATTGAAATTTAAGCATCTTTCCGTTGTCAGATTGATCTGAAATTTGGTACACACGTTTAATTTAGATGACAATACAATATAATACAATCAATAACATTATAAATCTAAAATGGTCGCCGATACAAAATGGCGGATTACATATTTTTCCACAACCACCAGAATATGGGTATCAAATATAACCGTTTAACTTAAAAGTTTTTTTACCGATTTTTATAAATACTATAATAAATAAAAACTTCAAACTGACTTAAGAATTTTTTTTTTCAATTTCAGCACATGAACACCGCCGCCGACGTTTACCGTTTAATTTATTGGGATGTTA
Source organism: Battus philenor (assembly GCF_028537555.1). Taxonomy (NCBI): domain Eukaryota; kingdom Metazoa; phylum Arthropoda; class Insecta; order Lepidoptera; family Papilionidae; genus Battus; species Battus philenor. Next base: position 1,808,220 of record NW_027181675.1, on the reverse strand, counting down.
TACCAAAATCCGTGTGGGTGTGTGCGTGCGAAATGTTGCTTTTGGCGGGAATTTTCATGCTGCGATGACAGCAATGGCGATGGAAATAATTTAACTCGTGGATTTCTCAATGTACCTACATAAACATTGTTTTTTTTTACTAATAAAATATAACAATTGTGTGAAAATAAAATGTTATACAATTTAATTTATATTAATATATTTGTCACAAGTAAAAGAGCTTGACTAGTATAGCTAAGTATATTATCTATGGCGTCACCACGATCTATTTCTGTGTTTAAAAAATTTTGGTTCATTCAAACAATGTTACACACTTATCAGCTGCACTGTATTCGCCGGATTGAATTAATACCACAAAATGTACAACTTAGTTGATTAGTGATAAAGAGTTAAGGATGTGTTTACACGGATGCAAAATATCAACGTCTCTCGTTCGTGTGGTAAGGGACTATATTCATAATTTTATCCACTAGGGATCGTCTTTAGTCAGATTTTGTTTACACCGTAAGAATGCCAGAGGAGTCTAATTTCATAAAAATTGGATTCGTATTGAAGTCTCCTGTGATGCCATCGGTCTTCTTCTTCTTCAGCCGATGGACGCCCACTGCAAGGTATAGACCTCTCCCAAACATTGCTACTACAGCATCTTCCCGCAATCTGAACTGTCGTTGGTCTACCTAGTAGGGGGGGGGGGGGGCTGTCTACCCACGCGGCGTCTACCGGCTCGTGATTGCAACTCGGTTACACTAGCGATGAACCCCTTCCATATCATGAACATTTGAACCATCATGCCATCCTTTCTGAAGGTTCAAATGCTCCCTGATCTGAGAAGAACCCACAACAACCTCAGACGTGATGTTTCTATGTGGTCACTTTTAATCCATTATGCAATTGTAAAGCAATTCATTACTTTATTATCCCTAAAATTCCTTAGATTTTTGTACAAGTATTTATTCAATAACTTTCCATCATTTATTACAAGATATATTTCTGTTTAATCTGTGACTTTGTTTATTTTTTGGACAACAGTAAGATTAAGGTATGAAAAACCCTGTTATTTTCTTGCTCCCGAAAAAGACAATGGTAAAAAAATGACATAAAAAGAATTTATTTGAACAACCACCTAAAATATGCCACATGTAAACACATCTTTATAATTGTTTACACGAACTGTCACTATCTATCTCTTTCACTTACGAAAGAGCAGTTGAAACGACACTATATAGCTTTCTCCGGTGAATATATTGAACACGAAAGAGATGCTAATAATATATTGTATACGTCAGTTGTTTTAAAATATTATTTTTGTATTATGTACTGTTAATAAAGTTATATTCTATAATATGATTAATATCAAAATAGTTTAATCAAAAAATGTCTTACCAAATTTAATTTAAATAAAACACATCTGCCGTTTTGTGGATACCAAAAACTAAATTTAATTCATACATGTTCAAACACGTAAAAGATATTGTACAAAATTAGTTAAAACTACTTTTTTTCAGTAAATATTGTATAATAGTATAAATATCTATATTGTTTTTATAAACCTAGTTATAGACAATTACTCTAGGAACTTCTAAATCTAAATAAATAATCAAAAATTGTTGTTATAGTATATCGATGGGAGTACATTGGATTCTAGATCAATAATACTGAATCTGGTGCTACCGAAACTGCTGTACCACGCCTAATGTATGCACGTGGCGAAACGAAGGGGAATATCAGACACTATTCCATATCTTTAATAAACTTTTCCTACTCCTCTCACCTCACCGCGCTTTCCTAAGGCGCGGTACAGCGGTTTCGATAGCCATATCTTTAGTAATTATTATGCAACGTTAAATTTTATCATATTTTACTTTAGATCATCTACAGTGATCACTTGCTTACGTCATTAGAATGCCAGAATTTCATAGAAACTATAGTTGGTGCATCATCATGGATTCTTCCTAGAGCCGATAGGTCTTGTAGGTGATGACAACACGAAGTATAGGTGTTTATATTCGTTGGAGCTTCGCCTGTTTATACCGATGTAAATGAAGAATTATATTTCTGTGGAATTCCCCTTTTCAATGTGTCGCTGACGTAGCGTTGCTGCTATAATACCGATGTAAATAAAGAATTATGTTTCTATGGAATTTCCCTTTTCGATGCGCCGCTGACGACGACGTAATGTTACTCGTACAAAAGCATTGATTTCGCAGCTAAAGTATTTTTCCAACTGATCACTGTAGGTTTTAATTTGTTCACAATAAAGATAAAAAAGTCACTACATGTTTATGTATAGACAATATTATTTTGACAATTTGGCGAATTTGACGAATCAGTTTCAATAGGTTTATATAAACATTAAATATATCATACATTTTAATGACGCACAACTTGTCAAGTGAATAATATATGAGCGCCTCAGAAGCCAACGCAGTTGTCATTTTTATATTTCTAAATTTTTAGGAATTTTGATGATATAAAGGATTTACTAATTCGTTACTTTTTCTAGATTAGACAGCCCTTTTTAAATAGCTTCTGAATATATTGTATAATAATTTCAGAAGCCATTGTGAATAAGTCCACCTTTTTATTAATATTTTTTACATAAATTTCTTATCTTTTTTCTGCTGCCCAAAAGTATAAGTCACAAAATTTTTAAGATGCTGTCATTAATTAAAAAAACATTTACGTTTTTATTTACACATCCTGTACATATCTTGTTTTTTTACAAAGTTTACACCTCGAAAAAATGCTTTATACACGTTTTCTAATTAATTTAATAAACCAAGAATTTTAAATACTAATTTATCAAAAAACATAAATTTTTTAAATTTTTATGTTTTGGACTTACCGCATTGGCTTCTGAGCGGCTCATATATACAATTTATATCATACGTTTAATTGAAATAAGGGTCATTATATTCATTCATTTTGAAGTCTGCCGGCAAAAAAAAACTATTTTATACGAACATTGACATCGCTATGTGTCCCCGTATAACGCGTTGTTTCTTCGGTAAAGTGGGTTTAAATATATATTATTACGAAAAGTTTGTACTACGAAATGTGTTCGTTTTAAAATCAAATTTATGACGGGAAATCCACGCGTTGTACGAGGAAACTAGCGTAACATGAAACTAGTTATAAAAATGCCGTGTTTGGGGGTTACTGTAGATAAACGTAGTCACAAAAATTTAACTACATTCTTGCCTTTATGTTAAATATGTTCAATTATTCTTGTATACATCATTTTGATTTACATTTATAAAGGGGACATGGTCTTTACAATTTTAAAATAAATATCACTTTGAATTGAATTGATTATTAAATGCTTCGACTTGGTTGTTATTTAAAAAAAATAGAACTAAATTTGTCGTGTAAAAATTTTGTTACTATATAAGGGGATTCCCCAAAATTGCTCATATGTACGTCATAAGTGTAGATCAGATATTAGTACGTGTATCTATTTTTACTAATTACTAAGGAGGCGGCTTCAATGTATTATTAATAGATAAATTAATAAAAGGAATCATTTTCGAAGTCTATTTTTCGTTACATTGGCAACACTGATTTTTTCAATACGAAAATGGTTTCCATAACAAGCCAACACTTGTTTAGGTTAAAATGCATCTGAATATTCAATCCCTGGTCGAGTCAGGGGTAAGTATTCCGAAGTAATATTAAAATTTGGGTGATAAATAAACCAATGATAGGAATTATTGTTGTGTTTTATTAACCTGTATAGGATATGAATTCTAGAGGTGCACAGGAAATGAACATAAATGTCTAGACATTTTTTACACACTAAGAAAGGGACTAATATATAGCTACTTCCGTTATGCAGTAGTAGTCGTGCAATGAAGTGGACCGCCCCGCCAGCCCGCTGATAAATGCGCGTGCGGCAAACAATGCGAAACACTACCACCGTTAATTCACTCAATACGACTGACAAAACGTCGCATAGGTAGTGCGGGACAAAGATGGTGCTCTATAAAGCCGAAGTTAACCGATTGTCTCTTTCCAAAGGTCAATGTGCAATATTTATTGCCGGGTACTGTAATGTTGTCGTAGGATTTTTCCTAAGGTTAGTAGGTCTTTGTAATGACAACACGAAGTACAAAATTGAAAGGTGTATATTTATTGAATTTATCCCGTATTTATACGAATTTTTTAACTGAAAACAATATTCAACCAATAAAAACCGTCTGCCAATCACAAGGCGAGAAGTATTGTAGAGCGCTCTCATTGACTCGACGTAAATATAGTGGCGTGGGATTCCCCTGTTTGATGCGCCGCTGACAAGACGTAATGTAACTCCTACATCGTAATTTAAAAAATTGTCAAAAGCAGCCTCACTTTCTGGGTGACATTTGAACTGGTGTATGTAAACATGGCTTTCTATTTATATATGATCTAATTGGATAACAGCTAGAGAAAAAGTCACTATGTTCTGCCGAGTATACTAAAGATTTACACTGAGAAAATAGAGCAATGCACCTCTGGAACGCCTTGTCTATTTAATACGAACAAGGCTCCGATGAAGCAAGTTACTACACATTTATTTTAATATAGAAAAAAAAGCAGTGAAGTTCTAAGTAAATTAAATACCATATTTAGTTTTTATATTCTTTTTGTATTTATATTCAAACATTAGGTGCAGGTGTGATGATTAGATTTAAGAATTTCCTAAAATTGTTTACCTACCCACAACCAGTATTTTAGAGTTGATTTGCAAATATTTTATTCAAGCATTAAATTCATCAAATTAAGCAGCGGTGGCACGGCGTTAAAGTACTGACACTTGGGATCTTTGGTCACGAGTTCGATGTACGGGGTACAATATTATATAATTCACACTGTGCATTAATTATGTCGGATTGCCACTGTTCAAAAACAAGTTTCTAAAGAGCAGCAGCATCCTCTGCGTACCATAATACCACATTGCGATCGCCAACCCACCTGCCAAGCGTGATGATTATGGTTTATCCTCTTATAGATATTTACAGCCTTCCAATAAACTACGACAATTCATCCGCAGTTTGATATATTTTCACATAGTGATCAAAAAGTATATAAGAAATTACTAAACATAGGGGCTATATTTAGTCTGTAACATCAGTGCATTAAAAGGCAATGTATAATATATCCTTTTCTATTAATTACCACCTCCCACCCCCATTAATCCTGGAACCTGGTCTTACCCTTCCATAGAGGGCGTTACTGGCGCCTATAGGAACCTGTGATTCTGGGCTATGGTGTACATAACTAGAATTCATCGAATAAATAGTTTGATTTTGGAACCCTTGGAATATAAAATAGAAATACCATATTCTCCTTTTGGTTTATACTATAATATAATTTTTAAAGGGACATATAAATAAAAGACAGAGTTATAATATTTTCTATATTACAAAAATACATCACAAGGTATAATATATTGAGCTTAAAGAGTCCTGTATAACGATAGAACACATCCAATCCAACAGTTCGGGCTGAGATCAACGAAGTACAAATATACAAACTGGAAGTAACATCGAATACGTCGACTTCGGTTGTCGTGTCGCAGCAAGAGAACACATTCATCGAATCATAAGGTAAGAGTGAAAAGAGAGGAACATGAGAGTAAGCAAAAGAGAATGTTCAAGCATCGAGCTATCTATAACGAGGTGATATTTAAATAAGAGCTTACACTGGCCATGAAATAAAATTATATAAGTATATACAGAGTATTTATTTTGTAATAAATAAAGATATTGTAATTTAGTAACAAGTGTTTTAAAATTATTTGTTTACTGTCTGTCCCTGCAGAGTTTGCACTGCCCATGTTATTAAAATGATATGAAAAATAAATTAATTTAACATATTTCAGAGTATATTTTATGCAATTGTATAGAAAATTGATGTAGTAAAAGATTTAACTAGTATTACACTAGATTCACACCCAATGTTTTTTACACACATAGTCCTGTTGTTGTAAATGCTGTTAGCCCGGAGGCTTTTACAGCTTCACTTAATTGGGTTTACAGAGTGTGGGCACTCAGCATTCTTAAAGAGGGTACGGAGCCTCTCGAATCGCCCACGCTTTTCGCGATTAGAAGGGAGGGCCCCCGAAAACGAATTGTGTTTGACACATAACCAAATCTCACCTGTATACATACATGAGTTAAAGATTTTTTTGCATGGATACTTGCAAAATTTTTATTTAGACTTCACACTTAGGTACAACAATTCGTTGTCTTGACGTTGATTTATGGGACAGCTCCCATACACAACACAACCCCCATTTATTTTATTTTATTTAAAACAATCTCTGACAGAAACTTTTATCCTTAAATCCGACTGGTAAATGATTTTTTTGTCCATCTTTTACAAAAACCGGATATTTACTTTTAAAATATTAAATTAAAGATAGAAAAACTTTTTGCTACCATATAAGACATAAAAAGCATACGCCACGACAAACGAAGAACGAATTTGTAAAAAATCTTTTTTTTTTAATTCTCACTTGTTGCGCACCTATTCAAGACCATTCATATACTTGTAGACCACACTCTGTGAATTATTCAAATAAAAATAAAGTTTCAAGGAATTTGAATAATTTTGAAAATCTGATTTTGGCAAGACTGATATCATCAAATTAATCCATGGAGAAGCTCTGCCTTACAATAGGCGTCTATCGACTGATATGATTAATAAAAAATAAAACATTTTTTACTCTTTCTAATAAGGCTGAGCAATTTTGAAAACCTATCTAAATATACATGTGGCGCATCACTAGTCCGGCCATACGACGCACATCACTAGAAGCAAACCTGCTCAGGCGCAGGCGGGGCAGAAATCCGAACCAATAATCAATATTTCTCTTTCTTTACTCTCAGATTATGCTATGTAAGTTGCATCGTGAAGTTTATTCTTTTCATTATAATTGTATATGTGAAGTTGGGGGTATTCTTCAAATAAACGCCCAGATAGATCCACATATATTTAAATATATACATATACTAGTAATCGGTTTTAATATCGATTTTATGGAGAAGAACCAAGTTAGAAACTCAATAGTTTCTCTTTTAATGACAGTTTAAAAAAACAATAAATTGTGTGTAATAGTAATTCCAGATATGTTTACCTCATATATGATCATTAATATAATAATAGGTTTTATAAATCAATCTTGCCTTAAATATAAAAAAAAATCAGAGTATGGTCTACATTAAAACATTTTGGAAAATAAGCAATAGACACAAACATGGTAAACAACACCGATGATTACATTTTTAATACACAATAAGAAATGGCGGGAAAATATTTCATAAGATTAGATTCGAAGGTGTTGCCATTTGTGAAGATCGAAAAAAGATTTGAAGAAAAAAGAAGATTTTAAACTTTTTTTTTTGGTTTTACCATAAGCAATCGTATAACTATAAAGACAATTATTATGTGTTACAATTACAACAAGTTATAAATAACCACAAAAATATTTTCGATAATAATTATAAATACGTACGCATTATCGAACAGTGGAAACGACATTTGCATTAAAACGCGATAACTTTTGGCGGCTAACGCCATAGACAACTGTCAAGTTGACAAGTCAACATATGTACATCGTCACACAAATTTAACAACTCAATATATTTAGACACGGAAGTCTTAGACAAGCGTCCAAATGCAATTTATAGTCTGTACAGAGAATATATATAATCTGTGTAAATGTTAACACTCTTAAAGATATGTGTAGTGAGTTTTTTACAGGAAATCGATTTTAACCCATTTGCATCATGAGCGTATTATCTTTCTTTCTTTTGTTGGTAACAAACCATGCACAAAACTACTAATAAATATCTGGTGTTGTGTGTTAAATAGATGATAAAGCATTTATTTCCATATGATGCAAATGAATCAATTTGTGTTTTTTTGTTCAACATTAATAAAACACATAGAATTTCTATATGAATATAACATAAAATATACTCACAAGCATCTTTGTTCTTTGAATTATTTTTACATTCAATTACAACAACACCTTCTTTTCGTTCCAATTCTTTTCGCATTTGATCACAACATCATCACGTTTCGTGCTGAGCAACTTCTTTGCTCTTGATAAATCTTCTATAAAGCACTTTCCCTTCTCCGTCCTCATAATCTGTTTCTTCGGCAGCAAATTCCTTGAGAGATACGAGATTAGTTTCTGCCAGTCCTTCAGCAAGAAGAATACTCTATCATGCCTTGTTTCTAGTGGTATTTGTCCATCTGAGTGTTCGAAGAAGACATTTATTATATCCTTATGGCATCTTGATGTTCTGTTCGCTTTGATCATAGCAAGAAGAAGGCTGTCGACATCCCTATGTGCTGTTATGATTGGTTTATCATATATACTGTTATACAGGTTTGTTTCCTCAGCAGGGCCAACTATGTATATAATGTGAGAGGCTAGTCTGAAGGCTTCGTTTGCCCATATGAACGGGTCGGCGTGGGATGTGCTCGATATGTCCCCATCGTATAATATCTCAAAACCATATTCAGAGCGGAGATATGTGACAAACGAAGCCACACACTCCGCGTGTAGTCTATTTGTTGGTGAATAAACTACTAACACCTTGGGTGGTGTCGGTATTTCTTTACCTGCAACAAGAAATAATGTAGGTCAATAAAAATAAACTTGTAACGCCAAAATTTTCAAATTTTCTATATGTTAACAAATTGTTCATAAAAGTAAATAGATATGTAAAAAAGTTCCACATTTAGCACCAACCATTTCATTTAAATTACTACCATTACCATTTAAAAGTATATTATAAATGAATCTTGTTACATAGTGTTACATTACCAGTTTTTCCCATAAACTACTGTCAGGTTCAGAATATTGATACCACTGAGAAGAACCTGACAAGAAACTCGACGCAAGGGAGCAGAGAATACCTCCAGTGGTAAGTGGCAGTGGACGTCGCGTATCGTTCTGTCAGCGAGGGCCGTTAGAGCCGAAAAGTTCTCGAGGGGAAATCACGAGCCAGTATACGTAGCGTGAGTTTGTCCTCCATTAGGTGGACCAACAACATTGTTTAGGTCGTTGGAAGTCAGCCTTAGACTGGTCATTGCTTTGATCTTTGAGGTGAGGCATTTACATATCAGCGTCTACCTGCTGTCATTTATGAACAGTAGAATTCATATTAGATATTCAGGACTTACCTGGTGCAAGGTTATAATCCCTGCAACAATAGCGTCGAATGACCCGCAGAGCAATGTAGTAAGCAAACAATGTTGCCACAATCAGGGCTGTTATGCTTGCAATACAGATATTAAGTGTTTGAACCTCATTGCCTGAAACATAATAAATGTTTTATATAAGGATAAGGTTTGTTGATTAAGTATTAAACCTTCATATATATGTGTGTGTGCGCGCGCGTGTGTGCGTGTGTGTGTGTTTGTAAATGTGCGCGTGTGCGCGTGTGTGTGTGCGCGTGCGCGCGTGTGTGTGTGCGCGTGTGTGTGTGCGCGTGCGCGCGTGTGTGTGTGCGCGTGTGTGTGTGCGCGCGTGTGTGTGTGCGCGCGTGTGTGTGTGCGCGCGTGTGTGTGTGCGCGCGTGTGTGTGTGCGCGCGTGTGTGTGCGCGCGTGTCGCGCGCGTAGAACGTAAAGAACATCTGATGGTCATAGCATCATTTCTGGGTTAGGCTCCAGAGGAATCACTGGTCTACAGAGTACTAGCTCAGATGCATAGAGTCGCCAAATCGGCTTTTAGATAAGTTAAACAATAGAATAAGATATATATTCTTGTATAACTTTTTCAAAAAGAAGTTTCGGATTTATGAAACTTGACTATCTATCACTGTTGACTTTCTTCATAAGTTATTGGCCTCTTCCATCCTCTTTAAACAAAGGCGATTAAATATAGATTTAAAAGCTTTTATATATTTTACTAATCACTCTTTATATGAGTGATTTCCACCTATGTACAACTCATCACAAGATCTCTAGGACAATAGAGTTTAAAGACTTGGAATTTGGTAGAAACATGACATTCACTAAGTATAGGTCAGTTAAGAAATTATTTCATGAGATTCTACCCGGAAGGGAAGTTGAAAAGCCATTCATTAAAAAAATATAATATTGTGTTCAAAAAGTAAGGTCAATTTGTTTATAAAATTCAAATTACTTATTGAATTTTCAAATCAATTTCATTATCTTCTAAGTAATCCCCGTCTGATAAAACTTACTTTAGCAAACACGCCAATATAGCCTTCAAGATCTTTAATTCGTTTTTTATCTCCGCAATCGTGCCAAAAGGGGCCCTCATTGGCCTTTCAAGTTTGCTGAATAGACAGATGTCGCCCGGAGCCAAATTAGGCTAAATGATTATGGAACTGATCGGGTATGACATCAATCAATCTAAATTTGACACGTTTGAGACATATAACATCCTTCAAATCATTTGGTCTGAGCCAAATGATATTCCAACATTATTGGCGAGGTCTCTAATTGTCAATCGAATTTCTAGCACTAAATATTTGATATTTAGATGTGGCCCTGGTCAATTTTAAGCGACAATTTCACTATGATTTTTGATTACCGCAGATTGCTTTTATCAATACAAAACTAAGAAAATTTCAGACATTGATTAGATGAAATTGCACACATAAAAGACAATGCGGCTTAGCGAGACAGGGATAGCAAGTACTATGTACTATAAATAGTATTTTATATTTTTTCATGTTTTTTTATATCTCAACATTAATACCTAGGTACTAGTTAATTTTGCAACACTAAACTAATAGTGAATGTCTAAGTCATTAAGACAACCATTACTCTAAACCGTTCAAGATTCCGATAAGCCGGCAAATGTTTACTAGCAAATGCATTTTGTAAATAAAAATATACTTACTGATTCTAATCCTTGGGCTCTCCACATATTGACACTTTGCAGAATCAGTATTACAGGAATTATGAATAATTGTAACCACATAGTAATATGAACCGGATTTCTTCAGCATACTCGTCTCATATACCACCTCATTAGAGTTGTTCTTTGTCTGTATCGTTGTATTTGCAACCGTTTCATCTAATATACAGAGTGTTTCTTTATCACACTCCCTTACCACTGCTATTTGGTATGCTGTTACTTTCAAATGCTCCGGAGGTGGTACAACATGTAGCTTCATTGTGCTTGTTAATATTTCAATGTAAATAAAAGGTTTCCATTCATATAGAGAGGCTGATGGACCTGAAATAAAGAGTTTTTGTAAAGAACGCAGAAGCCGTATAGCCTTTATCTAACTACCTATTAAACCTTAACACTTCATCGTTTGAATCATGGATCCTTATAGACCAAAATGCGGCCTGCCCTGGCCACAAAAAAAATTGAATTTAAGTCTATAAAATTATAAAATTAATTAAAACGAAATGGTAGTACATACTACACGAAAACAATTTATTTTAACGAATTACTTGCACAGCAACTTGTTCAAACATGCAATACGAACGTGTCTGCGCGATTTTTTTCGTATTAAAATTTAACTTTTTTTATTGTAATGTTTATAATAAATATAGTTTTGTAAATTATTAATAAGTGTTACTTTATGTGTGACCCGCCAAACAATTCTGAAATTTAAATTGCCTATTGAGTAAAAAGGTTGCTCACCCCTGGTCTAAATAATACTTGAATAATTATTCTACCTAGCCATAAAGTTCTAACAGTACAGAGAAATGCTTGATTAAGGTAATTGTGGTCTGAACAGGTAAGTCAACTACCTACTAAAGTTTCATCCGTAGAAGGTGGCTCTTTTAGAGATAGGCTTGCACCACAGGATGTTGGTAAATTAACTCTTTGCATTTGACAGGAGAATCTAAATCACCATCCACTATTTTTAAATTCAAAATATCTTTATTTGAATAGGCTAACAATATAAGTAGTAAGCTACCATCAGCCCAGAATGCCAATTTCCTAAGAGCCAATCAGAACGTCAACTGTTGCTCGTTTCTCTTCTCATTATAATATCAACCATGCAAAGAATCAACAAACCAAGTTCCTATATTAATTTTCACTTGATTTCAGCTTAAAGTTGACATTTATGACACCATGTATATTCTGGCATATTTCATCACAAAGAGGTCTTATTCAAAAAGATGTTTATATACTAAATACATAACTTCATCATAATTTCAGCTGTAGAACATTCACAGCTGGACACACACTGCCCCCTCTTAAATCTATTCCTCTTTCAGTTTTAATATTGCTCTTCGTAAGACATGGCTCATATTACTCAACTTATTAAAATAAGTCCGAAGTCTCTTTGTATTACTACTACTTCAGCCACATTGCACAAAGGAACTTAGAATAATAGAGAAACACATCGTTGTCAGCAATGAAGAGTGTATAAGGGTCAGAGGATGGACACCGTGCACAATTCCTTAAAACTCATAGAATAGAAGAGCCTGGAAAAAGATGGTAACAGAAACAAATGTTTGGCTATAATCCTAAGTCACAAAGAAGAGACAAAGAAGATTTAACATCAACTTAATGAAGATACTAAATAGATCCTCACATTGTTATCACTTGTAGCCAATTACATCACCTTGGCTAGACTGACTTTCCGAGACACTAGGACCCCATATATATATATCAAATCTGTAATACTTACTCAGCATCTGTACAGTAGGTATGTTGAAGTAATACTGCCCTCGGTTCACTACGACATCATCTGTAGCTTCAAAGTCCAAGATATGGCTCTGTCCATTCTGGTTGCCATCAGCAATTGGCCAATAGCAATCATAATAGAAGACCGATTGGTCATTTATAGTAACGTTGTTCGATATAACAATGTTCCTGCAGTGGTTTTCAACACTTTTGTGTTTAGTGAATTGAAATCGGAACTTCATAGCTGCAAATAAAGATAAATTTTAGTTAAAATTTGGATTCTTTCGGGATGTGAAGCTGAAGGAGAATGCTGCATATCCCCTGGATTGAAAGTACTTAAAGTGACAATGATTGCTGTCATCTATTTTTCTTCAGAGTCATCATGTATTAGGAATTTCAAAATGACCTTGGGGGGAAAAGCTCAAAGCAATAGACATATCATATTACAACACTGATCAGTAAAGTTTTCAATGCCATATGTAGCTAATAAGGACAAATGGAACAGTTTCATTAAGGATTAAGGAGAAAGTGATCCATGGAGGGAGGTTAACTTTATGAAAACACTAGCCCAATAAATGTTAATGTACAATATGTATCAATTTGTCTGGTAGATTTTTAAAGTTAAAAATTGGTACATACTGTAGACCACAGGCTCCCACAATTGCCCTACAGCTTCACCCCGAATTGACATATTGTATTCAATATATGCTAAATTTATGAAATAACAGTCACTTCAGTTTAGTGAAGTCAATCCAACATTTTAGATTAGACCCTTGCACACATATTATAAACCCACATTTAGTACTAGTAGAGGCACTCTGTGTCCAATTTAAAATGGAAACCTTTAAAAATGAGCTATACATTCACCATTTTAAAACTCGCTAACCCCCCTGTATATCAGGAAATCTTATATTCATATATTTTATTATGATGGCTATGAATTATTCTTGACTTAATAATTTAGTCTAGTTATTCAGATTTGTGCAATGGTTGCCCAGGGGTAGAGGACTGTGACTTGTGATCATAGGTCCTGGGTTCAATTACCAGCATACAATATTATGTAATTCACTTTGTAAATTATTTATCCTACTCCTGATTGCCACTGCTCGCTAACAAGTTTCCAGAGGATGGGCAGCAGCATCCTCTGTATACCATAATATCACACTGAGATTGCCAACATGTCTGTCAACTGTGATGATTATAGTACATTCACCCATAGATGTCTTTAGTGGACTCATATGTCTTGCAATGGGCATATATGGGCTGAAAATACAATTTAGATTGACATATTTTTTTAATTAACTCACTTTTCCATTTAATATTACTAAAGGTGATGTTTAGCACAGTATGGTTGACCGTGTAAAATGTGCCAGACGGTCCTCCATGTTCAAACTGCAACACATAGGGCTTCAGGCTTACACCTCCAATTTGAGCATTTGGAGCTATTGGAGCAAAATTCATTCCTTTACAAGCGGCGCTGTTCGATGGAAAGTATTCCATTTGGCATTTATCTTCAGTGTAGTCATGGCCCAGGATCTGAAACAATGTGAAACGAAATTGCGAGATACTGTTGTAAACATCCCTGTATAAACCGGAAAACATATTTATTTCATAAATCTTTTATTTATAATATAAGGAAAATAATCCTAATAATATTTATATACATGTTTATTATTGTCTTTCAATACACTTGTGATTATTGTGTATGTACACTTTGATGAATATACAAATTAAATACGCCACTACCACATAAATATAGATATAACACATTTTTACAGAGGATTTCTAAGTTAAAAAATATTTCAAACCTATTATACAAGTGCAGTATTAAATTTTTAAGACATTTATAAAAGTATCAGGGGGACTGAAAGTGATGTCTCTTTACATGACTACATTTTTAACATGCTGTTATTTCTAATCAACAATGTTATTTCTAATCAACCTTTGTTATCAACAACCTCTCACTACCTAGTATAAAAATTTTCAATGCCTGAGCAGTAAAAGTCAATTAATTTTTCTGCAAAATATGTTAACAGAAATGACATTATGTTTCAGCCCCCCTAGTACTTACACTTAGACATGTTTTGTTATCTTGTTAGCCCATGCAAAAACAATTATATATCACACTTGCCTATATGTACACATCACAGATTTTTTTAACACACAAGTGCTATCAATGAAAAGCTAACACTAACTTTAAAACAAATAAAATGAACATATTTTTTTTTCATATAGGCTTTGATAAGCACTTTCAAAATGCCATGACAGTGATAGAACAAATTTAAATATTTGTAATTAGACTATTGCCAGGTTATATTATATATTATATTGGTTTTGTTAAAAAAAAAACCTAACCAGAAAATCTGTAGCTACACTTTTTATAATAAATTTGCTATTTGTAAAATAAACATGAGGAAAAGGTATCAATCGGCTTTATTAATGAATCTTTCCTGAACATTGGCTTTAAATTTTTCATGAATAAATTTTACATTGCTAATAATATTTCTTATAGAAGAATAAGTTTTAAATACACTTTTGCACCCAAATACATCTGAATAAGATTTTGTAAACTATTGTAGCTGATCATGATAATAGAAAAATGAATTTATTGTGGACTCTTCTCTTAACGAAATATGATCCTCCAGCATGATCATTTATGGGCCGGAGCCTCTCATCCCACTTGCAATACGTAAAGCCAGAACTTACTATCGGCATACTGGGAGTCAACACAGTTAGCAATGGATGACCCATAAAGAGTGTTGTTATCAACTCTGCTTATGCAAAATAGGCAATATCACACTCTCCAATCCCCTGCTCCAGCTATTACGACACCAACTGTGCTTGACGGCAGGGATCTTAACTGATCATGGTCTTTCTAACAAACATCTGTTTACTTATGGTGTTATGGACAGTCCTCTGTGCAGAGAATGGGTGGAAGACATTGAGACTGCAGCACACATACTCCTTCGGTGTATGTGGGTAGCTCCCTACAGGGCTACTCATCTCGGATCAACAAGGTGCCTCCCCGAAAACCCCTGTGACATAAGTTGGATTGGTTTGAGTAAGGCTTATACCAATGCAAAATGAATGAATGCAGTGCGATTTGCTTGTGGAAACTGGTCTGCAGACACAAGATGTTTGGAGTCCTCATTGATTTAAATCAAATTTAAGTTTAAAGTTTTAAGTTTGTATCATTATGCTATGGACACATGAGTACAAATTTATTTAGATATTTTTAACATTAATGTAACAAGTACAATGTTTTAATTTCATAAACACTCAGGAAAATCCTTTGAAGAAATAAGATAATGTGTTAGCATTCAACAGGAAAATACATATTTAAAATAATAATATATAATTAATTTGCAATTTTACTATCAATAAATCAAATTATATGTTATATTAAAATAAACGGCCAAAAATATTTAATGTAAATCAAAGGAAAGGTGTTCCATATAGATGATAACATACAAGGAATCTAACACCTAGAAAGTTCATATGAATGATATACATATTATTTATGCCTAAATAAATACAATTATATGTAATACAAAATAATTTCAAACTATGTTTTTTTATTAATTAAAACTGAACGTGATATGTAGAAAATTGCTATTACTGATTCATAGGAAAGTGGTATCTTTGTCACTCATGGTGATGATAATGATGTAACAGCAAATAAGTATAATGCTAATATTAAAAAAAATATTGTGCGCTTCCATTCACACTTTCAGTGTATATATAAGAAAATTATTCAACAAACATACCGATATGTGATAACTAATCAAAATTATTATATATTCTTTTAACATAATAGAAATTTACTTTTTGGCAATGATGCAGATACCATACGCGAATAAGTGAGTCGCCAAGCGTAAACCACATATTTAAAAACTACTGGAGGGTTCCTTTGAAAGTCTGGACACCCGGGCGACTACAAACTCTTAAGTTGCACTCTTAAGTTGAACTCTCTTAATACCAGTTCAACATTCATAACCGAGGGTCCCCCAGAATGCCAAACTTCTGTTCGATCGGTTGCTAGTGTCGAGTTAAATATTAAATACATTCAGTTGTATATCTGACATACCTAACGGTACCAATAACTCTTAAGAAGAAATGTCTACCACCCAATTCCTCTTTTTGCGTCGTCAAGGTTGTCCAGTCAATAAATCAATACTTTTAGTACCAATAACAAATGAACACAACATACCTGTGTAGTGCAACTCCTTGTCTTGTTATCACACAATTGGCTATACCCAACGACATATTGCACAAAATTTATAATAAAAAATAAATAAAACAATTGACTTGACATCGCTGATAGAACAAAAACCGGGGAGGTGTTAATATTGAAGTAAATAACGATTTTTCATAATGAAAGGGAGATTATTTAAAACATTGTGAAAAAAATTATCAATTTAAAATAAATAAATGTAAAGGAATAAAATTGTTTACAATTCGTCGATCAGTCCCCCTCTATAACAAAACAATATGGCTGCTGTTTGCTATGCAGAAAAACATACTACAATTTACGTAATGTTGCTCTGTGAAAAAAAACATCGATGAGTCATCCTTTTGACATCAATATTGTTTATTATATTTTCTGGTAACACTAAGCAAACAGTTCCAGTATTGATTATTTATTTCTATAATGTACATAAATTACGTTTCCAATAAATATTATTTACTAAATTATTTAACATACCACATTTATAAAACATGAAATAAATTATTAAAAATTTCTAAGTAGCTTCTCTATAACCATAAAAATATTGTTTTACTAAAAATCTTGTGCTGAGCGGCATGGAGCTAGTAATTTTTCATTTACTGATATTATATGCCAAACAAGCGGGCAGCTTAATTTGGAATGACCATATAACCTAGATAACAGATATTCTTATATGATTAAAAAGCTCCTAATAATAGTCGAACCCTTAAAGGATCGTATATCTAGTACTTATCTTCCAGGGTTCAATGACAACCTGGAATAGGATCGTCAACAAAAGGTATGAGAAGTGAAGGTTCATCCTCAAATAACATAACTCAAAGATATGTTTGGAGACATTAAAAATTTAAACCGCAAAAGAAAATGGAAGTCGTTATCATCTCATTCTCATAAATACATTTCTATCAATTATTTTCGAGAAGGAACTTACAATCAGAAAAATGTTTATAATACTAGAAAAAACCTGTTTAAGAGGTAAATGTTTTGAACAACAACTTTAGATTCCACTTCAATTTCATTTGTTTATTGATCGATGTACTCTTTTATTCCAAATTATAATAGTATTCTAAATTAGGATGTACCATAGTTGGCAAATATTGTAATTTTGTTGATCATATAATTTCTTTTGTGTATTATTAAAACAAGAGTTAATAGATATTATACTAATTCTGATAGCTCGTCAACAATACCCTATTTTAAGGTAATAAATAACGATATCCACGAAATTCTTACATAATGTAAATTTTATCTTTCATTAATAAATTTAGAACGAAGTCTGTTATAATAACGCCCAGACTTTCTAATGAATCCATGATGTCGTTGACAGCTTCGGGTTAAGTTTTATTTAGTATTGCTTTAATATTGTGTATGCTTCTAAGTATTTCTACAGTATAATGCATAGACACTAACGTCCATCCAAGCGTCCATTCTGGAGGATGAACGTGGTGCCTATGCTTCATAGTAATTATTTAGGTTCCTCTGCGGCTGCGTGATTGATTTGATACTAATGTTGCTAGTTTCATGCAACATAATTTACATGCATAATATCTATAAAAGCATTTTATATTAATTATTTTTTACTGTCTTATGCAGTTACATCAAACAAAATTTTAATTGTGTTTAGGCGTAGACAAGGACCTTGCCAAATACCGTTTACATTATGTATTTTATTTAACAGGAATAATTGTTTCAAGAAACAACAAGACAAGAAACGTCTTTCTTGTCTTCGAGTGTTCCTCTCAATAAAGATTTCGATTCAAAATTTAGATAATGATCAACGGAGAAGAAGTCCATGATTGTGTCGACAACCGAATATATTCCAGTTGTAGTAATGTAACATAAGACTGCTGACATAATATTGAGATGCCTTAAGTATGTTCTTTATAATTTAAAAGGTCATTTATGAAATTACGTATAATTTAGAACTAAACCAGAGCTCATCAACGCTGTAAGTTTTATACTTATATACCAGTTTACACTAACAGCGCCAAGCGTCGATAATGTTTACTATTTAATCTGTCATAGTATCTCAGATCTGTGTAAAAAAAATAGTGATTGTATACTCTTTGGTCTGACAAAGTTAATTTAGTAACGAGCTTGACATTGACAGAATTCTGTGATAAAGAAGATGCGTAAAGTTAATAACAATAAAAGTCGGGATAAAACATGATGTTTATATTTCGCATAAAATTTATTAAATAATCTACAAAGATGACTGTAAGTAATTTTATTTTTAATCAATCTATTACGATATGCGTGTTACATCTAATACGAATTTAAATTGTAAAGTTTATTGTTCGGAAACTTTTAAAATTAAATCGTTTTTTTATAAGCCTAGTTCCATATTAATTTTATTAACAGGTAAAGAATTGTTAATTTATGTAAATAAAAAAAAACTCGGCCATTCAACGTTGATATATAATAGATATGGCAGTCCAGAATAATTTTGTGTGGGCCATTATCCATTTGCTTCCTGTACATATTTCCTCTAAGCGATAATTACGTTAACCACCAACGTGACATTAGATTTGTCTAAATTTTTCAGTGTCGAGATTAAATAACTATCCGTTGTATTTTGGTAAGATTTTTTTTAATTAAACCAGTGTTATTTACTAACAAAAATAATATTAACGGTCGTCTGGTGTTTGATATTCCTTAATAATTTTATATAATCCAAAACTGGCTATTGGTAACTATCACATCTTCTTATCTGTTGCTTTGTCTACTGTATCACAGATTTGCTTGTGTAAAAATACTAAACTTGAAATGGTGGGTTCTTAAGGAAAACACGAAAAAATCATAGGTTGGGAATAGGTGAGGAGTACAGACAATTATTTCTACTTTTTTGTTAACATGTTCTGTGCCACAGCAATTTTTAAAGATTTTCCATTTTGGCTGTGTTGGGCGTATACGACCCACACTTGAAAATTAAAAAAAAAATTGTTTGTCTTCGTCTTGTTGTCACTTTTTCAATACTACAAAGCTATAATTAGCGGGAAGAAGTTATAAATTTTAATATGAATTACATATGTGCACATGTGATGTGAATTTACAATTCATTTATTTAAGAATAATTTGTTTTTCAATGAGAACTGCAAGTGTCCTGAATGGAAAGTGTAATTTATCTATTAATTATTGTAGCCACCTTCATTTCTTAGACAAAAACTTAATATATATAGAAATAAGAATATCTAATGTTTAGTCACTGGTATTGATTAATATGTCGAAGGATGAATTTACTCTAAATTATGTATCACTTGATTTTATTCAGTAACTTGTAGAGTACTCATTTTTATAGTTAAAGGGTAAATTAAAATAGCAAAGCATTATCTCGTAACATCCGCAAATGACCTTGTATAACAATGTACAAATATTTCACATTTAACTATGCTTATTGAAGGGTGTTTAAAAAGAATATAATTAATTTTATAATAACAAAATTGGCAGTGTCCATATACAAATAAAATATCACAGTACAGAAATATAACATCAGCAGTCACATAATTTGTATATTTGTTGTATCCTGTTAAAAGATATTACTATATATAGTTATTTTATGTACATTATTAGGGGGACGAGAAAGTAATGATGCTTTCTTAAGTTAATTTCGCTTGACTACACTTTCAACAAGTTTTTATTTCAAATCAACAATATATTCACATTTGTTATCAACAGCCTTGTGCCTTTTATTATATGTACTTTCAATGCTGGAGTGGAAAAATCAATGGGTTTTTCTGTAAAATATGTTGACAGAAACAACATTACTTTTGGGTCCTCCTAATATATATACCTACAAAAAAGTTCATAAAACGTGACTAATGTAGTATATAGTCTGTGAATGTTTTTAATATGCTTAAACTAAATATTTAGTTCTCTAAAGCCTTGAAAATAATTAAGAAATATATTGAAACACATTTCACACTGTATTAATTGTACACGAAGACTGATTATTGTTTCTTATTAATGTAAAATTGACACTTTGACCTGTGAATAGATCAAGCGTGTTCTGATAACACTTGCAACAAGATAACTTATATTTATGATCCAGTTATTATTAAAGTTTGTCTTGTACAGTTGAATTTATATAAATTAAGAAAGATACATATTTAAACATTGGTGAATTAGCTAATGTTATGTGTTACTATATGGTTGAAGTATGCCATAGCTATTCAAATAGATAGGCAATAAAGATGTTCCCCTTATATTTTAATGTGAAGATTGGTCTTGATCTGCCCAAATCCAATGACTCCCTGTGACTTAGACTATGTTATTGCCATTCAAAAAAGTTACAACCCCAATTGCCATTGGTTGCATGATTAGTGTGCCCCACTTGCTGCCATTTCAGATAAGCAATTTTTCAAGCTATGTTGGTGACCTAGTGTCTTCTATTTCTTCTTATTTCTTCTTTCTTCTGGATCTCCTTATTTATAATTCAATCTTTCAGCAAAGCCTTCTCTGCTCCGTTGCTCTATAGCTGACTTGAGTCTTCGTATAAGGCCCATCATTCAGAGATCAGAGAATATGTGATTAAAATGGAAATTACTTAAGTTTAATGACAATGAGCAAGTGAGACAAATAACTTCCTAAAGAGTACTCATATTTGGTTTGGATACAATATGGTTAGGCAATGTTAGGGTCATTGGAAGACGCTGGATGCAGTCCAGCCACCAGCCAGTCTTATTGGTAATCTATGGGAGACATATGTCTAGAAATAGGTTTGTAAAAGATACATTGGTTTGACATGACAGATTTTCTTTCAACTTAAACATCACTTCTATAATAAAACTATCTATTTAATTTTTTTACATATATAACAAAACACATAAAGAAAATTTAAATACAATTTTAAACAACTATTAGGTTCAACAGAAATTGTTTTTCCATGAATAATCAATAAAAAAATAAATAAGAATGAAAAATATTTCAGAATCATAGTTGTTATAATTTTTGATACACTGATGAATAAATAGATAAGTTTGATTCAATGGCATCAGATTAATGCGACTAACATTAAATGAGTGCCATTAGTTATAAATTCACTACACACATTCACTACATAAAAAATGCAAGATTTGATACTAAGAATATAAGCCTGTATACTGTAGGACCCACCTAAGATCCAGATGCGGTGAACCTAACTGGTGCTTATGCCAGGACATGATAATTTATTATTTATTATTCATCATTAAAAATAATATGACTGTTGTTGACTCAACTCGAAGATTGGTTGTCTGAAGTAGCAGTAAGCAGGGTGCATCACTAGTGGTCAACGTCACAAGAATTTGTTAGATACGGGCGACGATATGTTAGAACGTGTCATTGTTGCTATCTTTATTGGAGGCATTTTGGGGGAGTTTTTAAAAAGTAAAATATATTATTAATGATTACGTCATTTAAATCTGAGAGGTTGTACTTTTGTTGTGGAAGCCTCACAAAGACATTAATTACATATGTTGACGTCTATTGCTTTATAAGCACTTACATAATCTATGACATCATGCAAACTAAACTAAAAAAAAATATATGTTAAAAACGAAAGAAAGTTCTTATCAAGTCGTTCCAATTTATTCCAATTTTTGATTGTTAGTCACGTCGATAAAACAATTATATGGTTACTTGCATTGTTATAACTGTACCGTATTCAAATATTAGTTAAAACATTTATATGCACAATTCATATTTTATAATAACATTTGTTAAAGCGCCAAACCGCTAACTGTCAAAATAGAATTTGAAATTTGACACGGCGTCTTGATTCGACTGCGTTCAGTTTATAAAGAATAATGGATGTAAGTAAAATAATGATGAATTAATTTTTATTAGTCGTAAAGGCAGGATTTTTAATTATCTTCAATTTTGTTATTCGCTTCACGTTTTCTATGCAGTTTTTCAGTTAAAATGTGCTACGATCGAGAAAATTCCGATGACGATTATTATTGTGTGCGTATTCTATTTTTAAAATTATGACAAATCCACTATTAATTTTTTTTATTGTAAATATTAAATAAGAATTAAGAACAGATTATATTTATATTAGTTGTGGTCATTTGTTAGGCACGGTTGGGTAATTCTTTTAAAATCAATGAACTTTTGGTGGTATATATACAACATTTTCTGCCAATCTTATTCTGAATAATTTAATTTAAAAATATAAGTCATTTTTGCGTAGTGTTCATAGTTTGAATTTCAAAAAAAAATTTTTTTTATTTGGATAGGTCATGCTCGTTATGCCAGTGATATTAATAATTCTTTTTGAAGACGTTTGTAATGTGAATTGGTTTTTCACTTATTTGATAATTATTGTAGACATTTTAAAATAAGTTTAATAATATTACATAACGAACAAACACTTTTTTCTCTAATTTATAGTAGTATTTCTATTAGCGAAGCGAATGTATCTAGGCCGTACAGATTTATTGAAGAGGCATTTGATCTAAATGAATATATTTATCGCGTATATCAGGTCGCGAACCAATTGGGGAGGTGTTGCTAGCATCCAGCGTTGTAATTGTGCATGAGAAATAAATTGAAACACTTCAACATCTAAATTGACTGAAGAGAGTATTTGTTTTAAATAAAGGTAATAAAAATGTAATGTAATCTTCATCATTTTTGCCATAAGACGTCCAGTGCTGGGCACAGGGTGTCCCGTATTGATTTACAATATGACTTGTTGGAAGCTACATAAATAAATTTTACTGACGTCTTCAAGAACAGTCGTGTATCCACCTTATATATAATATGCATTACATATTCCAAAATTACATATTTTTGTTAATTTTTCTGTCTGCTTATTCCCGCTAATCTCTGAAACGGCTGGACATATTTTGTCTGGACTTATACTGGCAGATAGCTTATGTAATGAGTAACTAAGACTACATAATTTAAAAAATCTTATAATTGAGCAATATAATGTTGCCTAAAAAATCAGTGCGGGCCACGAAACGGGCGGAGTACAGCTAGTCCCATATAAAATTAAATTAACAAAGATAAATCAGTACGAAGAATTGCATCGCGGAGATATTGTGATCCGAGAAAGAAAGGGAAGTGCGTCAATAAATCAACAAACAATCGATAAAATTATACAAACAAACAATTACATCACTAGTGAGGTTTGCGAAAAATATTCTCAGATGTCATTCTCGGTTGTAGTGTTTCGTGGTCTATGCGTTCCGTGTATTTTGTAAGTGTGTACGCGATTATTATTTTTGAATAGTTAAAGACGATTATCGATATAATATCGATATTATTTTGTACATTTTGTTATTCGTTATAATTTTTAGAGTATATTCTTTGTGCCATAAGTGTATACTTATTTGTCACTTAAGATTTTTATATTAAAAAAAACGTTTCATAGAAGAAATATTAGATTTACCGCTAAAACAAAGAAATACTGATATTTCGATACATGAAATCGATCGGCCAGTGTTTAAAAAAATCGTGGTTAAGATCGTTTGCAAAATTTAAAAAAGTACTTCTTGTATTTGTGAATAATAGGTCGAAGTGTTCCATAGCTATTAAACACGCAATTAAGATATTCCAACTTATATCTTAAATTGAATGCAAGGAGGTGCTGTGCAGGATTTTATATCATCATCATGGCCGCCGATAAATGCCCACTGCAAGGCATAGGCCTTTCTCAAACATCTAATAAATTCAGGCGTTACTTTGCGAAAGTCCATCCTAAGTAAGAAAAGGACTAATATATAGCTACTTTCGCTATGTAGCAGCAGTCGTGCAATAAAGTGCACCGCCCGTCAGCCCGCTGATAAATGCGCATGCGGCAAACAATGCGAATTACACAACTAACACTGTTAATTCACTTAACACGTGTTTCACCCCTCCACAGGGCATCCTCAGGAGTAATGTTACACCAATTAGTGCCAAACACCGAGTGAAACTTTTGCACTAATCGGGCGGTGCACTTTATTGCACGACTACTGCTACATAGCGGAAGTAGCTATATATTAGTCCTTTTCTTACGTTTCTCAAACATCACCACGCGTGCACTTGAGGTGAAAGATGAACAAAAAGGCTCGCCGAGCGACAAGTATCCGTACTTACACGAAGGTCTACTAGTCCAGTTTCAAGGTTAGCTGTCAAGTTAGCCAATAACAAGCTTAGCGATTATCATATATTCCCCCAAAGTGGTGTGGTATTATGGTACGTAGAGAACGCTGCTGCTCATCCTCTAGAAACTTCTTTGTAAGCAAAGACAATGCTATAGAAATAATGCACAGTGTGAATTAGGTAATTTCGCAAGTCGCAGTATTCTGCCGATGGGATACCACTGCTCAAAGGTATGAGTAGATATTAAATATGTTTGATTAAAGTAAGTTTTACGATGTTACAACGGTCTTCGCAACATAAACTATGTCGTCGGACCAACTAGGGCAGAGTTCCCGAAACTTTTTTGTATCGTAGACTCCTTGCCATGTTTTTCCGTGTTGGGTACTTACCTGATATTGATTTCATGTAAATTTCTAACTGTAGTGAAGTTTAGTGCTAAAAACTTAAAGTAAAAACACATGTTATGTTATAAAAATGTATTACGACCACAAAGCGAATACCAACATCATACAACTTACACAATTTTATAAACATATATAATATTTTTTTACTTCATGGGTACTTTAATAAATAATGTAAATGTTTTGATATTATAAGATAGTATGATGTAAGTAAATAGGTACTATCAGTGTATGTGTTGAGATCCACTATCGTGGACCCCCATTTTCATTTCATGGACCCCCAAAATTTTTTTCGCTGACGTAGACTCCTTGCAGGTTGTCATAGACCCCTAGGGGTCGATATGGTCTATATCGACCCCTAGGGGATCTTTGGGAATCACTGAACTAGGGCGTCTCCCGCGCTAACTCGACCGGTGGTTGCCACTCGATAAACTTTCGATCCTGATGATGTGGCATGAGCGATGAGCGCCCACTGCCATTTCAAACGAGCAGTTCTTCGAGCTATATGAGTGACTTAGTTTCTTCAGCGGATTTCGCTGAGATTAAACGATCATCTCTCAATTCCGTAAGTCAACACCGGAAACACACTAAGGTGAAGCCCATATATTTCAAAGCTACAGTAACTGCTCTATTATCTGGCGATAGATCTTTCGTTAGTGTCTTATTACGTCATTCGAATGTTGTCTGTTTATTTTTTTTTAATTTAATAACAATTGGGACCACCCAGCCAGTTACGGACTTGTTAATTTTTTTTACGATTAATTTAGAACGTTGGAATTTTAATATTTTTACAATAATTTATTATTTG
Source organism: Battus philenor (assembly GCF_028537555.1). Lineage (NCBI taxonomy): Eukaryota > Metazoa > Arthropoda > Insecta > Lepidoptera > Papilionidae > Battus > Battus philenor. The sequence continues at coordinate 1,782,096 of NW_027181675.1, read as the reverse complement.
ACAAAATGTCTAAACTATTTTTAGGCTGTGAGCATTTTGAATTAAAACATGTTTTTTACTTACAGTGTTCGATAAAGACGATAGACATGTAAATTTGGTAACATTTTGTATTTAATTTATAATGGTAACGATTAATATTTTAACACAGACAAAAGGTATATACAGAGTGATTGGTTACAAGTGTAAAAGCTAAAAGGGGTAAATGTATAGTTGGTTCATCTTTTAGTAAAATCACCTTGTATAAATTGATCACACTGAAGTATTATAATGTTTTTTGTATTGAAACACGACTTTTCAATAACTTCTGGCAGTGCCGAGTGCAGAGACAGATAATAAACAAATGATGTAGAATAATTCGAATTTTAAAAACTTTTTTAATCATATTATTATTACGTCATTTATTATTTCTGAAACCATTTTTGAATAGGATATATAATACATTATTTTGCAATAAACCAGCTATATTCACCCCTATGAAGCTCTCCATCTAAAACCAATCACTCCGCATATGTAGTGTATCCTTAGTGTTTATAATTTTATAACCATTTAGTGGAGGATCTAAAATTAAATTTCATTCAACGAATCTCGCTTTGTGTTATGAAAGATATTTATAAACGAATATTGTTTTCGTTTTAATTCTCAGACGTGTTAGCAACAATGTAACGCACGAAGCTGTGATATCTTTGTCTAAAATTTAAAAAAAAAGTTTTTTTGACAGTCGACATTATTTTTTTTAATTCGATCCAGGTAAAAAGCGAAGACGTTTATATCGAATATGTAGGCTACTTGTTAAAAACTAGGCAAATATTTCGTAGTTTTTTTTATTATTTTTACCAATATGATACTCAAAAATATACTCTAAAAACATTTAAATTATGTGTTATTATTGGATGATATGGTTTATTTATAAAGATTAATATTTACGTACGAGATGTAATCAGGAATGATTAGATCCGTGGACGAAAGAAGCCAAGCGGGTTGGTGAGTTCAAGTGACAGTAGACGGATCACATAACGCGCCGAACAGATGGGCACTAGTACCTTGAGGTTCTGAAGTGAAGACCACGGCACCTCCGGTAGCATAGGAAATCCATGCAGGTGGTGATCTTTTTAAAGCCCTCGGAAACCACTGTGTTATTCGAAACCTATGAAGGATTATGTCCAGCTTCAGCTTCAGAACTGGTGATGTTAGATGATGATGTGTTTAATCATATCATTTTAAATTGATGTCGTCTGATTATTTTGATTTAAGCTATATCTGATAAAGTGTAAATGTATAAATCTGTGTTAAACTTTATTAAAAGATGTGTCGTTGTTGAGTTTCTTGCTTCATCACGACTATGACACCTTGCAGAGTAGAGTAAAAAATTAAATAGATTAAAAAAATTAATAAATAATGAGTTGACAATCAATAAGTTTTGTGAAAAATTTCATTTAATTTTAAAAATATATATTCTTTTTAAATATGCAGATTATAAATCGTCATGATTGATTTGTATACATTATATTATCTGTGTAACCCACAGAATTCCATATTGATTTACGATTCTAAGACCAGACGATTCGACCTTCATACGCAGTAGTCGATACGAAGAAATCGATTTTTTTCTACAGATAATAAAATATTAATTTTTATTGCGAACGTATGTTTTTAAATGACTGAAATAGTTTGCGCATAACAATACTAATGTATCGATTAGCAACAATGCCTATTATTATATTTAAAGAGACCTAACGAATATCAAAACACTATGTATCTACGTATTAATGAAAGCAAGCAAAATCTCATTGTGCGGTTGTACCTCACAGTGCGAGTACTGCGTTGCGCAAATATAAATTTTTAACACGTGATAGCTCTCGAAATATCTGTGATAGCTCCTGTGGTATCCTCTGTGATAGCTCCTGTGGTATCCTACGTGATAGCTCCCGTGATATTGTGCAGGCCGAGGGACGGGTGATGGGTCGACGTTTTGTGCTAACACTGGTGATTGGAATCTCAGCTGGTTTTAGTTTTGCATACATACTTCTAACGTCGTCTGGATTCACACGGGAGCTAGCTTGGTACACTGCGAACAGGTAATACATATACTATACTATTGCTTTGCACGTAATGCATGTTGTAAATTATTTATTAGTAATTTTATAATTAGCTATATGTGTAAAACAGAGATAGAAGTGGGTGCCTTAAATGTTGTTTAAAAAAATAATATTCATCCGTAGTTTAGTTGTGAAAATGACACTGGCCGGTTGTAATTTAGAATCTTTTATATAATTTTCCATTCTTATAACGATATCACTGTAAGTATGAAAAGTTTATTTTTTTGTAAATGTAACTGTCGATGTTTTGTATCATTTAGCAACACTATAAACCAGTGTTTTCCAACGTGGGGCCCACAGGTGGGCAATTTGAAAGTGGACTCGTCACGAATTTAACCCTTTCGCTTTGATATAAAAATTATATATGTTACATAGGAGGGCGAAAGACTTTTAAAAAAATGATAAGATGGGAGATAGCTCAAAAGATGCTATGAACACTTTGTTATTGAAACATCTTTTTTCATTACGTCTAAATTATTCATAACTATGTGAAAACATCTGTCAGGTTATATATAGGGTGATTAGTAATAGATATAAAAGCTATAAAGGTGTGAATGTATAGCACGTTTATTAGCAAAAACTGTTACACCTATTTTCAATCACCTTGTATAAAGTGATCACTTTGAAATATGTTAGATTATTTTTTTTTCTATTGGAATGCTACAGGCCAATTACTTCTAGCAGTATATAATCTGCAGGTACAGGTAGTAAGCTATATCTAATATTAATATATATATATATATATTTATATATATATTAATCTGAATTTTGAAAACGTTTTTTTACTATATTCTTATATTAGTTTCTGAGAGTATTTATTTTTCGATAAAGCATAATATATATTATTTGACAGAAAATAATTTATACATTCATCCATTTAAACCTTTTACACCCATAAACAATCAACCTGTATAAAATGTAATATTTGTTTAAAAAAAATGTGCGTATGTATTGACAATGGCTTGCTGTAATATACATGCTAGAATTGTAGAGTGAAAGAACGAAAAGATAGATAATGTAAATGGAAGAAGAGTATGGTAATAAAAAATGGAATGTGAAAAACTTAATAAAAGAAATATAAAATCCCTGTTCCATAAATACGGGTGGAAGGAGTGATCCCCAATAGCGAAGGCCATTAAAGAAATGCTATTATATATTTTCAAATAAAACAATTAAAATATTTTCCATTTTTAAAACGATGGCATTCCAAGTATGAATAGTTTATTTGATATATTTTTTTAAAGTATTTAACATATAGTATCGTAGCTAGAAATTTCAGTCATGCGTCACTTTATCTAGTTTGTAAAGTAGGTAATAACTTTTTAACTATTTTATCTATAGTTCAATTTAAATATCTTTAAATGTTAAACTAAACTTGTTTTGCCTATTCTTCGCACTTAACAATGATTAAAAAAATATGGCCAATTTGTTTATAAAATGTATATTCTTTATTTATTATTTTAATTCAATTTCATCCTGTTCAAAGTATTCCTCTATCGCTTTTTCAAGGCCTTCGATTCGGCTTTTTGAGTTTGCCGAATAGTCAGAAGTCTCACGGAACCAAATCAGATGTCAGTCAAGCTTTTGACTCTTTTTTTCAAAAAATAAAATTATCGAATTTGGTACCCATAGAGATGATGTATTTGACAAAATTTAAACATATTACTAAGACACGTAAATCGATGATAATTATTTCTTTTGACAAACAGATGCTTGGCAAATGTTATAAACAGTACTACTAACCTAGGAAAAAATTACCTATCTTCCTAATGCCCGGGAGTAAATGATAATTTCACCTTAAAATATGATCACAGTAGTATTATTACGTTTTGTTACGTTTATTTTTTATTCCGTCCCTATTTAAAAATTCAAAGGTTTTTTTTATTTGTTGTTTGTAAGATGCACTTATCGTTCTTAAAATGTGACCGTGTCTGTGTTTGTGACCGTGCCTGTATGTGACAGTGTCTCTGTATGTAACCGTCTCTGTATCGTGTCTGTGTATGTGACCGTGTCCCTGCAAATGATCGTGTCTGTATCGTGTATGCGACAGTGTCTCAGTATGTGATCTGTGTGTGATGTGCCTGTTAGTACAAGCACGTTACATGCACAGATATAGTTATCTGTGTATGTGACCGCGTTTGTGACAGTGTTTTTGTTTGCCCGTGACTGTGTCTGTGCCTATGTCTGTGTCTGTGACTGTGTATTTAACTGTATTTGTCACTGAAAGTTTCCTTTTGTATGATTTGATAATTACCATCTCAGTTAATGATGTTTAGTCCCAAAATTAAGATAAGCATGATTCAATTTACCAATCCTCAAATGAGGTCAACATATTCTTTGAATTATTTCATACGGCTTCAAAATTTATTCTTCGGAATATTTCATAGACGTAACTATAAAATCTCACGGTACCTCCTATTATATAAATAACTACTAACAAGTTATTAGTTACGTTGATATGAAAATTTGTAATTAGTTATGTATAAATGAGTAAACTCATTGCGCTGATAAAAAATGGCGGCAGGGAAAAATTTACAAACAAGTTTTAGGTACATAGAAATACAGAATAAAAAAGTTCAATGAAACATTGTAAAACATATTCATTATATGTGAATACATTTTTTCTTTCCGCATAAAGTTTAAAAAGAAAAAAAATAACTTTAAAAAAACGCCGAGAGGAATATAAAAACGCGACGTTTGAATATACCCTATATATACATCATGCGTAATTGAATTCAAAACTTCAAGTGAGATGTCAATGTCAAAATATATGTGTCCGGAGTGTCGTCTCTGCCACATGTTTAATTTAATCCAGAGGTTCCCAAAGTTTTTACTATGCCGCCATTTAGACCTTGAAATTTTCTTGTGACAATTTCTCTTCTGGTGCTAAAATTGATCATTTCATTACCAACCGTTCTCGTAGGATTCAAGCTCCCTATATCATAAGTATGCCAACTTCCGATCATATTAAATAGATGCTAGAGTTTCTTTTGCCACTTTAACCAATACTAACGCTTTCCGAAGTAGTATTAAAGGTTCTTATATCCTATAACTTAAGCAGAGGTTTCTTTGGAGAACCCTTGAAGCTAACTTGTGTATAGAGGCTCTCCCGAAGTGTTCCAAGAGATCCACGAACATCTAATCCAGTGAAATAGGGGAATGTAGCAATCCGAGACGAAGATCCTTCGGGAGCCTTCAAGTTTCTCAACCTTAAAAGAGGTTTTAGGCTAGGCGCATTTTGCACACAAAATCTACAAATCAACATTAGCAAGTCCAATTCATATTTTAATATTAAGTACCTGTGCCTGTGCATGTGCCTGTCTCTCTCTCTCTCTCTCTCTCTCTCTCTCTCTCTCTCTCTGTGTGTGTGTGTGATTGTGTCTGTGTGCGCATGCGCGCGCGCGTGTGTGTGTTTGTGTATGTCACTCCATAACTTGAAAACGATTTTACCGATTGCATCAATATTTTAAAAAAACTAATGATTAAACTAGTTAATGATGTCCTGGTATTTTCAAGTTTTGTTAATTTGTTAATATTCTATTTATAAACAACTGCAGTGGTAACCTGGCAGTAGAAGATTGAGATTTACAATCGTAGGTTGCGGATTCGATTTCCGGGATGCAATCTTATACAATTCACACTTTGTGTATTGATTGTATAGGATTGCCACTGCTCATAAACAAAGTTTTCATAGAATGAACAGCAGCGCCCTCTACTTACTATAATACATTGCCATCGTCAACCCGCCTGCAAGCGTAGCGATTATGGTATATCTCCTAATGATATCTTTGAGAGAGACTTATGCCTTGCAGTAGGCGCCTAGGGGTTGAAACGACGTTGTATATGTAAAAATTTTAGTTAGTTTTTATTTTCACAGAACGCGAACCATATCACTCTGAGTGTCTTTTTAAATTCAGTTAATAAATGATATCTTGACATTACTCCAACGGACTTTTGTTAGAAGGACACTGTTCAAAATAATATTTTTGATGGAATTTAATTAATAATGTTTAAATTTAATTATGATGAATGAATAAATGAAAATGTTTTTGATAAAAAAGATTATTCGACTTGTAGATCGACGAAATGTAACTTAGGTAGTGTTTTGATGAGATATTAAAACTTATTTTTTATAGAAGTTATTATGTCTAAGCTTACAAAAGTCGTGCTTTTCGTTATTATATATATGCTTATATGTCGCTGAACATATATATAACTTGAATGGGTTAATCTTCGCTTTATATACTTACCGTTAATATACACAGGGTGATTGTTTATAGGTGTAAAAGTCTTAAAAGAGTATAGCTTATTTGCCAACAAGAAATTTTTGAGATTTTACCCCTATTTACGATCATCCTGTAGAATGAGGTCAGTCTGAAATATGTTACATTGAAATTAATAATTAATTTTAATATATAGTAAGTAGATAGTGTGTACCATAAATCAATTGTTAGAAAATGAGTTTTTAGGAGAGACATTATGTCGTCAGCGGCGCATCGAAAAGGGGAGTTCTACAGAAATATAATTCTTTATTTACATCGGTATAAATACGGGTGAAGCTCGGATAAAATACGCACTTCTATTTCGGATTTTGTGTCGCTATTACCTCAAAACCTATCGCCCAAAGAAGAATCCCACAATCGTGACCCAGACGTGGTAATTATATTTCTGTGAAATTCCCCTTTTCCATGTGACGCTGATAATGACGTAATGTAGTTCCGACAAGTGATACACCCTTTACGATTAAGATTTTACACCTATATCCAATCATTCTGTATATAGCTTTATGCATAGTTCCATGTGGACAAATAAGTTTTTCATATCAAACTAAAGAGTATTTATTACGTGAAAAAGTTGTTCAAATACAATTTGTATTTTACCGTCCATATTATTGTAGAGAATCTGCCCGGGATCGTGATCTCGAGAAACACCCAATACCGAGTGTCATAGAGCACGGCAGTGAGGAACCGGCGCATAGAGATGAGGACAGATCGATCGCTGACGAACTGTCGAAGCGGGTCAGAGTCCTCTGTTGGGTCATGACCCAGCCGAGCAATCATGAAAAGAAGGCGGCACATGTGAAAGCGACGTGGGGGAAGCGATGCAATAAGCTACTGTTCATGAGTACTGCAGAAGGTAAGTCAGTTATTTTTGTCAGGAAATATAATACTTTCATTTAGACAAGAATTCGCCATTTGACTTTGGTTATCCTTCTTTCAAGATTTGAATACCTGAAAAGTTTAAACAAGCAAAAATTAGAATCAATATCTAATAGATTCAGGCGTTACTTTGCGAAAGTCCATGCTAAGTAAGAAAAGGACTAATATATGGCTATTTCCGCTATGTAGCAGTAGTCGTGCACGACTCAAATTTACCTTTTCTGTGATTTGAGAAAAGTCCACGAAAAATTCGAACGGTGTGTTGCCACTAGAAACATAATTCCCCAGCTCTATTGTATCACTTAAAACATTTTTCACATTAATATATTAGGAGGACCGGAAAGTAATGTCGTTTCTGTCGACACATTTTTACAGAAAAACCGATTGATAATTACCGCTCTGGTATTGAAAATTTGTATACCAGATGGCAAAAGGTTGTTGATAACGAAAGTGAATATATTGTTGATTAGAAATAAAAACTTGTTAAAAATTTAGTCGTGTGAATTTAACTTAAGAAAGCGACATTACTTTCCGGTCCTTCTAATAATTTTTTTTAAAGTTTTTCTTGAATTGTCGCTTTCGTCGTGTCTGTCCATAGACGACAATTGCAAGATATAGATCGTCCCCAAAGATATCTATGGGGGATATACCATAATCGCCACGCATGGCAGGTGGTTTGGCAATCGCAGTGTGGTAATATGGTACGTAGAGGACGCTGCTGTCTATCTATTGGAAACTTTTTTATTACGGTTCGAATTGAATATGTAGATATTCAATTGTTGGATGTTTTTTATGTCGGCTGGGGTAATTTTATTAATCAAATATTTATTTATTTACTCAGACAGACAGCTACCGTCGGTAAAACTCCCGGTCAAAGAAGGAAGGGATCATCTTTGGGCAAAAACGAAGGCTGCGTTTAGATATGTATACGAACATCATAGGAGAGACGCAGACTGGTTTTTAAAAGCAGACGACGATACGTAAGTTTCCTGTCAATTTATCCACAGTATCCAGCTATAAATATTGTACATCGATCTTTGGAAAGAGACAATCGGTTAATTTCGGCTTCGTAGAGCGTTGTCTCTGTCGCACGATATACAACGACAGACAAATCGTCAATTCCATGTATGTATAAATGTATGTACATATATATATATACATATGTATATATAATTATGTGTGTGTGTGAGTGTATGTATATAAAACAATTAAAGTATATATATATATATTGCCGCGTAAACAGGTGGAATGATATTTATTCGTTTTTCTTTTTCTTAAAACTGCACGCATGCACTTTGATCGTTTCGATTCGTCACGACAAAGCTTTGAATAAAATGATAATAATACAATAGTGTAGTTATCAGGCATGGCCGTTTCGAATTGTAAAACAATGGCAACACTCATATCATTGGCCTGTGTAGAAAGTATCAAAAGTATATTTATTGGCCAGCTATGTAAACATTGAATGTGAAAAAACATAAATACACAACACATAAGGGCAAATGATTCATATGTGATGTTGAACATACATGTATGTGTGTGTGTTCGTGCGACATACATCACATGTCACCATTACACACACGCAGACACTATTTCGTATGGGACAGCTATGCAATTTTTTTTTTGCCTGCCTATTTTATGAAGAGGTCTAGGCGCCCTTTGTCTTCTGCCACCTTAAACCACACCGGTCCAATAAAGAGAGAGAAAGAGATAGAGAAAAAACAGTTTTATTAATTCAATATATTATAAAATAATTATCTTATGTGCAATATATATAATGTAACGTTATAAAAAACAACAGTATATATGTGTGTTTGGTTTTTATATGTTACATGGCCGAACTAAGCCTTTCTAAAATTCTTACGCCCCCTATGTAATATATATATATATATTTTTATATTAAAGCGTAAGGGTTAAACTTGTGTCGAGTCCACTTTGGAATTGTCCTCTTAAAAATTAAAATTCTGCCCTTAGGGGCATGGGCCCAACGTTGGGAAACTATAAAGATCTGGTCTATAAGGTAACAGTAACTATACATAAAAACATGAAGAAACGACCTTTGGAAAGAGATAATCGGCTAATTTCGGCTTCGTAGAGCACTGTCTCTTTCCCACACTACCTATGTGACGTTTTGTCAGTCGTTGTATTTCATGCGACAGAGATAACGCTCTACGAAGCCGAAATTAGCCTATCGTCTCTTTGCAAAGGTCAATGCGCAATATTTATCGCCGGGTACTCTAGTCTCTTAATGTATTTCCAAACTTAATTCTTAATTATTTTAAACTTATATTAAAGTAAACTAATTATTATCGTTCTTTTTTTAAATCATTGGTGCCTTGTCTGTCTGTACACAACGCCATCTAGTTTTTTAATATTAAGTAAAAATATTTCAGATACGTGGTCGTGGAGAATTTGAGGTACATGCTCGCTGATTATGACAGCAAGGATCCCATATACTTCGGCTGCAGGTTCAAACCCTTCACAAGTCAGGTTAGTTGTAACCAGTGCTGCCATCTATTGGCGAGAAAAAGAAAATAATTATGAATTTAAAAAGTAATTTAACATATTGTTAATAACATGTTATTTATGCGCCATAATTTAAAAACACCTATGAAAAAAATTAAACTCGTAACACCTAAATATCGTCTTCAAAAAGTTAATAAATCCTTCAAGGATCTGGTCATACGTATATATAATATAGTTCCACGAGATATTTTAGATCTTCCATTCTTAAGAACAAGGAAATTTTTCTCTGACCTTTTACAATGCGGCCCGCAAGTGATTTTGGTTTGGTTATCTCTGCTTTTGTTGACGAAATGAGTCATTTAAATTTAGAACTTATTGTCATCGTAACAAGTGTAATCTACCATTTATTTCTCCAAGGAATTGTGTAAGCGACCCGCGAGTTTTTTGGGTTCGGTCATATCTGCTTTTGATGATGAATGAGTTATTTAAATCTAGAACTCATTGTCGTCATATTAAATAACTTACCATTTTTCTCTCCAAGGAATTGTGGCGATCCGCGATTATTTTGGGTTTGGTCATATCTGCTTTTGATGACGAATGAGTTATTTAAATCTAGAACTCATTGTCGTCATATTAAATAACTTACCATTTTTCTCTCCAAGGAATTGTGGCGATCCGCGATTATTATGGGTTTGGTCATATCTGCTTTTGATGATGAATGAGTTATTTAAATCTAGAACTCATTGTCGTCATATTAAATAACTTACCATTTTTCTCTCCAAGGAATTGTGGCGATCCGCGATTATTTTGGGTTTGGTCATATCTGCTTTTGATGACGAATGAGTTATTTAAATTTAGAACACATTGTCCTCATAATAAATAACTCACCATTTATCTCTCCAAGGAATTGTGTGAGCGACCCGCAAGTGTTTTAGTTTGGTCAACTCTGACTCTAGATTAATTAGATCACATAAGTTTAGACCCTATCGACATGGCGGTATCATATACGATTTAATTCTAGAAATTTTGTGGCAAAGGAAACTAAACTCTGTTTTTAATGGCATACGTTCATTTTTTCCAGGGATACATGAGCGGTGGCGCCGGCTACGTATTGAGTCGACAAGCTTTAGACCAGTTTGTGAACAAAGGGTTGCCTTCTCCCCATCTCTGTAAGGCTACGGACAATGGTGCTGAAGATGCTGAAATGGGTGAGCTTGGTCAAGTATTCAGGACTTGGGGATTGTTGACCATAGGGGTGAGGTTCTCGAGTGACGAACACGACCCAGTAGACACGGAGTTGGTACGCTGCATCGACTATGTGGATCCGATGGCATAGTCACAGGAAGGAGTCAATAGCCTCCCTGATAGGCGGAGAAGATAAACAGTCATTCGTATCCCTCTGCAAAAAAATTGCAAAAAATGCCATTGAAGTGAACAAAAAGCAAACACAGTAAATAAATAGATAAATAGATTAAAAAAATGGCATAGTCAAGGTAGCGTGAAGTCTTTGTGGCAATTTCTGGGAGGATGCCTGTGTTTGTCAGTGGTCGTCTATCAGCTGATGATGATAAATCAAGTATGGATGACAGGTCGATTATAAATCCGGGTGATACGTTATATGTAAGAATTATCGCATATATCACAGAGCAATTGTAGCATATATAAAAAACATGAAATAAAGGTGGTCATCATCAGGAATATAACTCCAACATAGATCATGACCAGTTTTGCGCTACCTGTTTCCAGAGACTCCCCGTAACTTAGACTATGTTGGTCCACCCTGATAGGTAACACGTAACCCTTTAACCCAAGTTCAGTACATACTAAGATATCACCTGCCTCGGATTCGCGGTCGTTGAGGCTGGGGGCCTTCATCGTTCATTCAATATGAACTAAAGAAGAGCAAGCAGCGAAGTGGTGTCATATTGCTGCGGTACAGCGAGGATATCGAGGGAGATACAGCTTCCAAACGAGATTTGTTTAGGCAAAGTACTGAAGGGCAGGTGCGAGTTCTATTGGAGGTCCGGCGGCTCCTTCAAAGGTACCGAAGATGACACCGAGGGGAGTTTTTGGGGGATAGGAATCACATAATAACCCTTTCCTCCTCCCGTACAGCAAGTTATTTTGTGTCTATGCAGAAGATTTTCCTCTCGATACCCAAACAACAACCCAGCGGCTATCGACTGCAAGCTATGAGCTGACTGCGACTTCAGATGAGCTATTCTTCGAGCTTCGTCAGAGATTGATTCTTCTGCGAATCTCAATTCTGACTCTATCTCGCAGCGAAACCAGCATCTCTGGGTGACCTAGAGTCTTCTTAGTGACTACTTCTGCTTACAACTTACAATTTTACACAAAGAATTGTGTTTAATTTGGAAAAAAAAAACAATTGCCATTTTTTGTGTGTAAATAATACGAACTTGCAATGTATGATAATATTAAATTATTATTTATATAGGTATATGCCTGGAGCACATCGGAGTGAAGGCGATGGACTCGCGTGACTCCCATCAGCGCGGCCGGTTCTTCCCGTTCGTACCAAAGCACCACCTGTTTCCCAACAAGGACCGCGGCTTCTGGTACTGGCAGTACATCTACTATCCCACTGATGAGGTAAATTTTTCTCTGTTTCACTCTCTCTCTCTCTCTCTTGAATCTCATTTTGTCAGCCTTTGGAAGCCCACTGCAAAGTATTCAACTTCCGCAAAGATCGCCATCGTATCCAGTGACTTCCAGCAATCTTATCTATCGTCGGTCCACTTGTGGGCAGGCCTACTCACGCTGCGTCTACCTGCTCGTGATCACCACCCGTCGACCTCAACGGCTATCTCTTTTGCACACATGGAAAAAATAATTAATGTCTTTTACTAAGTTTAAATATAGAAATACCTTCATATATCTGTAAAAACTTAAATATATTTTCAGGTTTTATTACCTTGTTGAATTTATTATTATGTATCAGTTATTTTTTGCATTTATAATCTAATAGCGTATATTTTTTATGGTACGCGATTTTGGGGGCCACTCTTTCTCCTACCTCTTATTCTTTTACAGAGACTTTTGTTTCTAAATAAGTTTTTTAGTTTCTCTTTCTCTTCTCTATCTCTATCTCATCCGCTCTCTCTTTTATCTTGCATAATTTCTTTACCCTTGTGGCTTTTATTGACAATTCATTCGTAAATTGCCTTCTACACTTAGCCACAGTTCGCCCTATTTTACAATTTCTATGTTTATTATTTTTTTAATTTTTTGTCATTTTTATTATTTTCCAATATACGCATATATATCATCGTTCATTTTTGAATTTAAATATAAATTTAATACTGACTTATATTCTATATCACAATTCATTTGCTAGTAAGTATATGTTTATATATGTCATACATTCGAACATATTATTAGTGAGCGAAACTTTAACCATTAAATTAAGTATGTATAGTCTATTAAACACTAACTGTGTCCGCGACTTTGTCCGCGTGAAATGTAACAAAAGACATTTTTCGCTTAGGAATTTTTTTTAAAATAAAATTAGCCTAAGTTACACCTCATTACATCAGCTACCTGCCAGTATAAGACTCGTCAAAATCTGTCCAGCCATCTCAAAGGTTAAACCGAACAAAAAGATATAATTAAATATTACTACTCAAGCAAAGTGAGACAAAACATAAAAGACGAAAAAAACCACGTCCAGTAACCAATCAAATTGTACAATTAAAAAGTCAAGTTCACAGTGACCAGAGAAATTTAATGCATGTTATTATCTACATAGGATTATTTACAATGACCTTTTTAATAGAAAATAATGTCATCCTTCAATTTAAAGATACGAGGGTTCCAAACCGTGATATATATATATATATATATTGTAGCACGGTATGCAGCTGCCCATAACTTCCTAATATTGTGCTTGGGTCTATTATCCCAAAAGTGGGAATATTAAAAAGTTCAAATTCGTACAGGGTCTAAGCTGCTGTTCGGACCACGCGGTTTCATTCCACTACGTGGCACCAGAGGAGATGTACGTGTTGGATTATTTGATATACCATTTGCGACCTTATGGTATACGGTTCGGTACCGGAGAGCTGCCGAAAATCCTGCGCAGCAATGATTCGACAGTAACCGAGGCGCGATGAAACATTCCATCAGTTAAGGATTTTCAAGTTAGTCTAATTATTGTGAAGTTGAATTTAACTTAAGGTGCGTTTCCACTGTAGTTAAATATGTTGCAAACACTTTACGCTTTTGTTGGTGACGCTGATGTCTCGCAGCATAACCTTTAAGTGTACAGATGTCCACTGCATGACATGGGCCTCCACAAAATATATGTCCACTAGTGGGAAGCCTATCCACGCCATCTATCGGCAAATAGTCGCCACAGAATATATATAATTAAAATAAAATATATATAATTAATAATAATAAAAATTATTAATTTTTTGTCATACAATCGTCACAGAATTCATTAATTAATATGATTTCCAACTTGATATTAATACAAAAGAATCTCTGTATAAATAGAAATGTAAACCATATATATCAACATACAAATTATGACTTTAGAATGTAAGATGGCAATGTGTACAAAGTGTCATATAATTGTAGGTCGAGAGAGGCTTAAATGTCATATATATATGTGGAATACTACCGACATAGTTGCAATATTTACTTTAAATGTAAAGGGTTTTTTTTAATAACAACTAATTCCATATAATCGATCTGTAATTTTTTAAACTGGCCGGTGATATTTTACAAGAAAAAAACCAAATTATTTTAAATTATTTATTATCTATATTTTATTTATAGTGTATCGATAAAGATTCCTTTTATACCTAATTTAATACCAAAAATTATTTTACATATAAAAAAATGATAGAAATAATATATTTTATTTTATATTATAAAAAGAGATTAAATTATCATTATAAATTTTAAATCGATTAATAAAATCGATTTTACTTTATTGCAATTAATATAAATTGGCAATATTATAATTGCATAATATTATATTGCATTAATATAAATTGGCAATAGTCTGTACAGTACCCGGCGATGAATATTGCACAACGACCTTTGGAAAGAGACAATCGGCTAATTTCGGATTCGTAGAGCACTATCTTTGTCCCACGCCACTTGTGACGTTTTGTCAGTCGTTGTATTTTGTGCGACAGAGATAATTAGCCGATTGTCTCTTTCCAAAGATCGATGTGGTATATTTATCGCCGGGTACTGTAATATTGAGTTAATTTCAGAGTTCGTAATTTCATTGGAAATTTATTTCAGAGTAATTATAGCATTTATTTTGACATTCAATTGCTTTATTCCTAAAATAGTTTTAAGTAAATTATTATACAGAGTGAGTCAGAAAGGCGTGCGGTGCGAATTTTAATATCACCAATTGGTGAACCAAGTTACCTATCCCCTCCACCCTTACTCTTGACGAGAAATTCGATTTTCAAATTCGCATGCATTTCTGGCCGACTCTGTATTTAAAAGTTTTCCTATCATAAAAGACAAGTTCGTATAATTTATGGGTTCCTTTATTTAGATTAGTTTATATTTAATAACAGCTCATGGTTTTTATTGGTTATATATTAAACATTTACGAATGTAATCCAAGAATGTATACAGTATGATTTATTTTTGATCGTAAAAGTCGAAGTTTATTTCGATAAAGGAATAAATGTAATTTGAAATGTAATAAAGGACTAGTCGTTATTTTATCGTCATTACCAAAGACACTTAATGAGTTTAGTTTTAAGATCTTTATGTATGGCTGCGTTGTGAACAATTTTATATTAAAAATCTAATTCTATGAGGATCGGTTGTGAAACTGTTCCTTAACCCTCATAGCCTTTTAAAGCTTCATGCCATCTAAGCCTTCAGACGTCCTAAAGATATTTTATATTTCAACTAGTTCCAGAAGCTAAATTTTCTAAAATGAATGAGGAATCTTGAGAATATTAAAAGAAAATACAAAAATAATACCTAACTGTAGGGGTGAATAAAGTCCTCAAAAAGGGGGGGCCTGTATTCAATAAGAGTAGTAAATTATTGTAACATATTTCAGAGTGGTTACGATTTGTTACTTTATTAATTGTTTTTATTAGAAATAAAAAATTTTGTTTTCGACAAAAACCGACAGATGGAGTTGTAATGACATTAAAATTTACCAAACTATTATAATTTACGAAAATTTTCAAGTTTCTGTATAATTTACTAGTGTTGATTACATAGGCACCTTCTATAGTATATTAGATAATATTGAAACGGAAAAACTCGTCGCTTTTCTCCACAACGCTCCTTATGTACCGCTGCAGGTAATTTCCAGAAGGTTCGACAAGTTGGGCAGGTAAAGAAGCAATAGCCACCTAAAATACCGAGCCTCTATTGCAGTTCATACTTTGTTTTATTTTACCACCCGCCAGCTGCAGTGAAAATTGCAATAAAGCAAGACACACAGTAGAACACATAACTTTATAGCTTTAATTAACGTACTTGCACTTTTATCCCGCGCGCCGTCAGCCCCGACTGGCTCGTTCATGGGAATTGTACTTTGTATCCGGCGGTCTGCTAGCTGTTCCTTCTGTCACTTCTTTGCTGTTCGCACTTTAAATGTGCGGATGGAAGGTCTTTCAACCGTGTACAGATGTCGTGAATCCGTGCATCTTGTCCCGTAGAAGAAAAGAGATGGAAGAAATAATTTTTACACAAAGCAAAATGTTTTGTTTGAATGAAAGTAAATATCATGTATGGATCTATTTTGTATAAGCGCCTAGCACACGCCAGATTGTTCGACAACGCAGCTAATATATGTACCCAATACAGATGAGAATATATTCCAATAGCTATATTAATGTGTGAAAAATGTAGTTAGAATAAGTTATTGAAATGTAGATATTGTGTACAGAGATTGTATTATCGGATGTATATTAAAGTTATTTGGTTAGAAACTATGGAATCGACTTTTATAACTTAAATATATACACAAAAGTATCTTTTTTCGCTATCTGTCCTACAAGCAAGTGATACTACAGAAAATTGGGTGAAAATATAGCACATTTGCTGTCAATGTATGGTATCCTAAAATCAGTGATTTCAGAAATAATCAATAACGTAATGTTAATATAGTAAGAAAAAGCGTTTTTACAATTCGGATTACCCACATTAAAATTAATTATATTTTATTATCTGTCCTTAAAGACTTTAATGGCAAAAGTTAGTGCTCTGTGGCATTTAAAAAAAAAAGAAATGAAATATGTTTCAGAATAATCACTATAAGGCTTTATTGGAAATAAATATAAAACCCCTTAAGACTTTTGCTGAAAATTTTGTTAGTGTCACCTTTTAACCTTACACCTGTACCGCCATGTAAACAAATCTTTAATACGCATTCGAATATTCAATCTCTTATATCATACCTTCAGTAATAAATTTATTAATTGTAATGTGTTGAAACTGAACTACATTTTTACATATTAAAAATGTAATTTTGTGATAAATTTATTGTTGAATGGTAAATATAGATTAGTAATCATAAATGTTTTTACTTTTATATAAGCGTGTAATGTATTTTGTAAAAATGCCGTGTGCGATCGGCCTTATAGCATTTGCGTAGCGTTCTCGTACACGTGTGCGGTGGACTTTATATTAATTTTGCTCATAAACGAATCTCTATATATTTTTAGTATGTATTATAGACATTCAAACTTGTTTATGTGCGATTTTTTATCTGTGCTACATTTTGATTTTTAAAATTATTAGATCGGATCTTTTATATCTGACTTCCCAGATATATATTCTAAAATATGGACAGTTTTAGATTTTTAACCAGTTTAACAAAAGTTAGTTCGTGTTTCGTCATACTACGAAAGAAAATGGTTAAATGTTATAATAAATCCTTTTTATTTTGAGTTATTTTTAAATGCTGACCATATTTATACATTGCACAAAAACAGGTTTGACTGTAATATTTCAGCTGGAAATCAGTTAATTTGGTACGCGTACCAATTACACCGAAGCTGTTTGAACTGTACGCTAGTTTTTAGTCTACACGCATTATTTGATTTGCTCAATTTATGAACTTTTTATTTTCAATTGCAATAAAGGTGTTGAATTCAATTTGAATTTTTATTTATTTCTCTTACATATTTACCTATGTTACCCGATTGTTTACCCCGGATTCAGATATTTAGAACTGTTTTATCATATTTTCTCTAGATAACTACTAGATGGCGCTAGTCAGTAAGCCTCATAGAAATAGTACTGATTTACCGACGATTTTTTTTAAATCGTGTTGGCTCTATTTGTGTTTATGTCGTCCTTGACTTAGAGGAGTAGCTTGCTATCACCTACAATGATTATGGATGTATGCATGTATATTAAGAGAATCGGAAAATAATGTCGCTTTATTTAGTTAAATTCACACTACTACATTTTTAACAAGTTTTTTTTTCTGATCAATAATATATACACCTTCGTTATCGACAACCTTTTGCCATCTGGTACACAAATCAATGCCCGAGCGGTAAAAATCAATCGGTTTTGCTGTAAAATGTGTCGAAAGATACGACTTTATTTTCCGGTCCTCCCAATAATGAAGTTCCATGAGATACCTTAGACCTTCAGTTTCTTAATTTTAAATCTAAAATTAAAAGGATAAAATAGTATGAAAAAGTTTTTAGTTGATCGAAATTCGTGCAACTTGGTTTGTTGACTCATACACGGTTCTCAAAAACATGTTAAATTACATTTTAAATAGCAACTGTTGAGTTGCTGGTCAGCTCATAACAGATCGGCGTACCGTGCCGTAGCTTACTGCTTGTAGTGTTAAAATAATAAAGTGCGAAGGGACATGTGGTGACAAAAATCGCCACAAGTCACACAACTGTGGGAATCCTTTTTGATATTACACTGACAGTTGTACAAATAGTTATGTAATTGTCACGTAATAGCGTTATGTATGATCTACTACACACATTGGTCTTTCATTGTATTTCGAGTAAAGAATTTTTCTCTACTAGTATGGTTCTATATATCTAAACCCTCATTTTTAATGTATATTTTTTTCTTTTGTTCACCCGTGATTAATCATAAATATTGCTGCCATTCATCACCGTTACAGCCGTATAAAATCCACTACACATCATAACCCAAATAGATTTCCAATGGGAGCATTTGGAAGTGAACTTTCCACCTCTTTATTTTACAACCTTCATTCCAAATTTAAAATAATTCCTAAAGATTTATAACTATATGTAAATAACGCCACAAGTCTATTAGCACTGTATATAGTCTAACTTAGCCACTACACAATCCATGGCTTTAATTAACGGCGTGCCATTCGATACGCCGCATGACTTTGTACACTATGACATAGTTCCCGCAGTATAAATAACCAAGAAAGCTTATCAATACAAGCATTCCGTATAGAACGTGTATACAGTTTATTTAACACAACAGTATGTCAGTCCTAACTAGTAGAAACAGTAAAAAAAACAATTTCATTTAATACGGATTTATTAATTTTTTACACAATTAGGTATATAAATAACAAATAAATTCACTCAAATTATTTTACAGCGACTCGACTCTTGATTAGTCCCAATAGCAATAATAATAATAAATAAATAAAAATAACAATAGTCTCATGACTAGCCTGATGATGTTAACTTGCATTATATTCGATGTCAAGCAAAAGCTTTAAGAAGTAAAAACAGTACCTGCACATCGGGTAGAAGAGCAAGACAAAGCACATTCGGCTTCGGCTCTGTAGTGTTGTCTCTTTTGCACAGTGTTCCGACCGATTGCTATGTATATAAGAGTAATTAAAACCGATCTTGTTTATAAGATTTGACGATTGACGTGCCAAATCACATGCCGGGTAACATAGTTAGTAGTAACAGATCATTGACGCCCACTGCAAGGCATAGATCTCCAGCAAAGATATCTATGGGGGTAGGCGTGTTGGTGATCGCAGTGTGATAATACCGGAGCACGCAGAAGACGCTGATGCCCATCTTCTAGAAACTTGGTAATGAACTTCTTATCAGCCGATATCGAAACGATGACCTGTCTGCAGCATCTATCAGCTTGTGGTCGCCACTGGAGAACCTTTCGGCCTCAACTTCCGTTTGCACTGCCTACTTCAGACGTGTAATTCATCTAGCAACATTGGTGATCTGTGATTCTTCTGTGGATCTCCTTATTCCTGCTTAGCACTGTCCCTCGCTCTCTCAGTGACCTTGTGAGGCCGGTCGCAAGCGACCATATAATGTGTTTAATCTATAAATGTCAAAAATCGACGTCGAAGCACCCTACAATAAGAATGATGAAGAAGTAATTTTTTATTTCACATTGATACTACAAAATCAAACTAAACCTACGAATATATGACTTCTTTAGAAAAAATACCAAATCCAGTATTTTTAACTCGCTCTTTTCTATTTACCACATATTATTATCTGTGGAAACTTATATGAAATCATTTATTTATTCTGCAATTTACTTAAGAATTTTTTTTATTTAATGATGCAAAAACATTTTTAATACAGCTATTTGAAGCAAAAATTTCTATACACATACTGTTATTATCTTCAAGTATATGTTAATAAATAAAAAATAATTTTAATTCAAAACATAATATATTAACAAATTCTATATACCAAACAAGAAGGTATACAAATTATGTCCATATAGAATAATGAAAGAACTGAAACCATTACAATCAAGGTTTTTTTATTTAGTTTTTATTGTTTCAATCTAATGTTTAACGTTTATTAAATTCCACACAAAAAATTTCACAGAATTAAAAATTAAATATTTCTTTCGGAACAAAATATTAAGCAATTATTAATAATAATATATAATAATAATCATTAAGTTTGAAATTGAAATTAAATATCAAATATGTAGATTTGTACTAATATCCTACAGTGTTCTAGGACACCAACAGATGGCGCAATTAGCATTAAAATAAAATGAATTTCAGTATCCGGCGATAAATATTGAACATCGACATTTGGAAAGAGACAATCGGCTAATTTCGAACGTAACATCTGTCGCACGAAATACAACGACTGACAAAACGTCACATGGGTAGTGTGGGACAGAGATAGTGATGTACGAAGCCGAAATTAGCCGATTGTCCCTTTCAAAAGGTCGATGTGCAATGTTTATTGCCCGGTACTGTAATGCCCTATATGTTATGTAACAGGCGGTTTTGACGTCGCTTCTACGGAACATGTCGCACTTATATCAACGGAAATGTAATTTCAACTATTACCGCGGTATCCTTAACCGGCATTAATTACCAATGCATCAGAAATTCTATTTACTAACAGTGATTATAGACTGTATTAATTTTCTAATTAAACATATTTTCTTCTCTCTCTAGTATATTTTTACTCTTTCTATTTTCAAATATTTAACATGTCTAAAGGTAGACTGTATTGTTATTGAAATATAGTATTAAATATATATTTCAGTTGTATGAGATCTATTGCTAGACAAAAGCCTTCTCCATATATTTTAAAGAAGCCCACATTCCTACACCCAGCGTCTAAGTACGTATGTCCACCTTGTGGGCAAACTTAGAGATTCTATTTATTGTTTAGAATTGTCTTTTTATCCACTGTTTATTTTTGCATCACTTGACCTAAGAAAATGTGTAAACAAATCTGTTTGTAATAATTTTACATATATTAGAAACAAAATTTCAATCATTCATCGCAATATTTCAGCTATAGCATGCCCACAGCTGGACATAAGCCTTCCTTTCAACGATCTTCACAATTAGTTTAACCGCCCTTTACTCTAAAAATTAAAATGTATTGGGAACCTGAAAGCAATGTCGGTTTCTCAAGTTAAATCACACGACTGCATTTTCAACAAGTTTTTATTTCTAATCAACAAAATATTCACTTTCGTTATCAACATTCATGCAGCATTCTTGTATACAAAATCAATGCCGGAGCGGTAACAAATCAATCGGTTTTCCTGTAAAATATGTTTACACGACATTAAATTCAGGTCCCTCTAGTATTATTATTAAATTGGAATAAGAAAATGGATACATTGGTAATTAATGCAGAATACACCACGGTAATAGAGGATTTATAAATCACATAATCACAGTAAACCTATTAAAACATATTACAAATGATTATACATATAAACTGCGTATATTATAAACAAAAAGAGAAATCATACAGTGATACCCTCAAAAGAAGACAGGAGTTAGTTATTAAAGTGTTAGTATTGCTTATACAAAAAATATTATAAATTCAGATACATAAACGACATGACAATTGTTTCACAAAGGTTAACTTTACTTAATGTAAAAATAGGTGTAATTAAGTACAACAATAGGAATATATTGAATTGAGCCAAATGTGCGCGGTCGCAAACTTTTACAAGAGTTTCATTTATTCAATAATAGATGGCGCTCGTACCGTTTACAACATAAGCGAGGGTAGTTTGTGTATATAATTAAGTCTTGACCAGTGTCTGTGTGTACAACGACACTGAAAAGCAAGTGTTTTATAAAACCTTAATAAGAATATAATGTTGAAAATAAATTGTTTTACCCACAATTTTTTAAAAAATAATTGCTAATATTAATTGACAAACTAATACATGTTTTGTACAATATCTGTGAGACACTCACTCTGCTAAATAACCCATTTTTAGGAGTATTTATTATTTTACGTATGTAAATATTTTTAACAAAAATTTACAGTATTCACTAATGATTATTGTCTTATTTGGTCGTCTCGTACCCATGTAAGGTATTACAAAGTACACAGATATAAGATGTAAACTAAATACTAAATGTATATGCGGTAATCAAACAAAGAATCAATCTAATACTAACGGTCTTAAGTTTTAAGAAACGATGTCTTCTGAATTATACGTCACTGAAAGTAATTTCTCTTCTTTCTCGAGATTCTGTGGAAGATTGAAATTCACGAGTGACAATAGGGCATGATATTTAAACTTTTGTAGTAAAAAAGCTTGCTATTACATTCATAATACACAAAATTTCGTTAAGCTGGTGTGGTTAAAATTGTGCTTATTGCTATAGTAAATATAGCCTTTGAAGTTTCATACAAATCATTAAATTTCCATGTCTAAACATAGCAATAAAAAAATTGTACCAAACATACATTGATATTTTTAAACAGTTTTGTAGAAATATGTCTAAAAATATTAATAGAAAAATCGTAATAAAATCTGATACAATTTAAACAATTGACAGGATTCTATAGTTGGATCATCACCTTCATTTCAGCTGAAGGTCCAGTTCATTAGTCTCTACATATTTCCAATAGAGCTGGCTGAAAGCCTCCTGCATCCAACTTTAAAGTATTGTCTGCGGATAGATATTTAACTTACAAAATAATGTTTAGTCAAAATGTTTAACTAACCCAGTATCGGCGGGGGAGAAGAAGAATCCGCGAGGCTTGCTGGGCGGAGCTTGAGGCGGCGAGTTGGGAGGACACGCCCACTGCGCCCAATAGTCACCAGGCAGCCGCAACAACAGCTGCATTACCTGCATTCATTTACAATTATATTTATTATGATCTATCTTTTTTATCCTCTGAAGCACTTGACCTCTATCTTGCCTGATGTTAAGTGATGATGAGGCCTATGATGGTACATGCTTGCCTAGAAAAAACCTGTTCACTCTTGTCTTGAAGACTCTTATGTTATAATTGTCTGTTCTGGCTTGAGATGAGAGTACATAGGGCTGTGTATTATTCAATTCAAAATAATTCTTGAATGCAATAATTTATCTAATAATATTGTTTATTTTTTAGATATAAAACTATAAAAAGGAAGGTTTAAGATGATATCTTATGGAACTATAAAATATGCGTACACCCATACAGACAGACCTATGAAGGTTATACTAACTTTTTGAAGACAAAACTTAAAGGCATTACGAGTGTAATTTGCTTTATTTTATTTAACATGTGTGTTATTATTTTAAATTATGGAGACTAAATAATATGATATTAAAAATGTGTTCCAAAACAACATTTAAAATACCAAATTCTTTAAAAACATCTCTAGCATTTAGGTTAACTAAATGATCCTACCAAGGAAGAAAGCATTGGGAGCCTGTTCCAAAGTCTCTCTTTTTGGTTCGGGAAATTTCAAATAATTTTAAATTAAATAGCTTCTTTGGAAATTGATGAAAATGATGATGATATATGAAAACGTCCTGTAGCAATGATGGTAAAACATCATGAAGAAAATAATGGTTCTCTGGTTTAAACAAACTATATCAATGTTTACTAGCATGGTCAACTATTTGCAAAGAACTAAAATGTGTCTTTACCTATATAAAGGATGTTCTACATATATAATTTAAAAAGATGTTTTTATTTATGATAGCCTTACATGGAACATCTGCGCGGTGGCGGTGTACATCTCTGCCGGCTGCGTCATCATACCGTATCCCACGATGGTGGGTCCGAAGATCTTCGCCAGGTTCTCTATCCCCATCTCGCACTCGGGACTCTCTGCAACCCTGAGGATAAAACAGCCTTTATTTAACAATACAACCTAAAATATAATAATAATAATTTACTTAGTACGAGAAAATCTTTTGGGCAGTAGTATCCCTACGGTAGCAGTCTTCTACTTGCGATTATAGATTCATGGTTTAATTGCATTGATGTAAATTTTATAATCTTATGTAATTCACACTTTTTGCAATAATTTTTTAGGATTGCCACTCACAAAGAAGATTCTAGAAGATAGACTGAAACATCCTCTGTGTAACATAATACCATACTATCATCGCTCACCGGCCAGCCTAGCGTGGCGATTATGGTATATCTCCAACAGATATCTTCTGGGCCTATACCTTGCAGTGGGCATCTACTAAAATTACTTTTTTAAAAGTGTATGTTGATATTTGTGTTTGTGTAGGTGTTTTGAACATGTGTATGAGTGGAAGGCTCACTCACTTTTGAAGGTGCAGCATGAGGAAGGCGAGCGTGTCGCGGTTGGGTCGAGGCAGCTGGCTGACGGCCTGGACCACGGCAGCGGTGGCGTCGCCTGCCTCGGGCAGCCGTGCAGCAGCCATGAAGTCGGCCCATAGCGCCGCTGAAACCAGTGGCTCACGCAGCGATCGAAGGAAGTCCTTGATACAGCCGCACAGCACGTGGATGTCTTCGCCGCTCAGCTGTGGGGAACCGCACCCGCGCAGGAACCGCTCCTGTACCACACAAAAAAAATTGTTTCTTCGATTAAAAATACTTACTATTATGTGAAGTCACACATATAATTTTGGTATAAGAAACCATTTAAGGCAAGTTCCCAGACTTCAAATACACCTAGTTTACAATTTCTACCGCAATATTAAACTCAAAAAAAATGTGAAGATTAGACCTATTGAAATTTGGCAAGTTCCAACTTCAAATAAAAAAAAGATAAACCAATGATTGTTTGATTAATCTTGCCGTGAGTGAATGTAAAGAAGTTAGAGATGGTTAATAAAAAACAGTAAAATTTTCTTAGATCCGCCTTTCCTAGCTTGATTTTGAATTGACATTTTCAAGTCAAGCAACATAAAATCACCCGTCAAGTCCCCCCTAATGGACCACTTTTGGATCACAGTATTAAAATTTCTCTACATTTCATCTCTTCATTCATTTTATTATTTCATTATGGTATTTGTTTTATTTTTTAAAAGCACTTGTATCTATTTGTATTTATTTATGACTGCTGGTGTTTGTTAAACAGCTGCGAAATTTTCTCAACTACTACTCTTATCTTCTAATATAACTCTCTTCTCTTCTAATTAATACTAGCATAGAAGTTGATTTAAAATACACTCCCAAATCCCCGTTAGATTTCTCATAACAATGGCTGGAACTGGTCGTAACAAAATCATTTGTCCTTTTTTTGGGAGGATGTCTCATGATGACCTTTGTCTGATCGTGTCAGAGGTACTTGCCTTGAGGCGCTTGACTTCCTTGTCCACGGCGCTGATGCGGTACAGGCCACGCTCGATCAGGCCGCGCTTCTCCACCTCGTTGACGCAGTGCACCAGCAGCGCCGGCACCATCGGCGGCGTGCTGGGTGCGAAGTCTGCAATGCTGCCCTCCTACGCAGCAATGTACATCGAATTTACTTTCACCATCGACAACAACTAATCAATAATACAACAAAATCTAATGTCTTGTCATCAATTGAAAGGCTTTAATTTTGTAAATTTTTTTTGATATTTATATTCTATTATATGAAATATAGAAAAAGAATATCAATAATAACTTAAAATGTCAACTTCTTTTAAGATTTTACTCTGCAATATTTTTAATTTTCACTTTAACATCTCAAATACCAACTGCTTTACCGACCGACGACCGCAATGGACGACATCATAACACCATTATTAACCTTCTAACAGCCAAGCTGTTTTGGCCATGCCTTCCCCAGGTGCCAAATTCAAATATCAAGTGTAGGCTTTCCTTATGTGCAAATTTGGGATCTTTACATTCTATGAATGAATATACCACATTATGTATATCATTATGGCACCCATGTCAACCGCTTCTAAAACATGCTGCAAATCGTATACCATCCCGTGATCCAGTTGCTAGGTGCCTAATGCAGCTAATAATTACCGGAAAAAAATAATATTCTTTAGATGTACAGATGAAAAATTGTGAGGTAGCCGGCGGTCCTCATGGCACTTAAAAGGTTAACAGCGCCATCTATGAAGTGTCAACTTTATACAGCCACTGCTTTACCGACATTAAATATGCGCAGCACAATACAAAGTAGAACTATTAAAGAAACTAGATTCTTTACTTTAATATAGAAACATCACAATATTATGAGAAATAATAAAATAAATCAATTCTTTAGTAGTCACAAGTTAAGACCAAAACCAACCTCAACACTTGCTTGCACCAAATATAAGCATTTTAGTCACATAGCCACTATAGACATATACTCAAGTACAATAATTGCACTAGGAAAATATTTCAACTGGGATTCGTTTTGTGCAATTTTTAAGCGGCCTAAAACATCTGGGTCCACACACAATGCAGTACCTGATGGGGCGGAGCCCTGCCTGGTGGTACGCACGGCAGCGGTAGCAGCGCTCGGCATTCAGGGTGAGCCTGTGCGCGACACCACTCACACTTCACGCCCATCTTCGCAAACTTGATACTGCAATAGATACCAGGTGGTAATAAGTTCAATGTCCTTGTCAATTGTTACAAACTAGACTTACTTATATGCCACTGCCACTATAGATTTTTGTTAGCAAATTCAATAACTATAATTTTACAAAAAATTAATGTAACATATTTATTATGTAATTAATATTATCATACAGTGTTATAGCTTTATACAGTATGATTTGATATAAATGTAAATTAAATGCTTTTGTTGACAAATCAGCTACACGTTCTTCTTTTCAGCTAATTCAAGGTATACGCCTCCCCCAAAGATCGCTAATGACTTGTCTTCCTGTCTGTAGCCATATTTCCCACGACCTTGAATATCGGTCCACCTAGTGGGTGTTATGCCCACGCTAAGTCTACCTGCTCATGTTACTATGTGCCACCCTAAAACCTTTTGACTCCAACACCCAACAGTTGCAATTTGCCACGCCCACTGTCACTTCAAACGTGCAATACACCTATCCCCCGGTTTACACGGTACTCGTTTTACACGTTTCCGCTTTTACACGGTTTTCCAAAAAAGTTATTTTTTTGTTTTAATAACCGATTTTATTACCATCTCTCATAATGTAAATATTTCTGCTTCAAACATCGAATCGGCAAAAATAACTTCGAGTGATAAAAGTGAATTCGAACCTTCGATTCCGAAAAAAAGAATGAGAGTAATTTACTTTTTGTTCTTCTGTTTAATGTATATTGTAATCAAATTAAAAAAAAAAACAGTTTTTCCGTAGTATATTAAATATTTTAATGCATTCTATTTTTATTTCTGTGTACACCTAAAATTATTGAAAAAAAAAATCACAACTGTTAAATAGCAAAATTATGCGTTTTTTGCGAGTTCTTCGATTTACACGGTTTTAACTTTAAATTTTTGATTTTCGATTTACACGTTTTTCTCAGGAACGTATCTACCGTGTAAATCGGGGGATAGGTGTATTTTGAACCAACCTCTCTATTCCTGTCTTCACTTACAATGCGATTAAAATAAGAATAGGACGGGCTCTCGGCTAACTTCACTCATATAAGTACGGTCAGCATTAAATATATATAAAAAAATAATAATTATTGTTTTTGTTGATTGTTTAATTTGTTCTATAATGAGCAAAAGATGTAGTGTTTTACATCGGCGAGCTCGAGAGATTATCAGCAATGTTGATAAGTACTTGTTGGACCAGTTAAAACAAGCAAGAATTGTACTAGGGTCAGATGGCAATATTCATATATCGCGTGATGTATTTGGAAGTTTCATTAAGCATTTGGAAACTGCTTCGAAGGTATCCGAGCGAGTGACTTTAGCCACTGGTATTATTTTTTAATATTGCTTTTTTTGCACACTATACCAAGTTCCCGTTGTGACGTCACAACATGGCGCTAGGCCGGTCCTATTCTTATTTTAATCACATTGCATATCATTACCAACGCATACTAGTGAAGCGATAATAACACAGAAACACTCACGTCTTCCCACACGGTCCACAAGTCTCTCGCTTGTAGAAGTTCTTGGCGACGAAGTTGTGCTGCTTGAGACGAGTTCGCGGTGATGACACCAGGGACGGGGTGCGCTGGGGGGCGCGAAGCGGTGTCCCACACCCTCTCGAAGGCCTGTCCGACATACTCTCTGTGTCCGGATCTATACATTAAATAACAAATATTTTGAATACAAAAATGTATTAACCTATAGCACTACTAGATGGCGCTGAATGTTTTTTTTTTTACAATTCTGCTTCAAACTCGGTGACTATCTATTTCAGAGATGTCCAAACCGCGGGTCGCGAGCCATGCGGCTTTTTGAACGATTATTTTTGGGATTGATTATCGAATTATTTCAATATTTAAATTTGTATAACCTATGTCAGCTCCTGGTAAATCGAAACAAATTACTGGTGTATATAATTATTATTATTATTATTCCACTATAAAATTAGCGAAATCCAAACACCGATCATAATTAACTAACCGGCATCTTAGGTATTATTAGGAATGCTGTCATATTGCTATTAAGTCTTACTTCTATACACATATTTTGTACTTTTATATAAATAATTTCAAAAATTGTGATTATTTAAAAAAAAAATATTTTTAGTGCTTTATATATGTATCCAATAGCATCTCGTAAAAAATTTCAAATTTAGAAAAACGGCTCGCACTATCAGAGCTTGGCCACCCCTGATCTATTTCATTCTCTCATGTTGCCTTACATGTTCAAGGTATAAAAATATTAAAAAATTCAGTTCTAATTGAATAATTTAATTATATCTTATGTGTTTTGTGTAATTAGATTTCAAATTAATTTCAACTCAGAAGCTAATTCCATCCTTTATTATTAGCATTGAAATCTATGTGGACAGCTCTACATATAAAACATGTCGTTACAGGAGCAGTCAGATTTTTTTAATAAAAATCCGCAAAACATTAAAGAATTACCATTAACAAAATTGAAAAGGTTTATTAAAAATAATGATTATTTTGATTTAATTAAGGCCATATCTGATAAAGTGTATATGTATAAATATATGTTAAACTTTATTAAAAGATGTGTTTTTGTGAAGTTTCTTTCTGCTTCTTCTCCACGAGTATAACACCTTGCGAAACAGAGTAAAAAATAGAACTGATTAAAAAATAAATAGATAGTAAGAGTTCAACAACTTTAAATGTTTCTATGTTGAATTAATAAATTATCTATTCATATTGTCATTATGAGAAGATTTGTGGAGAGACAACAAAAAATGAAGGTTCCACATTTTGTTAAAAAAAATCTGCATTTGATAGATAAGATAAGA
Source organism: Battus philenor (assembly GCF_028537555.1). Taxonomy (NCBI): domain Eukaryota; kingdom Metazoa; phylum Arthropoda; class Insecta; order Lepidoptera; family Papilionidae; genus Battus; species Battus philenor. The sequence goes on along the minus strand of NW_027181675.1, from coordinate 1,752,388 downwards.
CACTTAATACCAAAGAAATAGCCTCAAGTTGAAAGCTCATTTCAAATCATGATGTTTCTATGTTTAAAAATGAACAAAACTGTTATATTTCATACATTTATGGTATGCAGTTGTACAGTTGACATAATAATTCCAGTACAAATAATGATTTTTAAATAAAAAATAAATAAACTAAATCCATGATTAAATAAACTTTTACAGTTATCTATTAAAAACAACCTACATTTCTTAATTGCACAAAGGCAACATAGTCAGTCTTATCATCTTAAATGAAGAAATCATAGAGTGCTCCATGATCAAACGGAAGCACTATATCTTGAATTGTAGGCACCTTGCAGTAGGATGACATAATATAAATAGAAAATGCCCTTGGAAATAAGTTGCATTCTTTGGAATTTTTAATTCTAGAATCTCTGTTGCATTAATATCAAACTAGTTTTTAAAGTTACAATTAAAAATAATTAAGTTTTACCAGAGTGCGGAGGCGCTGAGGGAGTGCAGTGGACCTCTATGGGATGAGGGTGCGAGTTGGAACGACGACCGTTGGACCTGCGGGTGGGTGGACCTTCATCACTGCTCTCCGATATTGGTTGCTGAAACATCATAAACATATAGACTTGTTAGAAAATCTCCACCATTGGTACACAAATCTTTACAACTATGGGCCATACTCCATCACCCGGAGATTTGGAAGCCTTTTTAATCAGACTATACTGACTACATTTACTTAATTTAAGACTGACTGAGATAGTTCTCTGACTAAAATAGTTCTTTTTATGAACAATATATACTTTCTATACAATCATAATTAAAAGATAAGAAAAATCCAGAGGCTAAATTAAAAATGTCATGTCAATATATCTGTGTGTTAAGGATTCTTCTTTTTTTCAACCTATAGAGGCCCATTGCAAGGCTTAGATGATGATGAAGACCGCCATGGTGACCAGATTTTCGTTGCTCGCATCCAACAACTTTCAGCAACCTGAACCATGTCATTGGTCCACGTCTACCGACCCGTGGTCGCTCAAGAAACTTTCGTCCCAACAGCCGGCAGTTATGTTACCTTTGAACCTAAAGACGTCGGCGGCGTTCTACGTCAAGCGGGGCGCCGTAGAGTCATACACAAAGAAACTCAAGTTGGGCAACTTCTGCACCGTATACCAAGCAGAGCTGCTGGCTCTAGCTGAGGCAACAGGGTACGCGGCCGGCGAGTCGGCGCAAGTCTGCGTCGTACTGAGCGACTCGCGGTCCGCTCTCGAAACTGTCGCAAGATCGGACACCCTCCATCCCTTAGCGTTAAGAGTGAAGGAGAATGTAATGAAAGCGAGAGAAAAAGGGAAGGATGTAAGGTTGTTCTGGGTGAAAGCGCACGCGGGGATGGAGGGGAACGAGAGGGCGGACCAGCTGGCCAAGGAAGCGGCCCTGAAGAGTAAAAGACGACCAGAGTACGAGAGATGCCCTGTTTCATTCGTTAAGCGGCAACTGAGACTGGAGTCGCTCGACGAATGGAACAGGAGGTATGTGGAAGGAACGACGGCTTCGGTAACGAGGATGTTTTTCCCGGACGCCGTCTCAGCCTACCACGTGCTCCGCAGCATCGAGGTGGACGCGGTCTCGGCCCAGCTCTTCACGGGGCACGGGGGGTTCTCTGAGTACCTTCATAGGTTTAAGCTCAAGGAGGACCCCTCGTGCTTCTGTGAACCGGGCGTGGACCAGACCGTGATCCACCTTGTGGCCCGGTGTCCCGCATTCGGGGGACTCCGGTTCGGCTTCGAGTGCCGGTCTGGGGTTCAAGTCAGGGAGGAGACAATACCCTCCCTGATAGGCGGAGAATATAAACAATCATTCCTATCCCTTTGCAGAGAAATAGCGGAAAGTGCAATGAAAAGAAACAAAACGTAAATATAGGAAATAAATAAATAAATATATATTAAAAAATTAAAATAGAAAATATAATTATTAACTATTAAAATATATAAATCTGTGATAAAAATAAATATTGTATAAGAAACAAAAATGTAAAATAAAAATAAAAAAAAGCTATTGAAAATGTAAAAAGCAAGGGAAGAATGATAGATGATCAGAGCAAAAGAGAAAGACAGACGAATTGTGGCATGAAAGATTAGAACAGAAAGAAAGATTATGTGAAGAATGAAAGAGAAGAGAATGAAAATAAAATAACTAAGTGAAAGAATTTAATGCTTGTAAAGTCCCTGTCCCAACATAAATAGGGGTACGAGAGGCCCCCAATAGCGGGGACATTAAAAAAAAAAAAAAACCTAAAGACGTGCGTTCTGACCTATCAGGCATGCTCAAATTAAAACTCTGAACATATGTACAGCACAAATCAAGCAAATGTTAATGTTAACTGCTCTAGCCAGGGTTTTCAGGAAATATTTTGGGTTTGCTTTTGGGATATTTTCTCAGAAAAAAAAGCAAATATGAGTCTTCAATGCAATATCTAATATGAGACAAACAATAATAAAAAAATATTAACAATTTACCTTGGATCTAATTAATAAATTATTACAATAAAAGTTATAATTATCAATTGACTCACGAAATTCTGTGGTGGCTTGAGGTCCTGGCAGGTTGGTGCACGCTCCAAAGTAAGAGTGGTGGTGGCGGTGGCCAGCACTTTGCCACCTTGCAGTTCCATCGTCTGAAACAACAAATTAAACTTCTGTAACTACTGTTTACTTATTATCGGATGCTGCTGTTAGCCAGGGGGCTTTTACAGCTTCATCAGAACTAAGTTCACCGAGCGGAATGGTCCATGAATTTAAAAATAAAATAAAAGCTACACAGACAGACAAGTTTCAGTTTTAAGAAGTCATTCGCACATAGTAAACTGCTCTATCCGAGTAGAGCTGTGTAGTGTTGATGTTGTGTGTATGCGGCTTGGTACGGGCAGCATGGATTACAGGTGAGCCAAGGAGGGATCCAGATCCATCCTCAGTTCACCCACGTTGTTCAAGATTAGGGAGCAAATGAACTACTGTTTTACAATGCCCAACTAATACATTTACTCAATTTTCAAAATGAAAGAATAAGAAAATAAAAGACAACATTTTATCATCATCATTTCAGCCGTTAGTCCTCCAGTGCTGGATGGTCTCCACATTGAGTTACAATATGACCGGTTGGAAGAAGTCTACATAAAGGGTTTTCCGACCACCTCAACTATTTTGCCTGTCCATCTTGGACATACTACACTATGCTTGGCGATCTGTGGTTTCCATAAGAGAAGGTAATTAGTACAAGTTTACTTACTTAACCAATTATAAAGATTTTATGTTAAGCTGTAAGTATTTTTCATCAACGGGAATCAAAGTTAGGATTTGAGTTAAATTTGCTATTGGAGACTATACCATTGTTTCCGATTCATTTTGTATAGGAATCTCTTTCTGAAAGTAGTTTGGGAACTTTTATCTTAAAGGTTTTGGAAAAGAATAGAGAAAGAGGAGAGTGTTTTCTGGTATTACTATTACATTTCTAAAAGTAAACACATAATGATTTTCCATTACTTAAAACATCATTCTGTTGTTGGCATCATAATCATAAAACGTGCTGCTAGATAGATAACAGTATACATTTACACACTTTGTACATAACTTACTATTAACAAAAAATATATGAAAAAAACATTCATACTGTTCATATAACTTACAAAATTAAAACATTTATTTTTATATATTAAATCAGATATACTTTATTATCTACACATAAAAGATATAGTGTAGTTTATCTACACTACACTATGCATATAGTATGAGTAACTTTGAGCTTTTATGAGTTTCATAAAACTTTTTTTTAACAAACCAAAAAATATAAATACTTTTTTGTTGTTATCAACAACATACATACAGAAATAAGTGTTTGTGGTCCAATTATTACCTTGGTTGCTGAAGAAGCGGAAGAACGTCGCTTCTTGGTGGCAGGAGGCTGCTCTCTTGCAGCCCAGCCACCTCGCTGAACCCAGGATCGACGAGTGGACGCAAGCGATAGGTCCAGATCGTCTTCCGATCTCGAGTAAGACATCTCTGATAGCAAGGTACCTTTGTAGAAAGAAAACATCCAATTAACTTTTTACATTGTTGAAACTTAAGTCAATCTTGACTTAAAAAATCTTGGATTAGATTCCCGAGAAGCCTTAAATTTGACTTTGTGTAAATTACTTTACATTTTAGACATCATATTAAGTATCAAGACACCTTGTTATGACATTAAAATTTTGTTAAAATTTTAATATCATGTATATAATTTTACATATTGTATATATTTTACAAATATATATGGTCGTAAATGATAACTATTCATACTGAAGTACTTCCTTTTTTATAAGTCATGATCAAACAAAATTTTCTAAAACCTTATTACTTAACAATTTTATATTGTCAGTTTGGTTTACTAAGAATGTTTACACCTTAAAAAGTAAAGTTTAAAGTTAAACCCGCAAAACCGAAAATAGTCAAGCGACAAAACCATTGTTATTTGAAGTATGTTTTCGTAGATAATGAACTCTTGCTAACTATGGCGTATAACGGTTCTAATGAGAAATCACTTTGACTTTTTCTTGGTAATTTATCTTCATTGCTGAAGGTCGTGCTCTTACTAGAAAGCCTTAGAGGATTCAACAAGTACCTCTCAAGGTCTCTGCGTCTTTCTAGGCGATACCGTTACTGTGAGGCCTGTCATTACCCACACATAACCCACCTCATCTGGCTGGTGATCAGCCTCTTAGTATCTTTCCCTCTATTTTTACTACGACAATCAACTTATCTAGACTTTCTAGATGCCTTTGAGCTATGCGGCCGAAGTATCTAAGAATTCGTTTATAGCAGATGGTGAAGATCTGTTGGTTCTCGGTATGTGTAGCACTCTTCACCAGCACCACACTTCAAAGGCGTTGATCTTCATTCCATCTACCGCATGGATTGTCCAGGGACTACAGAACAAAATTCTCCGAGCAATTGCAGGTATGTCTTGGTATGTCACAGATGATGACACCATCATATCATTTGTGAAATCAGGTCAGAAAAATGTAAAATCCCACCCAAATGGCTTGTCAGCTTATAATAGATATATACACTCGCTTGCATCCGAATCAACTCACAAAAAGGATAAATAGTGTAACATATACACACACACAGATATTTATAAACATATAAATGTATATATAAAAGCCTATTTCATAAGATTTAAAATGATATTATAATCCCAACCCTGTGAAATATTTTTGAATTTAATCAAAATCAAAACACAAAGTAACAAAAATTTATTTAGTGATTAAAAAACATAGGATGGTTAAAATTAAATGGAGGCAAACTGTTATTAGAAATCTATTGAATCAATAATGAGCGCTGCTCGCTCTGGTCTTAATAACAGCTCTAAGACGGTTCCTCATCGAACTGATAACCCTTACTACCAGATCTTGAGGGGGAGTAAATTTTACGCACTTAAGTTCATACTATGATATATTCAAAAGTGGTGATCGGATTTAAATGATAAATGAGTTAATTTACATTTATTAAAATAGGCTTTAATAGATAAATACATTTTATAAACTTTTCTAATTTTTTTAAAATAAAACACTTATTTCATATGGATGAGTCAATTTAACTGCACGTGAGTGTAATATTAAGAGAGTTGTCAAATTTTGCTTCTAAATGAATTAATATTTTTGAAATGATTTTAAAAATTTTGTTTATCGAACCATACCACCTTGTCTTCTTTACTTGTATAGCACATAAAAACACTCATGTTATATTATACAACTGTGATCAAAAAGTAAGGTGTTAATGTCATTTAAAACACTGGATATTAGGAAGGTAGGTACATGGGCGGCTCTAGTTCATGTAGCGCCCTTGTGCAATGAAACCCTGGCGCACCCTAGGCCTGACCAGGACTATAACTATTAACTTAGCCATCGTAATAAGTTTTTTTCATATTCCTACAAGCTATTTTATAAGTAGGTATAGCTTACAGCATGGTATTAGTTAGGGCCTTTCTTTTTGTGACGGCAGATTAACACTTATTGGTTTTATGATGGTCCAAGACGATGCTCTTAGCGACGGCGGCGCCCGTGTGCTTTGCACTCCCTGCGCTATAGGTTAAGCCGCCCCAGGACAGGTAATTTTTATCCCAGATTGTGAGTATTATCTATAACATTTGCCAAGCATCTGTTTGTCAAGAGTTGGAATATCATTTGGCTCAGCCCAAAACAATTTGAAGAAATTTTTGTGTCTAAATAAAGTCAACTCTCGATTGGTCTATGTCACATTGCATTGGTTTTTTGCCACTTTTTTGCTAAAATTTTACTTATATAGTTCTACAATCATGTTCAACTAATTTGGCTCCATACGACTATTGACTATTCAGAAAACTTAAGGGCCAAAGCTGGGACACCGTTTTGACATGATTGAGGAAATAAAATTCAAATTGAAGGTCTTGATACTGGAAAAAGACCTTTCCGATTGTTTCAATGACTGGAAAAGCGTTCCCAAAAGTGCATTTTATTCGACAGGAATTACTTTAAGAGAATGAAAGAATTTACGATTTCAATTTTATAAACAAAATCACCTTACTTTTTGATCAAAGTATTGTATAACATCTTAAACAATGTTATAAATTTAAAAAAAAACTCAAATTCATGCTTACTTGAACTTGACATTCCTGCATTATCACGCTGGAAACACCATGCATCGGCCACACTTAGAAATATCAATAATACCACCTATTAGCTCACCAGTAGAGTTGAGTTCAGGTACCCCAGAGAGTTTTGCGTTGTGATCTTGCTGGGCAGTACCGTTGAGGAATGCCAGCTTCTGCAGCGTCTCATCGTTTAACTTTGCACGGTTATCATTGAAGAGAAGATCTCTAGCCATGTCCAAAAGCTTGCTCTGTAATAGATAAAATTTCATTTGCTATTCATTTATACTATTTTCAACTCAGGATTATTTGCAATTTGATCAAAATCAAAATATTCTGTAACTTGAATAGGCTATTACAAGCACTTTCAAATAGTCAACCAATGTAAAATCTCAGCATTGTTATCTCTACAGGAAACTACCACTAGCTCGGAATATAGTTCTGCTGATAAGAACAAGTGAGAAACTCAACAGTAATATAGTATTCTTGGATTGGATAATATACTTTTTTCAGTAATATGTCTTTAAATCTCATCAGTGGTAGATCTGAATTTGACTGCAGAATTTTATTGTACATATAATTTATATAATTTTTTATGATTCTTTTGATGTATAACTTTGCAGTATATTTGCTAAAGTTTTCTGGACATACTAAACATTTTTTTGTATATGCAACAACATCAAAAAGCAACCCACAGTCTACTGGCAGTCTATAAAAAATATTTTTATATGTAACCCACTCTTTAGTATTAGTTGACCAATAACTTAATATGCAATCCAAATACAATGTATTAAATTTGGTAAATTACCTGTTCATTATACTTCTTCAAATAAATATTCTTCTCCCTTTTCTCACCATCCAACATTTTACGCACATGTGCAAACTTAGCTTCAGACTTAGTGATGATGCGATGTGCTTCATCCAACTCCTTCTGTAGCCTCACTGCCTCTGCTTGTGAGGCTTCCCATTGTGAGCGGAGCCATTCCACTTGCTTAATAAAAGCCAAAAAACCTAGAAATTTTATTGACCAAATATGAAAACATTTAGTGGAAAGGTATAAACATTTTTTAAAATTTTCTAGAGGCCTTTTATTTGCACAAATCATTTAAGTAAAAAAGCTTACGTTTTTAGTGGCTCACATTGTAAAAGAGAAGCTATGATGCCAACTAGAAAAGTACCTAGTTACATCTATGTGCTGATGAATTTTATTATTATGTTAACAATACATTACACCAAACGTATATTTCTTTAATATCTTTGAGGTAACACTAAGAAAGCGCACAGAAGCTTAAATGAAAGAAAATGCTATTCATGTTAAGAACAAGACAATTATTAATAACTTTGCATCATAAATGTCCAGCCTATTGCTATCGTTAAAAAGAGGTGTCAAAAAACGTTACTCTAAAATGCTTTGCGGGTGACCAACAAATTTTTTTAATGTAGCGGTAGGTAGGTAATAATTGTTAATAACAAAGTTATAAAAGAAGTTACTCATATGATAATTTAAAAATTAACTTACATTCCTCTGCCGCGCCGTCATTAAGCACACTGTTCAAACGATTTATATCGTCAAACTGTGCGACTAAAGAAAGTGCTAAATTCTGATCATAATCAGAGTTTTCTGAAGACATTGCGATCGTTTTATGTACAGTTAAGTCTTTAATGTATAACAAACACCAAAATTCGTACAAAACAAATCACATTTCAAGCGTAATATTAAGTAGGAAATAACAAAAATCAACTTTTTCAAACAATAAATCAAACAAGTTAAATAACGGCTACCGCCGCTGGCCACAAACGTTAACCGTTGACAATGTCGTGTCAAAAATTGTATTGAACATGGTTTAACGTTTAATAAAATAAAAAACTCGTAATTTTTTTATATTTTTTTTAAATGTAAGAACAACTAAATAGGTGTTATTATTTATTTTAAATGTCTGTTAAGTAATGCACATAAATAGGTTTCGAAATATTTTTGTAATGATTTTTTTATTTTAACCAAATATTAGTATTTTAAGGAAAATGTAAGAAAATAGTTTAAATGCCTTGAAATTATAAAAGACGTAAATATTTTTTTATATTTAATTTCTTACTTTTACACAGTTTAAAGATTCTGAACGCAATTCGCTTGACAGCTGACATTTAGCGCACCTTTGGGGATTGTGAGTGCTCAGTCGAAGCTTGTCAAAGCGCGATGATGCTCGGTTGAGGCCGGTGGTCGGCGTGCGGGTCGTGTCTTCCAGCGCGTTACTATAACATAATAATTGCATTCGATTTCATCGGCGCTTAGATCAGCGTCGCAGTCGTCATGGCGGACGAGGAAAATAATTGTGAGGATAGTGGTGGTGATTTGAAGGCCGGGGAAGGTCTTCGACTGCGGGGCCGCAAAGGTGCCCTGAAAAAGAAGAATGTTTACCTCGTCAAAGATCACAAATTTATGCCGAGGTTCTTCAAGCAGCCGACGTTCTGCTCTCACTGCAAGGATTTTATATGGTAAGAACATCACTATTCTCTCACAATCGCCAGACAAGCATATATACTCTGTTATGGCAAAATTAAAAATAGGCTATTTGTTGACGATGTAAATGTATGTGGTTTCCGCACGAGCGGCTTGATAAGGCCGCTAAATCTCGGTATTATTCGAATTATTCAGTTATTTTCGGCACTGTAGTGAGATTTAATATACGATTACATTTTGGTGGTAACAATAACCTTCAAGACAACATATATTTTTATTTGTATGAATTAAATACGTCTGATATTTCTAAACTTCCTTTATTTAAATTCTAAAATTTATTGAAATTGCATTATATAGCCTTGTTATAAAATGTTAATCATATATGATTTTATACTATAAGAATTTTATTTTATTACATTATAATTACCTGAAATAATTTTTGTAGCGTGATTTAATAATTGTGAGTGACCCTTTATTGTATATGTTCACAAATAAAAACAATTCAAAAATAATGCTCATTAAAAAAATCATGTTTTACAAGGCTGGTATGATTCTAGTTCGATTTTTAAATGTTTAAAATAGCTAGAAAATATATTTCACTTCAGATGCTAATTACTGGTAAACATACTATTTGTACTTAAAGCTACTTTATTCAGTAGATATTTTTATGGAGTTTTAGACATGAATTAAATGTAGAAAAAAAATAATTAAATTATAAAATGAAAATTATAAATATATATTTATTCTTATATCTAGGAAAAAATATTTGTAACGATAAATGTTTTTATAATGGTAACACTAAAAATACAAAAAAAGTTTGGAAGTATAAATTAAAAAAATAAATAGTTGCAGAGTTGACTAACAGATGGCGTAAACATCCTAAACATGAAGTCATAAGATGTAATGTAATATAATAAAATATATATTCTTTTCGATACTTGCGTATTAATACCTCTCTATAGATGTGGCGGGTTTATAATTGCCGCGTAAAATTTTCTATGTCTAAAATTTTTGCGACAATTCATAAAAAGAATACTTTATTTAATTAAAAAAAATGACTTTCAGCTGCAATTAAAAAATTATTTGAAAATAATATTAATCTTGTTGGATAAATCTGTTATAAATAAGTAATCGCTTGCGCTTGTAACTTGGACAAGCGAACCCGATACGACCGTATACCTTGTAACACAATATACAATGTTCAGCTTATTTGTGCGCCTCGTCATATAAGGAAACAAAAATAAATTATTTAATAATATACATTCAACTTAAATGTTACATTTGTGTAGCTCATTCGGCGGAGACATCATTGCGTATTTTTACGAACTAAAAGGAAATGTTGGTTTATTTAAAATCACTTAACCCTTAAACATGTAAAACTGCAACATACCACTTAAACGTAAAATGAGTCCTATACTTAAGAGTAAATGCATAGTGTTGTATATCTGCAAGATAGGTTTTTAAAAAAAAAGTAAGTATAAAAAATATTATATAGATTTTTTTTCTATTTTTCTCTGCATTTTAGTACACTTATCTGCAAGATAAATATATATTTTTTTTAATTATAAATAAAGACCATGCATTTAAGGGTTAAGATCATATATGGCCAGGATCCGGTAGATGTCAGGTCGTGGGAAGTCACTGGATCCACCAGCGCAAGACTGGTCATGGTGGTGATTGGTGGAGCCCTATGCTCTGCAGACTCTAACGGTTGAAAGGAAGAAGAAAAAGGAGATAATTTAAAGTGATCACCATGTCTCATGGTCATTATATATACATGTTGTTTCGACTTGGAGAGAACCATAGCGAAATAGTGAAACATTTTTGAGTAATACTTTGGTAATTAATTGCTTTTATTGTACTAAGAATGCTGTTAAAGTTATTACAAATAGTATAACATATACTATGTAATTATATTTTTACTGCTTATAAGTATGTAGCGTTCAAATAAGTATTATTTATATTGCTGGCAATCACGACTAGAATACTATTTATATTAAATAATTTTTACGAGACTTTATAATTCGAACGCCGATTTGAATTCGGATGATGCCAATGCTTTCGAATCGTAATTATAAATTTTAAATACTCTCTGTAAATATGTTATCGAGCAGTGATAGACAAGAGGTAGGAGACTGAGATTTGCGATCGCAAATCGCGTGTCATTGTGTATTAATTATATAAGATATCCACAGTTCATAAACATATTTCAAAAGAAAAAAAAACATCTTTCGTCTCATGTGTTCCATTATACAACACTGCGATCACCAACGCGCCCGCTAAGCGTTGCTGTTATCGTGTATATATATATACACACACATATATATATATATATATATATATATATATATATATATATATAGGTCTTAGGCTAACGGGCTTTAAGGGCTGCGCCCTGCAAAACAGCTTGAAATTTGAATATAGAACTCTACTAGAAAGTACATTAAATCGTTCTGTCGTTTATTTTCACGAATTGGTAGCAAATTGAATTGAAAATTACGTTTCATACTTAATTTGGTTTTAATACGTGAAAATTTTTGGTAAATTTTTAAAGACACTCTTTGCAGTCTCACTCTGCAAGTCAACAAGCAACTGTTAACACACTAATCGCAGATAAATGTAAGTGTGTGTTACCGCTGATGTGTGACCTGAAATTTGCGGAATCTGTAAATGTAATTTGGGCAGCAATTAGAGTCTAGTTATATAAAAAAAACTAAGTGAAAATCAGAGTATAGACCAGTGATTCCCAAAGTTGTCTATATCGACCCCTGGGGGTCTATGACAATCTGCAAGGGGTCTAAGTCAGCGAAAAAAAATTTGGAGGTCCATGAAATGAAAATGGGGGTCCACGATAGTGGATCTTAACACATACACTGATAGTACCTATTTACTAACATCATACTATCTTATAATATCAAAACATTTACATTCTTTATAAAAGTACCTATGAAATAAAAAAAATGTTATTTATAATACTTATGTTATTTTATTTATAGTTTACTTTAAGTTTATTTAATGTTACGTATATTTTACATAACAAATACAAGATTTTATTTTGAGTAGTTTTAATTTAAATTCAATTAATAAATGTATAAATTAACATGTGTTTTTACTTTAAGTTTTTAACACTAAACTTGACTACAGTTAGAAATTTACAGTAAATCAATATCAGGTAAGTAGGGGGTCTACCCAACACGGAAAAACATGGCAAGGGGTCTATGACACAAAAAAGTTTGGGGAACTCTGGTATAGACAGTACGATTCGAGCATATCTGGTTGCAACATCGTGATATCTAAAAATAAATATATTTTGTTATTTAATAATATGCGACAATGATATATCTATTATGAAACACGACGAGTGGGTAATACAAAATTAAAACGTAACAATTTTGGCCGCATTCCGTCGTATTAAAAGCATATATTTATAAACGTTATCTCCTACGTGCCGAGATTAATGGGTTGTTTAACGCCTTTTAACTGGAATGTTTCGCATATTTACGCTCTTTGATATCTCGTAAGCCGACTGTCTGATGGTGACCATTATTCAATGCTAATCCACTTTTTCCACTGGTATGGTGCATCATGTTTGATGTTCCCACAGATGAAGCCTGGCTGATCTTCCACCACGATCTTCTGCACGTGATCCACATTTATATACTTTATTGGAGATAAACAGTAACAAAAGGCAGTAAGAAAGTACAAACTTAGGAACTTAGAAATATAAAATTAGTTACAATTGTTACCTTATAGTTGTCTCACTAAGAACATTTAATGATTTATAGTTAAACAATGACAAAAATAAAAAACATTACTAAACAGGCATTCTGCATATCACACAGCAAGCCGTCACGTTCCGATGATGTTTAAATTGTATTGTGTGTACTCAATAATTTCGAACGAAATTGTCTTTTAAAAGATACGAGAGAGCAAGAGAATATATTAATATCACTAAAATATGAATTGTGGAAGTCATCCTGTATAAGGGTGCACGTTTACCGATATTTGTCTTAGCCGTTGATAAATAAATACATTTAAAAAACTTTTATGTTAAACGGTTTTTTGATACCCATATTGTGGTGGTTGTGAAAAAATATGTACCTAGTCCGCCATATTGGAACGGCGTCCATCTTAAATTTTAAATTTTGACATAATCATCGTGTTTTACTAGTGTACCCCTTTCATTTGATACCCATATTGAGGGGGTTAAGGAAAAATACGTAATCCGCCATTTTGTATCGGCGGCCATCTTAGATTTATAATGTTATTGATTTTATTATATTGTATTGTCATCTAAATTAAATGTGTGTACCAAATTTCAGATCAATCTGACAACGGGAAGGTGCTTAAATTTCAATTTCTAATTTTGACCCAAATTATTTGTTTTTCGATTCAAAACGAGTGAATTTAATGTAGTAATTGGATACATATTAAACTGAATCTTTTTATTGAAATGGAAAAAAAATTACAACAATGAATAGTTCTAATTTAGAAAAAAATTAATTGACTGTTATAGATGAATATAATGATCTTATGTAATAAAGCTATTTTGATTTTTGACTTTGGAATAGAATCATGTCACTATATACAAGATGGCAAAACGTCATCAAACATAATGGCATCTGTATACTTTCTTTTTTTCAGCTAGTGGACTCCACTGCAAGGTATAGGTCTCCTATGCCTTCCTCCCTTCCACCTTCACTATGTCGGTCCACCTAGTGGAGGGTACTATCCTCGCCACATCTACCGGCTCCATCCATCAGCCATCTTATATAGCCACTTCATACTTGGCTCTTCTGCTCCTCATTTTTAATTCGAAATTCGAAATTTGCATTCAAGGTGACCTTGAGAACATTAGTTAAATGTAAATAAACCTGACATATGTAACGAATTTCAAAATAAGAACTTTTTTCCGCATCAATGCGCTGAGGTATCTAATCAACCTCGCGAGATACAAATAAAAAACCAATTACAATTGTTCACGCTCGTCTATTGTTATCATAATAATACACGTGATTCACAGCTCGCGTTCTTCACAAATTAATCATATGCATTGCTATGATAGATGAAATAGTTATATCATCTAGTTTTATGTATATCACTTCATGCTTCATTTTTAAGCTCATAGTACCTTAGTGAACTTAAACTGAAAATGCATGAAGAAGTCTGTTATCACAGCTTAGATTTGCGAAAGATATAGTAGTTATTGTTGAAACTGCCAAAAAAAACTGATAACTACAAGAGATCTCTAAGGCTTTGCAGATGAATATGACCAAATTTAAAATAATCACAAAAAGAAAAAAATTCCAGTCATCGTTAAAAGTAAAAACGTCGTTCTTCGTCTCGAGTCTTCGGTCTCTGTTGTTCAGTCTTGTATCTCCTATCTCGGCTGTTCGGCCTTGGTTGTTCAGTCTTTTATCTTCGGTCTCGGTTGTTCGGATTTGGTAGTACGGTCTCGGGTCTTCGGTCTCAGACTTTCGGTATCAGAATAGTTAGCTATATAACAGAAACCTCAATCTGTACTTTCAACGTAAGAGCAATGAGCCGTCATAGGTATTTCCCGGAGTTGCACCCACATGTGCTAAAAGGAGTAATGTGTTTTAATATGACTAAACTAAATGTAGGCTATGTTTACTATAACAAGTGTAGGTGAATGAGATCATTTGTTAATAATGCAGTTGAGTCATAGATAAGATTGTTTGATAATTAAAATGTAAGGTTAAGTCTTTGTTAGCAACTGTCTTCGACTTATTCTCGGTATATACTGGCCTGAGAAAGTCTCCAACGTAGATCTCTGGAAACGCTGCAGTGAGATGCCTATAGACCAGCAGATTAAATGCTGCAAGTGGAACTGGAAAGGCCACAAGCTCCGAAGGGATCCTGATCACATACCGAGGCAAGCCTTAGAATGGAATCCTCAAGGAAAGCGAAGACGTGGCCGCCCAAAGCAAACCTGGCGGCGGACGATCATTGCAGAAGTGAAGGCAGTTGGGATGACGTAGAGCGTGCGAAAGCGAGCAAGGCTCAAGACCGCTGGGGATGGCGATGTACTGTGGACGCCATCTGATCCATCTTGGAGACATAGGAATAAATGATGAAGATTTACATAAATATTACGTAAACTATTGTGTACAGATGATGTTGGCTGTGAAAAATGCGTTACAATTAATTGTTATTTCGTTTTTTAGTAATGTGACGTCATTTGGTTTTCCTTTTTAGAGTCAGGTCAGTTTTTATATGACATTGGGTTTTATAAGGAAACATAGTTATTCAAAAATAAGATATATTGTATTAAGTAAAATTAAAAATTTGTAACACTTGTTTGTAATAAAGAATTATATACTGTTTTACATTATATTCTCGTGTGATTTGAAATATCTTGTGATATATATATATATATATATATATATATATATATATATATATATACACACGTATATTCTTTACGAAATAATAAAATCAAAATTGCGTGTAAATGCCTACTTGAATAAAGGTATTTTGAATGAACATATATATATATATATATATATATATATATATATGTATTTCAATAGGGGGTCCGACGACATAATTAAGGTCGCGAGATATCGCTGGATGTGGGTAGTGCAAGACCGGTCATCATGGTGACCTTCGGAGGAGGTCCATACCTTGCAGTGGATGTCTATTGGCTGAAAAGAAGACCGTAAGAAATCTCAATTCAATTATAGTTTTTTTATTTTTATATAAGCAATGACTGCCTGTATTAGTCGCAAGTTCGAGCATATGTTATATATTTTGTCTCATAATCATGACGCCGGCTGATGGATGCCCCCTGCAAGATACAGGCCTCCCTCAAACATTACCTTGACCCGCCTTGTTTTGACCGCATCAAACTACTTCACGCTACCTTGACATGCGTCTACCGGCTTTAATTAAATAATATCTTAAATTATCTATATAACACGTACACAGTTGTCTAGATATGAGTTTTTCTTCGGTGCCTAGATAAAGTTTAACAAACTTTTTACACTATTTATATATGTCTATCTCTATATCAGGATGATGAAGGCTCGACAGCTGTTTCTTGACAAGCTGACGGAATCATCGCGACAATTGGATTTATTATATTTATACTAGCTGATCCCGCAAACGTTGTTTTGCAAAAAAAAAAAATAATTTTCAATTTAAAAATAAGGGTTGATCGTAGAGGGGTGAAAATTTAGGGTTGTATGTATTTTTGTATGTTGTATCATAAAAAAATAAAAACAAAAAATTTCGTCAAAAAAAAAAAATTAAGGGTGAACAACCCTTATCACTTAGGGGTATGAAAAATAGATAGTAGCCGATTCTCAGACCTACTAAATACGCATGTAAAATTTGGTAAAAAAGTCGTTTCGGAGGAGTTCAAGTTCGAACACCGTGACACGAGAATTTTATACATTAGGTAAATAGTATATGAAGATATTTAAATATATATATATATTATGGTATACTCATGTATAATTATAGTAAGTGGTAGTCATTAGTATGTATAGGGTGTTTTTTATGTGATTATTTTTCATCTCAATTTGATTTTACTTTTTTATTTTACATTTCGTGTTTTATGATATTAACCTGTTTCACCTATCTTTATTTATTTATTTCTGCATCGCCTAAAGGTTTAACTGGTAGAGCAGAAGTAGACAAGGCAGCGCCAATACCCCTTTCAATAAATTTTAGTGCGCCATTAAACTATTATTAATATATAAGAAAGTCAAAACGTTGTGTATGATCGATTATGAAAAAAATGCAGATGATGCAATCTAAATATCACATTAAAATAATTTTATATATATAATATATTATTGCACTTACCACTATCTTTAATATACTTACAAAAATTCTTCTGTATTTATTTAAAATTAATAAATGAACATATTTTATGAATATGGATATTTGTTAAACGGTTTTATTTAGTTCGACCCGTACGGAATTTGTTTATTTGAAAAAAAAAATTAAGGGTGAACAACCCTTATCACTTAGGGGTATGAAAAATAGATAGTAGCCGATTCTCAGACCTACTAAATACGCATGTAAAATTTGGTAAAAAAGTCGTTTCGGAGGAGTTCAAGTTCGAACACCGTGACACGAGAATTTTATACATTAGGTAAATAGTATATGAAGATATTTAAATATATATATATATTATGGTATACTCATGTATAATTATAGTAAGTGGTAGTCATTAGTATGTATAGGGTGTTTTTTATGTGATTATTTTTCATCTCAATTTGATTTTACTTTTTTATTTTACATTTCGTGTTTTATGATATTAACCTGTTTCACCTATCTTTATTTATTTATTTCTGCATCGCCTAAAGGTTTAACTGGTAGAGCAGAAGTAGACAAGGCAGCGCCAATACCCCTTTCAATAAATTTTAGTGCGCCATTAAACTATTATTAATATATAAGAAAGTCAAAACGTTGTGTATGATCGATTATGAAAAAAATGCAGATGATGCAATCTAAATATCACATTAAAATAATTTTATATATATAATATATTATTGCACTTACCACTATCTTTAATATACTTACAAAAATTCTTCTGTATTTATTTAAAATTAATAAATGAACATATTTTATGAATATGGATATTTGTTAAACGGTTTTATTTAGTTCGACCCGTACGGAATTTGTTTATTTGAAAAAAAAAATTAAGGGTGAACAACCCTTATCACTTAGGGGTATGAAAAATAGATAGTAGCCGATTCTCAGACCTACTAAATACGCATGTAAAATTTGGTAAAAAAGTCGTTTCGGAGGAGTTCAAGTTCGAACACCGTGACACGAGAATTTTATACATTAGGTAAATAGTATATGAAGATATTTAAATATATATATATATTATGGTATACTCATGTATAATTATAGTAAGTGGTAGTCATTAGTATGTATAGGGTGTTTTTTATGTGATTATTTTTCATCTCAATTTGATTTTACTTTTTTATTTTACATTTCGTGTTTTATGATATTAACCTGTTTCACCTATCTTTATTTATTTATTTCTGCATCGCCTAAAGGTTTAACTGGTAGAGCAGAAGTAGACAAGGCAGCGCCAATACCCCTTTCAATAAATTTTAGTGCGCCATTAAACTATTATTAATATATAAGAAAGTCAAAACGTTGTGTATGATCGATTATGAAAAAAATGCAGATGATGCAATCTAAATATCACATTAAAATAATTTTATATATATAATATATTATTGCACTTACCACTATCTTTAATATACTTACAAAAATTCTTCTGTATTTATTTAAAATTAATAAATGAACATATTTTATGAATATGGATATTTGTTAAACGGTTTTATTTAGTTCGACCCGTACGGAATTTGTTTATTTGGGTCAAAATTAGAAATTGAAATTTAAGCACCTACCCGTTCTCAGATTGATCTGAAATTTGGTACACACATTTAATTTAGATGACAATACAATATAATAAAATCAATAAGATTATAAATCTAAGATGGCCGCCGATACAAAATGGCGGATTACATATTTTTCCTTAACCCCCTCAATATGGGTATCAAATGAAAGGGCTACAATAGTAAAACACGATGATTATGTCAAATTTTAAAATTCAAGATGGACGCCGTTCCAATATGGCGGACTAGGTACATATTTTTCCACAATCACCACAATATGAGTATCAAAAAACCGTTTAACTTCAAAAGTTTTTTAAATGTATTTATTTTTATATAATAGTTATATCAAAAAATATTTGGCGCCCGCCATGGATTTTCAATTTATTATTTTACTCTTTACATTGAAAACGTTGCCGACCTCTGTAATAGACAATGATTTCGGCATTAAGTTCGCCGTTATACATAAAATGTATAAAGTATTTTAAATATATAAATATAAACTATAATCGATATATCAAAGTATATAAATAAATAGATAGCCATTCGACACAGATAATATGGTATGATTAATGAACAAAAAGTAAAAAAAAAATCGGAACAGCGTCGAATCATTAGTTCTTTGTTAAGTAAACCGGTGTGCGTATAAAAAATGTAACAAGTTAGAAGATACGAGATACGATATCTAGATTATAACTTGTTTTAATTTAATCGCATCATCTACTTATACTTTTTTAAGGCACCAGTTTTGGGTGACTTCTAGTTTTCCCTTTCCATGTGTGCAGGGACATTATTTACAATTTATAATAAATTTTTATTAACTTTATCACAATTTTTCTTGTAATTTCCACATTCTTGTGTCCTTCTTACTCCTTTCTATTCTTCTCCGTACCTTGTAGCCTATCGTACACCTATCTTCATTGCCTCCAGAATGATGTAACAAATATATTTTTTATAGTTATGTAAGTAATTTTTTATGATACTCGCAACAAAATAAAAACTAACACAGTGAATCCCAAAGTGGTCTATATCGACCCCTAGGGGTCTATGACAACCTGCAAGGGGTCTATTTCAGCGAAAAAAAATTTGGGGGTCCATGAAATAAAAATGGGGGTCCACGATAGTGGATCTCAACATATACACTTGTTTGTCAATAACATGTGTTTTTACTTTAAGTTTTTAACACTAAACTTCACTACAGTTAGAAATTTACAGGAAATCAATATAAGGTAAGTAGGATGTATACCCAACACGGAAAAACATGCCAAGGGGTCTAAGACACAAAAAAGTTTGGGAAACTCTGAACTAACACGATAGAATGCTAATATTTATTTTTCAAACACTCTAAAAGATTGTGTGGAAAATCATTAATATGGTTGTCAAGGCATTCCGAAATGGTACATTTTGTAAAACACATAAAACTATAGGTATTTTATATACTCATGAATATTAAAAGCCGATGCCATGACAATAGGATTATTTTTTTCATTTAAGAACTAACCTAAAATAAAAGTAGCAAAACTTACTCTTTATTACTTATAAAATTATGGAAAAAATTCGTTTTCTTTTTTAATTTCAATTATTTCTTAGCAGAATATTTATAACAATTGATTCATTTTAAACTCTATCATTGATTGTAATATTGTCAATTATCAACATTTTATTTATGGAACAGGAACATGTAAGGAGTAGTTTATATTACATTCTTTGCAAATTTCTTCTCATATTCATGTACACAATTATCTGCCAATGATAAACATTAATTAAATGTATGTACGTACATAAATTAGAAATGTGTAATAATTTTAATATCGGTTATATTATTGACTAGCTGTACCCGCGACTATGTTCGCATGGAATTGGAAATAAATGTTATTAATTTTTATTGCCTAATTTATGCCTTATTACATCAGCTACCTTCCAGTATAAGTGTCGTCAAAATCGGACCAGTCGTTTAAGAGACATACATAAAATTAAAAGAAATGTAATTTTGTTATATGAACCGTATATATTAAAAGCAAGTATTTTGATATAACAAACAGAGATTCCAATTTTATTTATTTGTATAGATCATGACCTGATAAAAAAAAAAACGAAATTTTAAGCTTAGAAATTGTATAAAAATTTATATTTTAAGTTGATCCCTTAGATGATATGATTCATATTACAAGAACGTAACACTTGCATCTAAATCCGATGACGTCATCTCTTAATAGACCACAAGTGAATTGTACAATAAAAAATGATTCCAAGGTCTCGTACGTAATAGACGGGTGACTGTTTACATCTGGCTGAATGCATTGACGCCTGTGTCGTTTATCTTTAAAAAAAAAAATAAACCGAAGTTATATAGGTCCAAGTAGCACATGTTACTCTAGAATGTTTCAGTCCCAACGGCCAGGCTCAACGGTAGAGGTCTAAGACTTATTGATTCCCATTTTAATTCACACTTAAATTATATAGGATTGATGCTCAGAAACAACCCGACGATGGGTTGCAACGTTCTCTGCATACCGATAATTCCATACTGCGATTATGGTATATCTTTGAGGGAGACGTATGCCTTTCAGGTGGCGTCTATAGGCTGAAACAACTGCCATTTCAGACGGGATATTCTTCGTGATATATCGATGACTTTGGTTCTCCTAAAGCAGCATAGCCCCGACTATATATGTTTAAGTCCTTGCGGAAGTAATCCTGTGAGGTATGCTAGCAATTAGGTACAGCGTCATAAAGCCATAAGTGACGCGGCGCGTGCGTATGCATATTGATAGTTTCACGCGTACAATCGTGTACTTGTTGCGACGTCATCTGTACTCCAGGATAAACCAATTTAAAAATCGATTAATTTCGCATACGAAATCGTAAAAGTATATTAACTTAAATATTTGCACATCGATATGTATATAAACCTAAATTATATGTTATGTATGGTGATTTATTAAAGATGTGAAGCTTTAAGGGGTGAATTGATTATTTGCGGTCAATTAATGTATGGCAACCTATTCAAAAATCAGTGGTTTAATTAATATATATATATACATACACACACACACACATATATACATATATATATATATATATATATATAAAATTCTCGTGTCACGGTGTTCGAACTTGAACTCCTCCGAAACGGCTTGACCGATTTTTACCAAATTTTACATGCGTATCGGCTACTATCTATTTTCCATACCCCTAAGTGATAAGGGTGGTCCACCCCTAAATTTTATTTTTATATATTATTTATATTTTTACACAGCATACAAAAATACATACAAACCTAAATTTTCACCCCTCTACGATCAACCCTTATCTTACATTTGTTAATTAAAAACTATAATTTTTTTGCAAAACAACGTTTGCCGGATCAGCTAGTATATATATAAATAAATAAAATTGGACTGTCCGTTCGATATATATACGAATATATATACACTAAAATTATAATTAAATATTTTTAAAATGTTATCATTGTCTTTTTTCCGACTTTTCTTTGAAATGGTTGTACCGATTTTAACGGGTTTTATACTGGTAGATACCTAATGAAATAAGGAGTAATTTTGACTACTTTTGTTATAGAAAAATTCTTAAATGTAATAAAACTGTTTAAACTAAATAATTTTTAAGTCAAATCCCTTCGGACGAAGTCGCGGGCTTAACTTGTAATAAACAAAGTAATTATAAAACATATGAAAAAGTGTTTTCAAATTGGTATTATTATATTGTTTACTATTTGTCCCTGAAGACTTTATAAAACGAATGTAACCTAAATAATAAGAATATAAATTAATTATGTAAAAAAAAAATGAAAAAAAAAATTGTAAAAAACTGTGAAACGAGGTGATTGATGAAAGGCATCGGAAAAGAGGGAAAATGGAATCAAGGAGCAGACAGATGAAATGTAGAATGTAAGGAAAGAACGAGAGGTCTTAAGATGCATGGGAGAAGTGCGCCAAAATAAAAATATAAGTAATAAAATTATTAAAAAGATATAAAAGTCAGACCTCCAATAGCGGGGGACATTTAAAAAAAAAACAATCAAATGTCCCCACGGTGTGGCGTGGGCTCTTCCTTGGGAAACACTGCCCTATTGTTATCCCTTATTTTAAAAAAAATTAAAAAACGTGTTGAAGGAATATAATGTGAATATCTGGCATCATTTTGAAACATTTAAAAGTTATTTCACCAAAAAGGTTTCACATCTAAATTGCTTTCAACAAAAAAAAAAATAGAATACATTTTCAAAATTAAGAAAGAACAGTGTACGTTAAACAAATTCAAATACTAAGTCTTAATATTGTAATGTCTGAATAAACAATAAGGATTTCCCAGAGCGGGAGTTTATCAAGCGAATATTCTATTTAACTTTTTGAGGCTTTGAATATTAAGTAGAGCGAAAGTCAGGGGCCGGGGCGTGTTGAACTTTCTTACCCGCGAACTTCGAAACGTTTCTGACCTTTCAATGATCCGGGGTGGATTAATATTGATGTATATATAGCTACATCTAATTCACTGGCAATTGTAAAAGATTATTAAAACGATATATACATGGTGATCTGTTCTTTTCTTAAACGGTTTTATTTAGTTCGACCCGTACGGAATTTATTTGCTTATTTATTTGGGTCAAAATTAGACATTGTAATTTAAGCACCTTCCCGTTGTCAGATTGATCTGAAATTTGGTACACACATTTAATTTAGATGACAATACAATATAATAAAATCAATAACATTATAAATCTAAGATGGCCGCCGATACAAAATGGCGGATTACATATTTTTCCTTAACCCCTCAATATGGGTATCAAATGAAAGGGCTACACTAGTAAAACACGATGATTATGTCAAAATTTGAAATTCAAGATGGACGCCGTTTCAATATGGCGGACTAGGTACATATTTTTCCATAACCACTACAATATGGGTATCAAAAAACCGTTTAACTTAAAAGTTTTTTAAATGTATTTATATTCTTTATAGACAAAGCTTTTGACCTCTGTCTTGCCTGATTTCAAGTAATGATGAGGTCTAAAATGCTACATGGTTGTCTAGAGGAAACCTATTCACTCCTGTCTTGAAGACTCCTAAGTTATAATTGTAAGCTGTGATATATATCAATTGTTTAAATAAACTAAACTGCAGTAAATGAGGATGGACGTAAGTATATTTGAGCGGAAGAGAAAAATTGACTGAATTATAGAATGAAGAACAGAATGATAGATATTGTGAAGAATATTTAATGGAATCAGGCGTTACCTTGCGGAAGTCCATCCTACGTAAGAAAAGGATCAATATTCAGCCACTTCTGCACATGCAGTGGTAGTCGTGCAACAGAGTGCACCGCCCGCCAGCCCGCTGATAAATGCGTATGCGGCAAACAATGCGAATTACACAACTGCCACCGTCAAATCACTCAACGCGTGTTTCACCCCTCCACGGGGCATCTTCAGGAGTTATGTTACACCGATTAGTGCCAAACACAGAGTCTGGAGACACAGAGAAAGGTTTCAAAAATAATAAATAAAGCAAAGATAATGTAGTAAGAAAAAGCGTTATAAAAATTCTGATTACTTCATATCAAAATTAATTATTGTTTACTATCTTTCCCTGCAGACTGTACTGTCAGAAGTTATATCCAACTTCCTTATGTTATAATTTATCATAAAATACAGTTGTGTTCTAACATGAAGAATGAATGAATAAATAAATTTAGTCCCGTTCTTTCTTCAAACTCGGTGTTCAGAATTTTATAAAAGATAATGAAAGATAAAGATAAAATTAGTTAATCCAACATTGGACCTTTTAACAGAACTCTTATTGATGGACAATTTATTATTTTTTTAATCTATTTTATTTTTGACTCTACTCTGCTACGCAAGGTGTTATAGTTGTGAAGAAGCAGGAAGAAACTCAACAGAATCTTTTAATAAAGTTTAACAATACATATACATATACACGTCTAAATGAATCAAAAAAATAATCAGGTGATGTCATACAGGATTCTTGACATTTAAATATTCGTTTATTTGAATAATATGCCTTTTACGTGAAAATAATATTAATATGCGTTTCGAATTTTAGAAATAGTAGTCCAATGACGTTTTACGAAATAGCTTATAAAAAATCTGATTCCGTTTATAACAAGTGAATTAGATAATTTTAGCAGCATAATATGGACATCCCTTATTTTTTTAATCAATTATAATTATTGTAAACGTTAAAAAATATATAACATAAATTTATTATGAGGTCTGTAAGTCCTGACATCTTTAAACCGTTTCCTGAAGAAGAGTTAAGCCCTAAGCTGTATATAGTTCGGATGGCTCTCTTTTGCAAAACAAATACATTTTCAATATCCGCACCTCTGCCTCAAAGCATCAATCCATAGAACATAATGCTGTGGAAGTAACTAAAATACACTATTCTAGCAGTATAAATATCAGAATAGTATTACCTAACGGCATAAGCGGTCAGGCCGCAAGAGACTCGATTTATTTTGAAACTCGTAGTAAGTTCTGCGTTGCGATGTAGATATAAAAAATATTCGATGGTCAATATGTTCCAGACAGATAATAAGGTTAAAATAAGCATAGACATATTCCTAGAGAGATCCATCAAAAAAAAATTCTTCTTGAACTTTTGACAGCTGTCATTTTCATATTTTTAGCTGTCAAAAATTTTGATGTATGCTCTATAAATATGTGCTCTGTACATTTCGATGACACGGCTATAGATGTCCATTTGTTAGCACGATACGACAGCGTTCCCTTCCAGTGAGTAATTTATCTATGTCATTGATCAAATTGCCGGTTAGACGTATGACCAGCGTGAATTGCGGTTTTTTAGAAACCATATAAATCTAATAGTTTAGGTTGGGTTATAAAAAATGTAACACTCAAGGTCTGTGTGCCAATTTTGTTTTTCCTTATTGCGTTTGAGATAAGCGTGTCTATGCGACGCATAGGCATGCGTTATTATCAGTGATCGGAAAAGGTGGAGCGTAAGCTTAACGTGGATATGAAATTTTCTTCTAATTAGTAATTTTTTTTCAAATTAAAAGAAAATATTCGAATAGGGTATCACAGGCAGCTTCGAATTAATGTCGGCATCGTTCTACCTATAGAAAGCTGGGAAGGTAGTTCTGCTAAGAAGAGCCGGCGAGAAACTCAACCCAACTCTTTACAAATTATAATTTTTATAAAAAATGCGCGACAATAATTAGCTTCCTGAGTGAGCAATCAACATTGAATTCCACGCATTAACATCAATAAAGTATTATTGGATAGGACTTTTTTACTTTTTTCTATAATATTTTTTTTAATATTAGTTTTAAATCTCTTCAATGGCAGATCTAAAATTGATTGCACATATGTATATCTTATGCCAGAATTTTATTTTTACGACTGTTTCTGGTTTAGATAGACGTTCTACGGTTAGATAAAATGAAAGTACATGTATAGTACTTTACACCCGTTTCCGTATAAGATTTTGGATCAGACATCGGTCTATTGAAAAGCTCCATTTATAACGGCCATCGTTCAAATTAAGATTCGGCTCTCTGGAACCCTTGAAATAGAATGCTAAACATGTCTTCAGTGATAGTAATTTGAGATTTCGGAGATTTCCAATGGTAAAACCTGTTTTTTAAGTTAGATACTAAAGACGAGTTTTAGGTTAAGCAAATTCTGCGTTCTTCCACCAATTTGCGGAAAAAAATTCTATTATTAACACTTAAAAATCTTTGATACGGATTTCTAAGTGTTAATAAATCTTAGGAATTATTAGCTTGTCTATTGTATTAAGGTTAATTGTAATAGTTTTCTTGATAATATAATTACTATATTGAAAATTCGGAATCGCAGAGGTATGTCCATATAAATATAATGTATGTATTTATTTTACGTAAACCGCTTCGCCGTCGCCTATCACTGATTATAATCTACGATAATATTGCAATTAATTTTGCTATTTTTTGAGTATGGTGTCTTGCCTTATTCATAGTTTATATTTTTTTTTTCACTAAGTGTCCAGAAAAAAAGCTTTATTTCGGATAAATAGGGTAATGTTGCTAATAGCGATACAATTTTTCCAATGTTTTAGTATCAGAAATAAAGGTTTATTATACCTGTAGGCTTTATAAAATTATTAACCCACTTGTGGGCAACTGCGTACGATATAAAACACTTGTAGAAGCAACATTAAGTCATTGTAAGCGGCGCATTGAAAAGGGGAATTCCACAGAAATATAATTATTTTTATACATCGGACGAAAGAGAGCGCACTACATTATTTCGCGACTTGTGATTGGTTGACGATTTTTATTGGCTGAAATTACTTTCTTAGTTTTGAATCGGTATAAATAGGAGATAAGCTTGATCAATATACATTCCATAGGCAAACTAGCCTGGTCGCACATACTACAACCCATACAGACGTTACAGAACCGCTTCACCAGGCTCGCAACCGGTGCCAGGTGGTTCCAACGCAACATCGATCTCCACAGCGACCTCCAACTAGAAACCGTTCAAGAGTTCTTCCAGGCTTGCTCAAAGGCATACTTTGTGAAGGCCTCTTCCCACCCCAATCCCCTCATAGCGAACTCCTCTCGCTACAACCCTGGCACTTCCTTCAGAAACCTCGTAAGGCGTCCTAAAGACGTCATTACTGATCCTATCGCAGGGTTCCCACAATCCACTCACCACACACTGCACGCTTCAGACACTCACCACACTGTAAGCGATAACTCACCATCTACAACAACCACTCCACTGGCGACCGCTCAAAGATCACACACCACACCTCCTACCGTCCGTTACGTAAACGGCGTCGGCCTCCCGACGCCGCCGCCGGGAGCAGCGTGGGCGATCCAAAGTAGGATCAGTATCCTTCCTTAGATTGCCGAGTGGTCCATGCTGCCGTCCACATTTAACTCCTCATTCAGTACACTTCAGTAACACTGACCAGACAGACGTACTAGCTTAGGCGCGCGAGCCGCGAGTTCTGCCGGCCAACTGGGTCTCGCTAGGTTTGTGTCCTCGAGGGCTGGCTGGGTGAGCCCCGCTGCTACTATATCGCGGCCACTACCTTTGTGACTTCCTCGTCTCCCCGCCGAATACTGATACGGGTTCGGAAACTCGTATTCTGTAATTTTATATAGTTCACGGACCCTGTTCCGTGAGCTCGTTTCCGATGAAGCTGTAAAAGCCGCAAGGCTAACGGCAAAAACTTCACAAGAGACAATAGACAATAGACAATCAATATACACATTACTACTTTGGACTTCGTGTTGTTAATACCTCTAAAACATACCGGCCTTAGAATGGATCCCATACACTCCTTTGTAATGTCTCGAAATTAAAATCGGAGAGGAGTCAATAGCCTCTCTGATAAGCGAAAAACACACCAAACAGTCATTCATCACCCTCTGCAGAAAAATCGTAAAAAATGCTATAGGAAGAAATAAAACGTAAATATTGCAAATAAATAGACAATGAAGACAAAATAAGAGCAAAATAATATACAGTACTGTGATATAAAATAACAATGTAATTATAAAAATGTAAAAAGAAAAGAGGAATGAATGAAAGGTGATACAGAGCAAAAGGGAAAGACAGCAGAATCGTGGCATGAAAGAATAGACCGAAAGACAATGTGAAGTATGAAAGAAGAGAAAGTAAATAATAAAAAATTATGTGAATAATTAAATTTGCCCGTAAAGTCCCTGTCCCACAAAAGATAGGGGGTACGAGAGGCCCCCAATAGCGAGGGCCATGAATAAAAAAAAAGTCTCGAAATTATCTACAAATGCAGCACAATTGTACAAAGGTTTACTAAATAATGTATGATATTAAATATGTCTTATTAGCAAAACTATCTGCGGGGCGTTCTTTGTGTTTGTGTTCCGAAATTGTTTATGATAAATCATCAGTTCAAACGGATTTTGTTATATCTATATAACGGCTGAGTAACAGCTGTGATGTATCCAGATGGAAATACCATAGGTCTTAGGTCAGTTTAGACGTGTTTATTCACTATACCAAGATTTTTATATACCTATTGCTAAGAATATCTCTAAACGCACGAGGAAATAGACCCAAAAAAAAGATGATCTGAACAAAGTCACAAGAGTGTAAAACAAAAAGCAATAGAAGAATGTGGAAGTAAATTTGTGTATTCCAGGTCAAAGATATACCAGGTCTGTGCTTTTGAATAGTAAAGGAACTATCAGATGAAAGAGAGTAAGGTCGAGAAGCAGAAAGAGGTACAATGAGAGGAAGATGTACAAACAAGCAGAAATAATAGAGGTAGAAGAAGATTGAGATAGTAAATGGAAGACAGAGCGTAAAAGGGAAATATAATTGACAAGGGAGGCAGACAAAGAAGACAGAGAAAAAGAGAAATTAAACAATGAAGAAATGAGAAAAGTATAAAAAGAGACGGTGTAAAAGAAGGCCAGATAAAGTGAGAAAGATTAAGAGCACAGTGAGAAGAAAAGCAGAAAATAAAGAAAGGGAGACAAAGCTAGAAGGAAATATCCAAATTGAAAGATCGAGAGATATAAAGACCGATAAAGGAAAAAGAGTCAGAGGGAGTGAGAAGAGGATGGAAAGAAAGAAAATGAAGCGGAAGTGGAAAGAAGAAAAGAGATAGTGATTGATAGCACACCGGATCGGTAGATATAAGAAATCTTTCAGGATTTTCCATTCTTTATTCTGATTTAACCTCATTATTTTTGGCATTATTATATAATTAACATTTTATATACGAGTCATTCATTCTTCCTGGATCAGGCTACCATTGTTCATTGACTTATAAATGATGTTTGAACAATGCTCGTCTATTATCATGTATAAATCTGGAATGCGATGAAGCCAGTGTTTCTAGCATGTCTATACTATGCAGTTTATATAATAAATACAAACAAAGACGTTCGGGCCAGTGGAAACAGAAATAACATCCCGCAAAGCGTCTAACGTCGCTTCCAAAGAGACTTCGTGTTATCACAGGTGTTTCAGCGGTCGTTGCGGCGTTCGCAGAATCCATTGTGCTCTTATATATGTTTGCTATTGTTGAATTTGTAACAAACGCGTCGATGGATATTGCTGTTAGAAATATAACAGGATTGCGTAGATGTTTTTTTTTATAGTGATCACATGTCTTTTTGCTTTGAATTGTTTTTTTTTATTGCAATCTATATTCCACAGGCAGTGTCGTTCGTACTTTTGTTTTTACAATTACGTTTAATATTTTCGAAAAAAAATTTGTTCATGTTTTTGCATGTTAGTATTTAAATGTCTTAAACTATTTACTAACTTATATCGTAAACTATATCAAATTGAGTTGAAGTCAACTAACACTGGGCCTTATTTCTGTCTGGCCAGCCAGTGCTGATGAGTTGGAGCCTGGTTTTCGCGTTATAAGATGCCCAGGGTCTTGGTCCCGGTCCTCGTGGTGTTGTTTAAAGCTTCAAGATGCTTGCTTTATACAGGACGATTCAAAATGCACCTTAAAGTATTATTATCTATTTATAGTTTAAAAAGCTTATTGCTGGCAAATGAGCTAAATACTAGTTACAAATGACCTGATTAAAGTTTTTACACTTGTTACCAATCATCCTGTATACGAAATAAAGGCGAAGGAACACGTGATGATTATGATAAAATAGATTTCGGTAAGTGCACACCTTTATACGGGTTGATTGCATATAGATGTCAAAGTTTTAAAACTTTTTGCTGACTATTGAACTATACATTCACTAATAAAGCTTTTTCACATAACGGATCAACCTGTATATGATACAAAGCGAAAAATAGAACGAATGAATGATATACCGTCTTCAAATAATCCAAAGAGATCATACGTAAAAAGATCATATATGTATATTACCGCCATATCGAACATGTGGTGCTGTTACACCGTCTATTGTAGTCGTTATAGAATGTAATCTGTTTTTATTACCGCATTGGCGAGTGGGCAGTAAAATTGCGACGTCCTTATCGCTAACAGACCGGGTGTGGTTTCGGTGTAAATAATTTGAATTAGGAACGTTCATATTTTTACTTTATATAGTCAGTTTTATTTTTCTTGTGAACCTAAAAGAGAACTCTATGGTCTGTGCTGTTTGTCATCAGGGTCAGATTGTAACACCAAGGAGCATCAAACACAATGAAAGAAGTCCCTCTGTTCATAGAAGTTTCGGTCTAGCCGTCTTCAACGATCAAGCAGGCAAATGTATAGAAACCACCCCTGGACTTGGAGTTCTGTTAAAAGGAAGCGCTTCTCGAAATATGTTAAATAGGAGTAGATACGAAGAATTGGCTGTGATCCAAGTGATAGGCCAACTCTGTTGATTAGTGAGACATAGGAAACGGTTTTGCTTTTTGATGGGGCATGGGGCGATCCTGTGTCACGATTCGAACAAACAGCTAGCAAGGAATGAGGAGGAAGTTAAACACAAAGTGAGTAGAGTAGATGGCATGGAGGTGGGGTACGATAAGGTGGAGGAGGGGAACTCCTTGAAATACGTAGAGGCGGCTACCAAACATAAAATGGTCGTATATCAGTACCAGGGTACCTTAGATATATCAAACGCAAAAACCAGACCTCAACTCATCCGCACTGATAGACCTTTCGGCGATGGGAACCAGTGTTAGTTGGACATAGCGATTCGATTTAAGAACCCAAGGTTTAAATTAAGAACCATTATAAGAGGCAGTAAACACAGACATGCAAAAATTTGACCAACAAAAAAAATTGTATTCGCAAAAACAAAGTCACAGTCGCAAAAATAAGAGAACAAAAACACTGGAATAAATTTCCACCATATATTTGCGATGAGGAGATCAGACGTAGCTTGAAGAATTGCTCGTCAGAAGTGGCTGGCAGGGGGGGGGGGGGGAGCACAGCGCTCGTGCATGCG
Organism: Battus philenor; assembly: GCF_028537555.1. Taxonomy (NCBI): domain Eukaryota; kingdom Metazoa; phylum Arthropoda; class Insecta; order Lepidoptera; family Papilionidae; genus Battus; species Battus philenor. Next base: position 1,720,975 of record NW_027181675.1, on the reverse strand, counting down.
TTGGCCGCTGGGACCGTAAGGTTTTCGAGTGATATCTAGACGGTAGACGCGGCGTGGATACGCCTCCCAAAAGGCAGGCCTCACCATAGTTTAGATCGTGGGAAAACTCCCAATGCTGGGTGCGTAGGACCGGTTATCGTGGTGATCTATAGGGCCAGCTTATCCTTTGCAATGGGCGTCCATTGACTGAAAAGAAGAGAACTCAAAATTTATAAGATTATTAAAGAAACATAGTTCGATATTATATTAGTAATATATATCTAATGGATTCAGGCGTTATTTTGCGGAAGTCCATCCCAAGTAAAAAAAGGACCAATATATAGCTACTTCCGCCAATGCAGTAGTAGTCGTGCAATAAAGTGCACCGCCCGTTAAACTCTGTGTTTGGCAGTAATCGGTGTAACATTACTCCTGGGGATGCCCCGTGGAGGGGTGAAACACGTGTCGAGTGATTTAACGGTGGTAGTTGTGTAATTCGCATTGTTTGCCGCATGCGCATTTATCAGCGGGCTGGCGGGCGTTGCACTTTATTGCACGACTACTACTGCATTGGCCGAAGTAGCTATATATTGGTCCTTTCTTTAATTAGTATTATAATTTTGGTCAGTTATTAAATAATAGCCGTTCCATAACAGTTATTTATTTATGTATTGATATTATTATCTATACTGGATCATTGATAACGATCTCTTATGTACATAAGAGAAAAATATCAGAATATTTTAACTTATTAGATACTATAATAAAATTGTGGTGAGTCGCAGAAAAACCAAGGGGATCGGCACAGCTTGAAGAATTGCTCTCGGCAGTAAACGGGACACATTCCTTGCAAGTGATAGCTGTTGGGTTCGAAAGGTTCTCGGTCTTGTACGGCCTGCATCCTGGGCTAGACTTCTCACGTTCTTGGCTATGTTAGTACACCTAGCGAGAGGTCACACTCCACGTTCATCGGGTGGTAACTGCCACTTGAGAACTGCCATTTTAAACGAGCAATTCTTCTAAATACGTCGGTGATCTTGAATCCTAGTAGTTATGGCTCTATGATAATTTTGTGTGTGAATTGTTTGTTTCACGTCTTATTTACATTTCGTAGTATTCATTGAATAATTTATACTGTATAAATAAAATAAATTGAACATACACGAACTTTGTTATTTTAAATATTGAAGCTGCTCACACATCGTCGCATTTCACCGAGTTAATAGTTTATTGTTTTATATGATGTGTAATAAATTTCAGATCTTGGCATCTGGTCAAGAGTGCGTGGGCGTGTGTAGTATAAACGATTAAAAATATATGAGAATCGCTTGGTACGAGTCACTTGTGTTTTTTCTTCTGTCCCTTTTACATTTTTTTTATGGCCCCCGCTATTGGGGGCCTCTCGTACCCCTAACTTTTTGAGATCAGCGACTTTATTGTACAATAATTTAACAATAGTTTTTTCTTTATTTATCACTCTCTTTCACGCGTCACAATATCTTTCATTCTTTACTTTTGTCCTTCACAATATCTTTCGTTTTGCTCTTTTATACCTTCTTTCTTTCCTCGCCTTTCTTCTATCATCTTCTTTCTCTTAGGTGGCTAGGTACATTTTATTTATTTTTATTCTTTAATTTCATCTTATATTTATTTTATCTTTATTTACACATATATTTTACTTTCTTAATTCTTTATTACACATTTCTTTTTCTATTTCTTGTTATTAGTTAACAATTTAGTTTGTGCAGAGTTTATTAAATACCTTATTCTGTACAGTTTTATTTCTTTCAACCGGATCACTCGCCACCCCACGAGCGAAAGATAGGAATGATGGGTGAAGGTTGTCGTCGCCCAACAAAACGGCGATGCTCTCTATGTCTATCTTTAGCTTTGTTTCAGTCTCTAGGACACTGCGCATCCGTGCATGTGCGGGACGTCCCTTTTACATTGGACTTCAATAACATTTAATGTCTAATGTTATCTTTACCCTCCTTTGATATGGTTATGTCGAATTATTCATGTCATTGTGGCTATTCTGTCTTCTTGATGGTAATTATTTGAAGTTCATGTTTTTTGTTGCGTAAGACACTCGTTCAATTTTAATTTTTGTTAATTATGTTTGTTTATTTTAAGTACACGGTGGTAAAGTCATTTATGTACAACTAGTTGACTCTACAGAATCTTCTTTTCAGCTGATAGAAGGCATGGACTTTCCTCGAAGATCTTCACGATGAACGATTGACACGGATGACTCGTGTCAAGCGATGTATCTCGTTCACTGCCACTTTAGAAGAGCAATTATTCCAGTTACATTCTTGACTTTGGTTCTTCTACGGTTCTCTTTATTTATAATTCGATCTTACAGCGAAACTTCGTTCATAGTTCTCTCATCCTCTTGTCATCGGCCATTGCTCTCTGGGTGTTCTTATGCTTTCTTGTACGGTCTGTTGTAAGCGACCACATCTCAGATCTATATGTTATTGCTTGCATATTTATTAAAGACCTTTATCTTCAGACACTGGGATATTTCGACGAGGTGTTTTGGAACTTCCTGAATTTTGTTATCTTTGAATAAGTAACGAATTTTAATAAATAATCAAAGTTGTGTTTATTAACTTTGTTCTTTGAACGGAAAAAAGAGACGTACCAATAGGCTATGTGAAAAACATAGTTTAAAAATTTATGCCACAAGTTTTCATCGATTGTCTTTGCTTTCCATTTGCTTCGGCAGTACGTATATCAAAAAATGGTGATTTATTTATACTATTTGCAAAATCGGACACTGTATTCTATTTTTTTCATTATTAGAATTTCTTAAAAAGTTTTATGAAACTTTTAAAAAAGGAATGAATGAATTTTGTAGTTTCGTAAAGTTGTACTCAAGCTATATTTGAAAATATCTTTGCCAGGGTAACTAGATTCATTTTCAAGTGTACAGATGTAAACTTTTGTGTTTCATTTATCAAAATAACATTTGAAGTTTGCAGAATTGGCCAGTTTTAGGATCATATTTAAATATAATATTTTGAAATTAGAACATATGTAGAAATCTTTACTGACCTTCGTTAATTATATAATTATGTTTAGTTATTCATAACTTTACACATGGTTTAATTTATGATATTCTATATAACTTTAATTGTTACCTCTCGTATATGTTTCTAGATTTACATATATCTTGGAACATATACGAGATGGTGTATACAACAAAATATATAACAACAATCTGTGTGTGTGTGCGTTTATGTGTGCGTGTGCGTTTGTGCGTATGCGCGCGTATTAAACACGCAACGTGTATGTGTGTAAATCGTTGAAGAAAAAACGCTACAAAAAACCGTTTTATGTTGGTCAGTAGCAAAAAAAAATAAACGTCTTGTTCATCATCTCAGCCGATTGCCAACTGGAAGATGTAATTCTCCCCAGAGATGGCGATGATGAGCGGTCTTGCATCCATCATATCTTTTCGTATAAACTTTTATTAATTAAACTGCCTCTATTTACCAGTTTCTTTGTTACCAATGGTTTCATTCGAATGTTTGTTCAAAGACGAGAGCGTAAAATCATCTTTATTCAAGTTCGCGGCGTCCTCCCTCGGGGTTTTCAAATTATAAATGGGAATCCCCGTTTCGTTCACATGTATGTCGTTTGTTTATTTTTAATTTATGTTACCGAGAAACGTAACCCGGCTGCGCTGACGTCATCTACGCGGTACTGTAACATTGTAACAATAGTGAATGTTTTTGTTCGAAGTGGAAAGCAAGGTCAATGGGATGTTATATAAAACTGATTCGGTGCAATGTATCGTTTTGATAGGAAGTTATATGATAGGGCATATTGCTCATGCAACCACGGCTGGTGGGACCGAAAGGTTACCACTACCCAGTACATTCATATATATATATATATATATATACACACATATATATAGTATTCAGCCATGTATAGGCCTGGAACTATTATATAAGTTTCCTGAAACGGCAGAAAGAAGGCATTGCAATAATCAACCAACATCAAGCTACAACGTAGATGAACTATATCATCAGTCCACCTATAGGTCGGCCTATCAACACTGCGTCTACCGGCTTATAGTTGCTACTACGACGTGCCCGGCCATTGCCACTACCAACGAGCAAATCTTCGAGCTACGTGAAGCTTAGCTCTCTCTATTGCTCTTTGGGTTACATTGAACCATACTGTTACGTACTGTAGGTTCTGACTCTGAATGAAAGACCACTCGTTCACAAGAAGTCCTTTATTCACAAATTAGATGGTCACCCTACTCTATCAAAAAGTATATTTTCGCTTACTCTAAACTTCACTTCCGAATCGCTCATGAAATCACTATCTTAGGATGGTAATATATAACTTAACAAATAGTTTGTATAACTGATCGTAAATCTTAAGCTTATAACTCAAAAAACAACACTGAACTGTCGACATGGAGAGTACACCTATTTATACTACGGAGAAGGTTCTAGTAATTTCGAGATAGTACTCGGTTAGAATTTCGGAGAACCGTACACAATAAATTTATAAATAACTTCAAGGTCACGCGTGTTCACTTTTTAATCATAGTGTTTATTGTTCAGATGGTTCTGTAAATCGTGCTTTGTAAGAATATCATAAATCCCATGTACAGCTCCCAAATAAATACAGTTGCATAAATAAAATAAGTGAAGAGGGTACCAGTAAGGAACGATGTAATTAATACGAGGTCGCTCTCAGCACGGCCCTTGTTATCGAGCACCCTTAAATACGAGAGGCAGGCCGAATTTCGGATATTCACTTCACATTGCTTCCTAAAATTCACCCTTGCAAATATTTAAGACTGGTTTTAAAAGGTTTTCGCGATTGTAATTCAAATTTCTTGCCTGTTATGTAAGCACACGCCTGACAATTCTCTATCTAATGTATTCAGGCGTTATTTTGCGGAAGTCCATCCTAAGTAAGAAAAGGACTCAACACGTGTTTCACTCCTCCACGGGGCACCTTCAGGAGTTATGTTACACCGAAACACAGAGTCATCGGACTCTGAGTGATTTAACGGTGGTAGTTGTGTAATTCGCATTTGCCGCATGCGCTTTTATCAGCGGGCTGGCGGGCGGTGCACTTTATTGCACGACTACTACTGCATGTGCGGAAGTAGCTATATATTGGTCCTTTTCTTACTGACAATTCTCTTACACGTACTCTATAATCTCTGCGATATATTTAAATAAAACTTTGTTAAATAAAAGAAGTTTCGAAACTGAGCATTTTTTCAATGAACGCCCTATCATTATCTCTACTCATTCAAAGAAATATTTCTACCAAATATGGTCTAAGCCAGTGATTCTCAATCCTCTTTTGCTATTCGTATTTTTACAACATACATAATTTTTAATATAAAAAAAATATTGTTGTCATTGTAGCGAAAGAAAAAAATCAAAAATTAAAAGGGTAGTGGGCAGAATGCCTGATCCAATTTTAGACCACAGGTTGGTACTCCCCTGATGGTGGTCGTAGGCAGTCGTACGATTTCCCGGGCTGGTCAGGCGGCAGCAGGTTGGAACGGACAGCATTGGTAGTTGACAAGATGTGTTCGAGGTGTGTTCGTGGCGGTGCGAAGTACGAATAGATCCAACCTCAATGACCGAAGATCATTTTTAATAATAAAACTATACTGCGAAACGATATAAAGATTACGGCGTGAATTTAAAGATGCTCCAAGAGTGAAGTTGAAGAACCGAGACGAGAATTTATAACGTAAAGTCAAATTAGCCCCGGCGCGTGAGACGTTCCATTTTAACTAAGATTTATGGGTTTGTTAATATGCAGCGTTACAACATAAGAAACTTAAATAATTAAAAGAAGGAGACTAGGAAATTATTAACGAAATATTACAAATTATTTTAATTAAAAATTTTACTTAATAACTATTTATAGTAATTATCAAAGAAATTGCTTTTTGATCAATTTTAGCAACGTGTTGCCCACGTGAGGAGCGTGGGCCAGAAGTGGTAAACACTGCTCCAAGTCAGATTCCAGAGATATTGTTATGGTAGAAATCTTTTCCAGATATAAGTATAAATCTCTCATCAGCAGCATTTTTAAAAAGGTTTGTTTTATATGAGGACTAGCTGAGCACGCGGCTTCGTCCGCGTGGAATTTAACAAAGACATTATTTAGTTATTTTTCATTGAATAGTTTTTCTAGAAATAAAAACAGCATAATTAACTCCTTACATCAGCTACTTACCAGAATAAATCATTTTAGAGATTAGCCGAAACAAACATGTATATGTACCGCTTATATGTATGTAGTAAAAAGCGTTTATATTAATATTACAAACACATTTTCCAATTTGACTTACTTTTATAGATAACACATTTATTTTCATAGAGAACTTTATACACAGAATTGACAGACATGAGAAAATAAAATTTATGTGTATATGTTCCTTAACCTGCCAGGTCTAATTTTATTTATAACATTTTCACATTCGTATAGTCTTCATCAAAGTATAAGAGTAGCTTAACATTAACTGACACATTTATAAAGAGGCGATCTTTTTAACTTTTGCTTTAAAACATTTCCATAATATTGTAGCGTGTATATCATGTCATATATATAAATTATGTATATTCAAAACAAGTATGTTAATATCAAGATAAATAACATATGACAATATGTTCACGTTAAAACTTTAATATTTTACTGTCTATTAATTGTAATAAATGGTATACACTGAAATATTGACAAGGTTATTATTCCTTTCTTTTGGTTTCATAAAATTAGTAACGCAGTAGTAAGTATATAAAACTGTAACTGTGTATGTATTCACAATAAACTACCGTGTACGCTCAGCAAATGAAACTAATAAGAAAAATCCTAATTAACCGATTTTTGACGGCGTGAATATATAGCTTGTTACTGTACTAGTTTTATTTGGTACTGACTGTACTAAAGATTCGACTGCAAAAAATCTCTAATTCATTTATAATAAATGGAATCAGATTTATTTTAAAATTCCACAAAACATTATCGGACTACCATTTACAAAATTCAAAACACATGTTAAAAGTAAATTGACGGAAAAGGCTTATTATTTAATAAACGAATATTTAAATAACAAGAAACTTTGGCAGTGATGTCGCTTGATTATTTTGATTTCATTTAGGTTATATCTGATAAAGTGTATATGTATAAATCTGTGTTAAAGTATATTAAAAGATGTGTTGTTGTGTAGTTTCTTCCTGCTTCTTCTCCACAACTGTAACATCTTGCAAAGCAGAGTAGTCAAAAATAAAATAGATTATAAAAAAAATACTGGAGGGGCCCGTGTCTCTCCCGACCGCTGAGTAGCTTCGTGCTACATACACTACACCCCACTCACTACACTATACACCTACACGGGTATAGTTCTCCGCGTATGGACGTCTTCGTCGTAACTGAGGTACGATCCCCAGAGTAAAATTATTAGTCCATGGACCTCTGTTTCCATAGGCTCAGTTTCGATGAAGCTGTACAAAGCCTAGACCGGCTAGCAGCACAACTTCTAACACATCAAATGCAATGCAATGCAAAAAAACATAGTAAGTTGACTATCAATAAGATTATTCTGTTAAAAGTTGAAAGAATTTTATCTTATCTATATTTTTTTATTTTCTTTATATAACCGACGATGCCCACTGCAAGGCACAGTGTTCTCCAAAGATCGCCACGTTGTGTGGTCTTGTGCCGCCCGCGCCTTTAACTATATCATCGGTCAACCTAGTGCTTACCCACGCTGGGTCTACATTTTTTTATCTTATTTTATCTTAATTAATTTCTTTAAGTTATATTAGATGATTTTGTGAACCCAAATACAGGAAGCTAGCCGATGGACAATTACAATTCATAGCATTTTTAATACGAATTCTCAATGAGGCCTAAAGAGGTAAACTTTGAGTAGTATGTATATATATACATATATGTGTGTGTGTGTGTGTGTTTTTTTTTTTTCAAAATATATAATAATAATATATAATATTATATAATTTTTTTTGGTTTCAAAATACGTTTACGTATCATAGGGCCTGATGGTGGTGCCCCGTATGTCGGACTCGATCTAGGCGCCAATACCGACTAAAAACAATCCTCTCTCTTCGGTATCCCTGATCACCACGGCATGGCCTCTAGGCATTACTTCGCGGGGGGGATTTAGCCGCAGCTATCTCTGATAGACTGGCTGTTCAGGCCAGCTTCCTTCGCTCCTGCTCTATTTTTCGCAACTCCTTTAGCACCGTCGTACAGTACCCGCTCGTAAGTTCCCAGGCCGAAGGTGAGGATAGCATTGTAGCTATCAGAGTTTCAGGATAGATTTTGCATCCTACACCTTCTTCCCAAGACTTTCTGGCTTCGTTAAATCGGGGGCAGACGAAAAAGACGTGCTTTGCATCTTCAATCATTCCGACACAATTAGGACAGTCAGGGGAATCTTCGTATTTGAACCTATGGAGGTACGCTCGGTAAATATACGTATGTGTGTGTGTGTGTGTGCGCGTGTGTGAGTGTGTGTGTGCGTTAACAATGTTTTTAATCAACAGATTTTACAACGCGGTAAATAAGTAGGCCATTTTGAACAACCAGATATAAAGATAAAACGCACCCATTCCCTCCTAAAGCACTCACATCCGTCAGTGTCCCGTGGTCAAATCGTCCGTGTAAATGAGTACACGATTAATGACCCCGGTGATTACCTGTACAACGTAAATATGTAAATTTCACCCTCCAAACAACACTCTGCTTTAGCGATGACGTCATTAATTTTTATATATTTATGTAAAAAAAATTTACACGATGTATATCTTAAACATGAGCTCATTAGAGCAGTACAGAGATAAATAAAGAGTAGGTTGAATAAAAGAACAACAAAAGGCAAAAAAAAAAACTTTAAAAAAAGAACCCGAAATAAAAACACTACCAAGTAATACTATAATTTTAGAATATATATATATACACACATATACACATACATATCGTCGTCCCAAACTATAGAAGACAAGACATAGGCAGAATGGCGATCGCAGAGTGGTATTATGGTACGCAAAGGACGCTGATACCCATTCTCTGGAAACTTTTATGTGAAATAAGAAAGGACCAATATCTAGCCACCTCCGCACATGCAGTGGTTGTCGTGCATGAAAGTGCACCGCCCGCCAGCCCGCTCGTAAATGCGCATGCGACAGACAATGCCAACCACACAACCGCCACCGTAAATTCACTCAACACGTGTTTCATCCCTCCACGGGGCATCTTCAGGAGTTGTTACACAGATTAGTGCTAAACACCGAGTGAGGCTCACATTTGCACACTGCATGTGCGGAGGTGGCTAGATATTGGTCCTTTCTTATTTAGGATGGACTTCCGCAATGTAACGCCTGAATCCATTAAATACTTTTATGTGAGCAGTGGCAGTTCTTTTAATGAGTAAAGTGTCATTTATATATTATTGTATCCCGTGAATCAACCCACAATCGCAAGTCTCAGTCCATTACCTCTCTCTCTCTCTCCCCCTCTCTTTCCCTCTCTCTCTCTCCCCCTCTCTTTCTCTCTCTCTCTCCCTCTATCTCCCTCTCTATATACGTATATACATATGTATTCATTCAAAATATCATTATTCAAGTAGGCATTTACACGCAATTTTTCTTAATCGACAATTATTTTGTAAAGAATTCAGTACAATTAAGTGGTAAGTAAGCTACCACCGACTCGGAACGCTGATCTGTTATGAGCCGGCCAGTAACTCAACAGTTGCTATTTTAAAATTAAATTCAACAATTTTTAACGTTTACATAAATATCAAACTTTACAAATGAATTAACTTACAAAGTTCTACGTAATTATTTAACAAAGGAAATATGCTCCATATTGATATATTCCATGCAAAATACTTCATTCTGCGTGAACTAGGATTTTTGCCCTCTCTCTCTACCATTCCTTCATAGCTTTTATTTATATACCCTGTATAATAAAATATAACACTTATTTTAAGGACGTAAAAGGTCTTCTAGTCACATTGAACTGGAATATCGTATTCAATCGTCTAGGATAAAAGTGACAATAAACACACATATATTCGAAACAAGCAGTAAATCCAGAGACAAAAATTCAATATCCGACGAATCTTAACCCTTGACATTCGGAAATTCAAAGAAATATCTCGATAAAATACATATAGGGGTGTGCATTTACGAAGACTGTTTCCATAAACCGAACGAGATAGTTTCAGATCAAAAAGATCTAAGAGAGATTTCCGAACGCAAAGTGAGACTTTAAGAGATTTATCTAACATGATATCTGTTGCCGAGTTTTCTTTGATCCCTTTTAAGTTAGACAATATTATTAAAACGGAGAACGAAACATTTCGCTAAAATCATTAAATTGTAATTAAACTTACGTTATTTTATTAATAATACACACTTAAATATGATTTAAATTAGCTTTTAATTTAATTTTGAATTTCGTCTCATCATTTTAATTAAAACAATAATTCCATCTCACGCAACTGCTAAGCGGGTTGGGTACTACAAGCAGAACCTGCACAGTTTTAAAATAATTAACAACGATAGTTGCCCATTTGACTTCACAGCACAGATCTTGAACACCAACTCCAACCCTGTTTCCGATTCGAACCCAAAAGACATAACCACATAATTCTTTGCGAAAACCTTGGTGCAACTTGGAGTTCCTCAAGAAAGAATGTAATGCAGAATATTTTGTTTTAAGAAAGAAGAGTATGGGAACTCACTCCTTTACTATTTAATGGAATCAGGCGTTACCTTGCGAAGTCCATCCTAAGTAAGAAAAGGTCCAATATTTAGACACTTCCGCACATGCAGTGGTAATCGATATCGATCGATCATCAATCGATGCCCCGTGGAGGGGTGAAACACGTGTTGAGTAATTTGGCGATGGCGGTTGTGTGATTCGCATTGTTTGCCGCATACGCATTTATCAGCGGGCTGGCGGGCGGTGCACTTTGTTGCACGACTACCACTGCATGTGCGGAAGTGGGTAAATATTGGTCCTTTTCTTACTCACTTCTTTACCACTGCACCTTCTGAGCAACATCTACTCGTAGACTTGATCTGCTGCTCCAGACCAATATCGGTTTGAACTTCAAAGGTAACCATGATTACCGATCTCAAGCTGTACAGATTCAGCGATCCTTCAACCTTGGTGATGTATGTATATATATTATAGTATTATTTATTATATTGGTCAACGTATATCTTTCGGACCAATCGCAGGGCCGTAACTTAAACACGCCAAAAAAAAAACGTGATTGGAGAAGCTTTGTTTGTAGTTCACACGGCAGTAGCTCATAGGATTTAGTTTTGTAATAATGTAATACTAAATACATTTAAATAAGAGAACAACGTATAGTCCCGAACAGTAACATATAACGTATCAAGAAATATGAATGAAATTTGCAATGTCTTTAGTAGATTATGGCGTAACTATGGGAAATAGAGAGTGTGTGTGTGTATCTATATATTATATATATACATACACACACACATACTATGTATATATGTATATATATATATATATAATTGCTTATTATATTGTTTTTATTCATAACGATTATATATTATATCAGTGTTCTTTTATTTTCAGGTAAGCTAACATGTCTGAAGTAGCAGGGGTAAGAAAATTCATCTCAAATTCAACTCAAGTTTGTATATACAAAGTTCAATAGTGGGAGTGTACAGTGTCAGCTTAGTGGTAGAAGACTGACACTTGTGATAGGTGGTCGCGGGTTAGATGCGCGGGATGCATTCTTATATAATACACACTCGGTGCATTAACTGCCTATAGACATATACGAGTATGTCAGAACTCCTCGAGTGCGCAGGTGTCAGATCTGCCCGAAAAAGTAGGCCACATTGTATCTAATCACTTTAAAAATACTTAGCTTAAAGTCGCTTGTTCTGTATGTACTACAGACTTTATCATTTAAAAATATCATTCCCGATACTGACAGTTGCCATGTTGCACACGAGCGGTTAATTATATAGGATTGTCACAGCTCACAAATAAGTTTTCCGGGTGAGATGCGCGGGATATATTCTTATATGCATTAATCTGTCGGCTGCCTATAGACATATCTGTCAGAACTCCCCGAGTGCGCAGGGGTTGGATCTGCCCGAAATAAAGTAGGCTACATTATATCGAATCACCTTAAAAATACAGCTTAAAGTTTCCTGCTCTGTGTACTACAGACTTTATCATTTAACCCTTAATAGCCTGATTTACGAAAGTGATTTTAATAATATTACTGTGTTTGATTGAGGGTCTAGATGAAGGGAAAAAGTTTCGTTGGAAAGAATATTATACAACAGTAAAATTCGTACAGCCAACCTATAAAAAAACTAATAGTAATGTGAACATTCGGTTTAAAAGATTGGTATCAAAATTGAAACTCTAGGCTATTAAGGGTTAAAAATATCATTCCCGATATTGACAGGTGCCATGTTGCACACGAAGGGTTAATTATATAGGATTGTCACAGTTCACAAATAAATTTTCAGAGGATGAACAGCAGCGTCCTCTGTGTAACATAATACTATACTGCGATAGTCAGCCCTTTTGGGGGAGGCCTATGTCTGGCAGTGGTATTCTAGGGACTGAGAGGAAAAAAGTGGGTGTGATATTGTAGTTAATTATATAAATAACTGGTAATATATCTTTATAGATAAAGATACATCTGCTTGGTTTTGGTGGATGTTGATGCTGTTAGGCCAGGGGATTTTACAGCTTCATCAGTACTGATTTCACGGAACTAGTGTACTGATCAAAATATACACCTGCATTCTACTGTTCAGTTGTACTCCAGATGTATGATGACGTTTGCACGTAGCAAACCGCTCTACCCTAGTAGAGGTGAGTAGAGTCGTTGTTGTGTTCGTGGCTTGAGACGACAGCGTGGGCTATTCGGCGAACTAAGGAAGGATCCAGATCTTTTCCTGGTTCGCCCACGATGTTCATGGTTAGGGGGCAGGAGGCAGGTACCTGAAATGGAGTAAGTTAGTCCTTTAAAAAATCTTGTCAAAATATCACTTCGGTCAACTGTCTAATTCATGGGTCTAGTACAACCAGGATTATCGCTATCAGGTGTACAACCTGAGGATGGTAATATAGAGTAGGGATGAGAAAGTGGTCGCATGAGACGTAATTTTAAAAAATGAACATTGTTAGGGCGTCGTTAAAATTTAAATTTTAGATTAGAAATTTAGATTGAATTAGATTAATGGACTTCCTTTTTTACTTAAACACTGTAAGATGTAAAAATGTGAGGAATAAAAACATATACGTACTTTTAATGGAATCAGGCATTACCTTGCGGAAGTCCATCCTAAGTAAGATAAGGACCAATATAACACGTGTTCAGTGATTTGACGGTGGCAGTTGTATAATTCGCATTATTTGCCGTATACGCATTTATCAGCGGGCTGGCGGGCGGTGCACTTTGTTGCACGACTACCACTGCATGTGCGGAAGTGGCTAAATATTGGTCCTTATCTTATATACGTACTTCTATGGTGTATGTGTATATATGTGCGTGTAGTAATATTTTTATGTATGTACATCCTAAAATGCCCTCTCCTTTATGTCTCTCATCTCCATCCATAGGTTGTCTGGTAGAAATCGACTCTAGCGATAAGACCGCCTCTTGTACCTCTATATATATGTAAAAACAAAGGCACGGACGCTTATACCTGTAGTACATACCCTTGATACCTACTCTTTTCTTCGTGTACTTTATTATTATGAACGAGCTGAAAGCTATACGATCTATATCTTTCAGTTCGTCTCTCTAAATCTAAATAATTTCAATATATATATTCAGTATATCTGAAGTGTCCGTCGCCGTACCTCAGCCTTCAAGGACTATTGAAAAGGCTTTCCGCTCGTGTTCAAGTGCGAATAGGCTTTGTGTATAAATCGATCTACTCTCGTCTTTCGAGTACTTGTCTGTAATTGAATTTTGCCTTATTTCTAATTCAAAATTTCTAAATTCAAACTCGTTGATATGCACTTTTAAATCGTCGATTATTTTAACATTACCTATATATCTAAATGAAGGTCTGTACGTACTTTATATTAGGGGGTCCGGAAAGTAATGTCATTCAAAGATATTTAACAGGAAAACTGATTGATTTCTACTGCTGCCGCGTTGAAAATTTGTATTCTTGCAAAAGGTTGTTGATAACGAAGGTGAATACATTGTTGATTAGAAATAAAAACTTGTTAAAAATGTAGTCGTGTAAATATAACTTAAGAAAGCGATATTACTTTTCGGTCCCCCTGATAGAATTGATATATAAATAGAACTGTTTTATCATATTTACTCTAAAACCTACTAGATGGCGCTAGTGAGCAAGCCTCATAGACGTAGTACTGTTTTACCGACGTTTTTTTTAAACAACTCTGTATTCGCGTAATACGTGCTCTAAAAAGCACTTAATAATTATGTTTCAAAAAAATTGTGTTTTTGTCTTCCTGGACCTTGAAGACCAACCTGCCATTGTCTGCAAAAATTGTGAACTATGCATTTAAACATGTCATGATCTTTAGCGAGGTTGTTGTGCATGAGCCCTCGAAGTTTTTTCTAAGTTGGTATGATTTTCAACAGATGGCGTCGCTGTTATTCCAATGAATTTCATATTTCGCTGATTTCAATTTAAAGGTAAACATCGAACGAATGATAATGTTGCGAGTTGTGTGTGATTTTAGAATTTATGTATATTGCTAAATTAATATCCGACTGAAAATTAAAATAAAACGAAAAAAAATCTAATTTAACTAGATATATTTTTCATAAAATTCCAAGTGGATAAAGACGCGTCGTTAGTAAGATCTCTACTGTAATTGGCTGTTTCTGTCTGTACTATTTTTATCTGGTTGGTTTTGACGTCATTAAAAAGGTAACATTTAAAAAAAAGAAACAAGTTGGTAAAGTTAAGTTTCGAAGCGAAGTTTGGACTAAGCGAAAGTATGCTTTGTGTTAAAGTAGGGTGACCATATGATTTGTGAATTAAGGACTCCTTGTGAATTAGTGGTTTTTCATTCCGAGTTAGAACGTAAGAATACATATGAAGATTAGTAGCGCATGCATGGTTAATACATCTGTTTTAGGCGGACCAAGGTCGTTTTTCATTCCGAGTTAGAACGTAAGAATACATATGAAGATTAGTAGCGCATGCATGGTTAATACATCTGTTTTAGGCGGACCAAGGTCGTTTTTTATTCCGAGTTAGAACGTAAGAATACATATGAAGATTAGTAGCGCATGCATGGTTAATACATCTGTTTTAGGCGGACCAAGGTCGTTTTTTATTCCGAGTTAGAACGTAAGAATACATATGAAGATTAGTAGCGCATGCATGGTTAATACATCTGTTTTAGGCGGACCAAGGTCGTTTTTCATTCCGAGTTAGAACGTAAGAATACATATGAAGATTAGTAGCGCATGCATGGTTAATACATCTGTTTTAGGCGGACCAAGGTCGTTTTTCATTCCGAGTTAGAACGTAAGAATACATATGAAGATTAGTAGCGCATGCATGGTTAATACATCTGTTTTAGGCGGACCAAGGTCGTTTTTCATTCCGAGTTAGAACGTAAGAATACATATGAAGATTAGTAGCGCATGCATGGTTAATACATCTGTTTTAGGCGGACCAAGGTCGTTTTTCATTCCGAGTTAGAACGTAAGAATACGTATGAAGATTAGTAGCGCATGCATGGTTAATACATCTGTTTTAGGCGGACCAAGGTCGTTTTTCATTCCGAGTTAGAACGTAAGAATACATATGAAGATTAGTAGCGCATGCATGGTTAATATATCTGTTTTAGGCGGACCAAGGTCGTTTTTTATTCCGAGTTAGAACGTAAGAATACATATGAAGATTAGTAGCGCATGCATGGTTAATACATCTGTTTTAGGCGGACCAAGGTCGTTTTTTATTCCGAGTTAGAACGTAAGAATACATATGAAGATTAGTAGCGCATGCATGGTTAATACATCTGTTTTAGGCGGACCAAGGTCGTTTTTTATTCCGAGTTAGAACGTAAGAATACATATGAAGATTAGTAGCGCATGCATGGTTAATACATCTGTTTTAGGCGGACCAAGGTCGTTTTTCATTCCGAGTTAGAACGTAAGAATACATATGAAGATTAGTAGCGCATGCATGGTTAATACATCTGTTTTAGGCGGACCAAGGTCGTTTTTCATTCCGAGTTAGAACGTAAGAATACATATGAAGATTAGTAGCGCATGCATGGTTAATACATCTGTTTTAGGCGGACCAAGGTCGTTTTTCATTCCGAGTTAGAACGTAAGAATACATATGAAGATTAGTAGCGCATGCATGGTTAATACATCTGTTTTAGGCGGACCAAGGTCGTTTTTCATTCCGAGTTAGAACGTAAGAATACATATGAAGATTAGTAGCGCATGCATGGTTAATACATCTGTTTTAGGCGGACCAAGGTCGTTTTTTATTCCGAGTTAGAACGTAAGAATACATATGAAGATTAGTAGCGCATGCATGGTTAATACATCTGTTTTAGGCGGACCAAGGTCGTTTTTTATTCCGAGTTAGAACGTAAGAATACATATGAAGATTAGTAGCGCATGCATGGTTAATACATCTGTTTTAGGCGGACCAAGGTCGTTTTTTATTCCGAGTTAGAACGTAAGAATACATATGAAGATTAGTAGCGCATGCATGGTTAATACATCTGTTTTAGGCGGACCAAGGTCGTTTTTCATTCCGAGTTAGAACGTAAGAATACATATGAAGATTAGTAGCGCATGCATGGTTAATACATCTGTTTTAGGCGGACCAAGGTCGTTTTTCATTCCGAGTTAGAACGTAAGAATACATATGAAGATTAGTAGCGCATGCATGGTTAATACATCTGTTTTAGGCGGACCAAGGTCGTTTTTCATTCCGAGTTAGAACGTAAGAATACGTATGAAGATTAGTAGCGCATGCATGGTTAATACATCTGTTTTAGGCGGACCAAGGTCGTTTTTCATTCCGAGTTAGAACGTAAGAATACATATGAAGATTAGTAGCGCATGCATGGTTAATATATCTGTTTTAGGCGGACCAAGGTCGTTTTTTATTCCGAGTTAGAACGTAAGAATACATATGAAGATTAGTAGCGCATGCATGGTTAATACATCTGTTTTAGGCGGACCAAGGTCGTTTTTTATTCCGAGTTAGAACGTAAGAATACATATGAAGATTAGTAGCGCATGCATGGTTAATACATCTGTTTTAGGCGGACCAAGGTCGTTTTTTATTCCGAGTTAGAACGTAAGAATACATATGAAGATTAGTAGCGCATGCATGGTTAATACATCTGTTTTAGGCGGACCAAGGTCGTTTTTCATTCCGAGTTAGAACGTAAGAATACATATGAAGATTAGTAGCGCATGCATGGTTAATACATCTGTTTTAGGCGGACCAAGGTCGTTTTTCATTCCGAGTTAGAACGTAAGAATACATATGAAGATTAGTAGCGCATGCATGGTTAATACATCTGTTTTAGGCGGACCAAGGTCGTTTTTCATTCCGAGTTAGAACGTAAGAATACATATGAAGATTAGTAGCGCATGCATGGTTAATACATCTGTTTTAGGCGGACCAAGGTCGTTTTTCATTCCGAGTTAGAACGTAAGAATACGTATGAAGATTAGTAGCGCATGCATGGTTAATACATCTGTTTTAGGCGGACCAAGGTCGTTTTTCATTCCGAGTTAGAACGTAAGAATACATATGAAGATTAGTAGCGCATGCATGGTTAATATATCTGTTTTAGGCGGACCAAGGTCGTTTTTTATTCCGAGTTAGAACGTAAGAATACATATGAAGATTAGTAGCGCATGCATGGTTAATACATCTGTTTTAGGCGGACCAAGGTCGTTTTTTATTCCGAGTTAGAACGTAAGAATACATATGAAGATTAGTAGCGCATGCATGGTTAATACATCTGTTTTAGGCGGACCAAGGTCGTTTTTCATTCCGAGTTAGAACGTAAGAATACATATGAAGATTAGTAGCGCATGCATGGTTAATACATCTGTTTTAGGCGGACCAAGGTCGTTTTTCATTCCGAGTTAGAACGTAAGAATACATATGAAGATTAGTAGCGCATGCATGGTTAATACATCTGTTTTAGGCGGACCAAGGTCGTTTTTCATTCCGAGTTAGAACGTAAGAATACATATGAAGATTAGTAGCGCATGCATGGTTAATACATCTGTTTTAGGCGGACCAAGGTCGTTTTTCATTCCGAGTTAGAACGTAAGAATACGTATGAAGATTAGTAGCGCATGCATGGTTAATACATCTGTTTTAGGCGGACCAAGGTCGTTTTTCATTCCGAGTTAGAACGTAAGAATACATATGAAGATTAGTAGCGCATGCATGGTTAATATATCTGTTTTAGGCGGACCAAGGTCGTTTTTTATTCCGAGTTAGAACGTAAGAATACATATGAAGATTAGTAGCGCATGCATGGTTAATACATCTGTTTTAGGCGGACCAAGGTCGTTTTTTATTCCGAGTTAGAACGTAAGAATACATATGAAGATTAGTAGCGCATGCATAGTTAATACATCTGTTTTAGGCGGACCAAGGTCGTTTTTCATTCCGAGTTAGAACGTAAGAATACATATGAAGATTAGTAGCGCATGCATGGTTAATACATCTGTTTTAGGCGGACCAAGGTCGTTTTTTATTCCGAGTTAGAACGTAAGAATACATATGAAGATTAGTAGCGCATGCATGGTTAATACATCTGTTTTAGGCGGACCAAGGTCGTTTTTCATTCCGAGTTAGAACGTAAGAATACATATGAAGATAAGTAGCGCATGCATGGTTAATACATCTGTTTTAGGCGGACCAAGGTCGTTTTTCATTCCGAGTTAGAACGTAAGAATACATATGAAGATTAGTAGCGCATGCATGGTTAATACATCTGTTTTAGGCGGAGAACGTAACAATACATATGAACATTAATAGCGTATGCAAGGTTAATACATTTTAGGCGGAACAAATGTGGCATATGGGTAACTCGAATCAAGTTTATGATTTGTTTACTTTGACGACGGTATATGAAACGGTTGGGTTTGCAAGGCGCGTGTCACGTACAGTCCGCATCGAGGGCGTCATTGCGTTTTTATAGTCTATTGTACGCTGTACCTACTGTATCAATATTCCATATAAGATAACCCTTTATGGTGTGATGCAATTCGTTTAAATGATTTAAGTAATTTTTATACTCCACGACATAAACACACGGATGTACTAATGTGTTTATTTTATTCTAATATCTTCTGTATCAAGATTCTCCTCTTTCTCCTTGTGACGTAATAGTCAAAAACCAAGGTAAATTTGTTGATAGAATGTAAATTATTTATTTTTCCAAATCAATTTTATCACCTTCAAAGCTATCCACATCAGATATAACGCACTTTTGCGAATTCTTTTTCCAGCGAGTCTTTTTCCGGTGTAGCCTTCTAGATCATCGATTCGATTTTTATCTCTTTGATAGTAAGAAAAGGACCAATATTTAGCCACTTCCAGAGTCACTCTGTGCTTGGCACTGATCCGTGTAACATAACTCCTGAAGATGCCTCGTGGCGAGGTGAAACACGTGCTGAGTGAATTAACGGTGGCAGTTGTGTAATTCGCATTGTTTGCCACATACGCATTTATCAGCGGGCTGGCGGGCGGTGCACTTTGTTGCACGACTACCACTGCATGTGCGGAAGTGGCTAAATATTGGTCCTTTTCTTACTTAGGATGGACTTTTGCAAGGTAACCTGCCTGATTCCATAAATCTCTTTAATAGTGTCAAAGTGGCGTCCCCCCATGGGTCTCTTGCGTTCACTGAAAAGACAGAAGTCACACGAAGCGAAATCAGGCGAATACGGTGGCTGGGGAACGATATGAGTTAAGTTTTTCACGCTTTTTTCAAAAAACGAAGCGATTTTGGCACAATTAGATACTTATCGCCTCTGGAAAAATGAAACATAAGGAAAAACAGATGTAACTTTAAGATAATTAAACCTTTTGACAGACAGACGCTTGGGCAAATGTTATAGACAGTCCTACCAACCTAGGATAAAAATATACCTGCATTCTTAATGCTTGGGAGTTCTAAGTAACAGTTTCACTTTAATTTTTGATCACAGTGGTATACGTCGCCATTGAGAACCGTCTCCTTTTTAGAAATTGTTACACACTTTTTTTTTATTATTAATTGTAATTTGTATCGCTAGTGTTTTTTTTAACAATATACTTTTGCTTTAACTAAACGCAGACAGTTGGGAGAGGGTTGCCGCTATTTGATACGGATCTTACTTCTCCCAGCTGCGAGGCACGACAGCGTTTTATAATATATTTTTTTACACAATTTTCACTTACGGGTAAATACAGCTAATTGTTACACACTGTGTTTCGCATCTGCGGGTCTTCGACGGTGTGTATTGCTTCGGCTACTATGGTATCCAATCTGGTCGAACCAACGACTGCGAGAACGAGGGCCCGATGTGAGGATCTTGGATAGAATTTTTTTCCCAATGCACATATATCTATATCTGCAAAATGATAGCGCGTGTTAATCGACTACTAGCGACATCTATCAGTGTCCGAAGTTACATATCTCTAATGAATGTAGTCCCGAGATATTCCGTC
Organism: Battus philenor; assembly: GCF_028537555.1. Classification (NCBI taxonomy): domain Eukaryota; kingdom Metazoa; phylum Arthropoda; class Insecta; order Lepidoptera; family Papilionidae; genus Battus; species Battus philenor. The sequence continues at coordinate 1,700,249 of NW_027181675.1, read as the reverse complement.
GTGTATAATTGCGTTTTATGTTTTACGTTTCATACCGCACGGAACTGAGGCTTATACCGCAGCATGTGAAATACGAGCAGAATAAAGCCGGTTTAATGAGGGTACGCTAATGTGAAATTATTACGATAATTATTAAAGTACGCGCCGTGTGATTTAGGAGTTGTCTTCTCATTAAAATTAACATGGTGGATTTTTTTTATTTACCTCTTTGTTATATTACATGACTGCACTATATAATAAAAACATAGGCGAGTGTTTCCATGCATAATATTTTTATTGTAAATTGTTGTTATTACATAGTTTATTTAATATTGAATACACGGTATGTACACGTGTGTATTAACATACAATAACTATTATGTGAAATGGCAGTGTGGTGTGGTACATTGCAAAATGTCCTCGAGTGACGACCAGAATCCGGTAGATGTGGGACCTATCCTCCCACTATATGGGTAGATGACGTCATCAAGGTAGCATCACCGGTGATCGTAATGATCTTTAATGGAGGCCTATGTCTTGCATCAGCTGACATGATGATGATCTCTTTCAGAGAGACTCTGTGTTTGGCACTAATCGGTGTAACATAACTCCTGAAGATGCCCCGTGGAGGGGTGAAACACGTGTTGAGTGGTTTAACAGTGGCAGTTGTGTAATTCGCATTATTTGCCGCATATGCATTTATCAGTGGGCTGGCGGGCGGTGCACTTTGTTGCACGACTACCACTGCAAGTGCGGAAGTGGCTAAATATTGGCCCTTTTATTACTTAGGATGGACTTCCGCAAGGTAACGCCCGATTCCATTAAATGAAAAAAGATCTCTTTCAGAGCTGGGTGTTGCGTAGCATAACATAACTGGTAGTAGATTAACGATTAGAGTAAAACAGGTTATTACAAATTTTTTTCAGTGCTACCGAAACCGCTGTACCGCGCCTTAAGTGTGCAGCGGGGTGGGGAAGAGTAACACGCTCCATTCCGTTCGGTCGCCGTCAACGCTCATACGCGTCTTTCTTCCCGCCACCTCGCGTAAAATTTAATTTAATTTTAATAATTTATTTTTAGTACTTGATTATTGTTTATATGTATATCAGTAACATACATATTATTAGATTAAAATTTCTTACAGTACTAAACTTTCATAGGCGACTTTAAAAGAGGTTTGCTATGTTTTAGCGACTACTTTTTTTTTCTTTTTTAATGGCTAATTTTTTGGGGCCTGTCGTTCAACCGTTATCATATGGTGTTATTTACATTATAATTTATCAAATAATCTTAATTAATATCATACACATCTTTCGTCCTTTTCAATGTATTTCATTCTTTCTTCTAATTTTCTTAATGATATCTCCAATTTCTTTAGCAAGTACTTGAACTCTTTGAATACTTACAACTTTTTATTTTTTTAGAGCGATATAAAATCAAATTTAGTAGACCGATTTTTACGGGGTCTGGATCAGGATATAGGAAACAACCATAGATTTACTATAAGACTGTTTGAAAGCGACTTTTCACCCAGTGTATTTTGAAGATCTAAATCAGAGTTCCCCACTTTTTTGTGTCGTAGACCCCTTGCCATGTTTTCCCGTGTTGAGTAGACCCCCTACTTACCTGATATTGATTTCCTGTAAATTACTAATTGTAGTGAAGTTTAGTGTATGTTCAAAATGTATTGCGACCACAAAGCGAATACCAACATCTTACAACTTACACAATCTTATAAACATACATAATACGTTTTTTACTTCATAGGTACTTTTATAAATAATGTAAATGTTTTGATATTATGAGATAGTACGATGTAAGTAAATAGGTACTATCAGTGTATGTGTTGAGATCCACTATCGTGAACCCCTATTTTCATTTCATGGACCCCCAAATTTTTTTTCGCTGACGTAGACCCCTTGCAGGTTGTCATAGACCCCTAGGGGTTGATATAGACCACTTTGGGAATCACTGACCTAAATGAAGTGGTCTATACACCTTGTGAGTGGACATTCTACGCAGAGCTTGCTGAACTGTGGTCTAAACTTCGAATTGGCTAACTTTATAACAATGGAAGTGAAAGACGAACTTCTAAAGAATCTCATAAATGCATTTATCTACGAAACCAACTTCATAAATGTCGCAAAGTGCATTTCAGCGCTACAAAAGTCCGTGGATAAAATTCCAGAACATTCCGGCTAAAGTTTACCGTACCCCGGAGCCGGGGAGTCGGTAATATGACCCAGAGCGAGAAATTAAATCTCACCCCAGCCGAGCAAATGCGCTTACCTAATTGCGAAACGAAAGCACTCTTTAAACGTAATTTAACTTTATTGCGTATTTATTTATGCTGTTCTAAATAAACGAAAGCGAGAGAAAGAGAGAAAAAAAAAATTAAATAACTTATTATTCATTTACCGCAGACGTCTTTATATGTAATTGTGTTATCTGTTAAGTTTTTATTTTTATTTTTTTCGTGTGGAAATTCTATAGTAATTTGTTTGTTCGTTTCTCAAGTTAATCTTTTAGTAAGGCAGTTTATAGTATTTTTGACAGATCTGTCAAAATATTGACTCTAATACTGAAGTTGTTTTGACATACCGGCTTCCTCTATTAGTGATGCAGATAATCTATTTTATAATACATCGTAATTATTGTAAAGAATGTGATATTGTATGATATCATAGAATAATATTGGCAGCGTTTCAAAATTTCATGTTTGCAATATATAACTCATTTGAATAGTAACCTAATGTATGTTTTATCTATATATATTTACGTAACTACATGTTAAATTATTGGTGACATGCTTTTCTAGGCAAATGTACTTTTAGATATATTTATATGTTTGTTTGTATGTATTGAATTCAAAATTAAAAATATCTGTATATAAGTAGGCAATTTACATGCGATTTTGAATCGTCGATTATTTTAACATAAATAGTAAGGTACCAACGGCTACCGCTGATCTGTTATGAACGTGCCAGTAAATTAACAAGTGAAATTTTAAATGAAATTTAACAATTTTCTTTTTCATGTGTACATTATAATATCAATTATGTAAATGATTCAACAAACCAAGTTTTACACATTTCGATCTCAATGTACTTTAAATTTTAGATTTAAAACTAAGAAACGACAGGTCAAAGATATCTCGTGGAACTTTATTATATATGAGTACAGTCATACTCATATGTGATTTATTAACTTTTCAATAAAAAAAGATTTTTTTTTAAAACAATAAGTTGTAAAGTGTTTGCTTAATTTACAACAAATCTGTAATAGGATATTTAACAAACTTTGTATATATATATATATATATATATATATATATATATATATATATATATATATATATATATATATATATATAATTTCAAATAGGACCGGTTGGAAGCTATCTGAAACTAACGTCTTCTTGATGGGCGTCTTATACGTGCTTGTCGGTCTCCGGTCTCCCTGCAGAACCAGAAAGCCCGGCATCCATCATGGGTGCTGCTATGTGGACAACTTTCGTTCATCTATTTCTACTCATTTCTGAATAGAAGAGAGAGAAAACCCAAGCGTAGTCGTGATACCTTAATTTAAGTTTACCTGTATTTACCTGTATTTGGAGGATCTCTGACTATAAAAGGTAGAGGTTTCTGTCGCTAGAATAGTCTAGAACAATAATTTATTTTTTGTAACACAAATAAATAAATTAAATATATTGATTTGCAGACAATGGCAGGCTGCTCTTCTAGACCCATGAAGGCAAATTATTTTTAAAATACATAATTATTTATTTTGAAGGGCACGTATCACACGAAAACAGTGTGGGTTTTTTAAGAGAGCGTCGGTAAATTAGTACAACGTCTAAAGGAGCTGATTTACTAGCGCCATCTAGTATTTACCAGATTAAATAATAGTCTCTAACATTACACCTGGATGCTTTACAAGAGAAAATACGTGTTAAATATTTGAACAATAAATAATGTTGCAAAATAAAATAGTAAGGAAACCTAGAATGTAGTGGTTGAGGATGAATGTATGGCTAATGGAATGAAAGAGAAAGATTGGGAAAATTGTAGAATGAAAGAAACAGTACGACAGATAAGATGATAGAGAATGAAGACATGAAAGAGAAGAATAATAATAATAAAAAAAATGAATAAATTACTAGAATTAAAAAGTCCCTGTCCCACACGAGATAGGGGAACGAGAGGTTCCCAACAGCGGGGACCATTAAAAAAAAATAATAATGCTTAACAAGACTGCTATAAAATATATATTCCGTTAGTTCTTTAAAGCCTGTTTAAGCGCCTGTCCTTTGCCTATTCCTGTTAAAAAGGTCACAACATAATCGCGTTATCTTATTATAAAAACTCAAATCATTTCTACGGTTTCGGAACGAGGTTTTGGTGTCGCGACCGATTTTGAACCTTAAAACATTAGACGTTAAGTTGAGTTCTGCATACATGCCTGTTAATTGATCATTCAAGCTGTCTAGTGATTGAGAACATATACTTGATAGTAATATTGAATAATTGAGACTGAAATATATAGATGTATTTACATCATCATCAGACAATATGTAGAGATCATCATTATCAGTCATAGAACCCACCGCTGGACGATCTACTCCCACACTGACTTCCAATAGAAGTGTGTATTTAGTGTCTTCAGCAATAATACTGAACAACAAATACCCAATTAAATAAGAATAAGTCAATCAGAAAATAATCCATTACAAAGTGTTTGATTAGTTTGATAATATATTGTTCATACACAGGATGTAATTTTTTAACGCCACAAAGAGGGAAAGTACTCTACATACTGGAGATGGACAATTTTACTCAAAGGAAACATTCCTTTATTTTTAAAATGAAAACGAACTGCATACACAGATTTTCGGAACGAGTAAAATCCGAAAAAATAACACCCTGCACTTTTACGGCGTCGATGGATAGGGTCAAACACAAGGATTACATCTCTCCGACAAACGTGATAAATAAAACACAAGAAAAACCATTATTATTATAACTTTAATAGGATATTATACTTATAAATTTAATAGTATAAGGTCTAGTATTCTTATTGAAAATATTATATTGATATAAGCAAACAAACGCAGTGCATTTAATGCCAAATGCTAAGGGAAAGAACAGCCAATTATCAATGGAATTATGCCAAATGTAATCAAAAACAATACACGAACACTGACGATATGGCGTATGGTAGCGTCATCTAGGCTGCATTTGCTCCTATTTATAAAAAATTAAACGTGTTGTGCCAACAGTATTTCACTGTTGCCTAGGAAACAAATATAATCAAACCTTATAATAAAAAGATATAAGACCTAGTTACAAAGACTCGCGGGGAATATAAAAAATTGTAGATAAAAATCATATAAAAAGTAATACAGCCAAAATAATGATTAAAAAAAAGAAATGATTTGACGCTAATTTTAAAACTAGAAATAAACATTCAATGGAATTAGGCATTACCTTGCGGAAGTCCATCCTAAGTAAGAAAAGGACCAATATTTAGCCACTTCCGCACATGCAGAGGTAGTTGTGCAACAAAGTGCACCGCCCGCCATCCCGCTGATAACACACACACTCTGTGTTTGGCACTAATCGGTGTAACATAACTCCTGAAGATGCCCCGTGAAGGAGTGAAACACCTGTTTAGTGATTTAACGGTGGCAGTTGTGTAATTCGCATTATTTGTCGTATACGCATTTATCAGCGGGCTGGCGGGCGGTGCACTTTGTTGCACGACTACCACTGCATGTGCGGAAGTGGCTAAATATTGGCCCTTTTCTTACTTTCAAATAAACGATATGGCGTCCTTTTCGTCTGCTTATTACGTATATATATATATATATATATATATATATATATATATATATATATATATATATATATATACGTACTTTTCCTTGACTCCCTCAATATGGGTATCAAATGAAAGGGCTACACTAGTTAAACACTGATTATTGTCTGATGATTATGTCAAAATTTTAAATTCAAGATGGACGCCGTTCCAATATGGCGGACTAGGTACATATTTTTCCACAACCACCACAATATGGGTATCAAAACACCGTTTAACTTAAAAGTTTTTTAAATGTATTTATATTATACAGCAACATGTTTTGCCCGAAAATGGAACAACGACAGACTCAACCGCGAGCATCTATTTTGATCGAATATATAATTCTTACCTCAAACGTGTTCTAAATTCAAATCGAACGGCTTCTAACCGCAATTGTTATATTACACAAATACCAAATACCCAACGTTTGTAATGCTTCAAGCGGCTTCGAACATTCCAGATAGGAATTCCGTTAATCGTGTATTCACGTAACATACGTTCACGGGACACGGTATGGCTTCAAGTAAATAATTAGCCAATTGATGCGTAACTAAACTACGTGATGACGGCCTTATGTTGACGTAAATTCAAGAATGTATATATACACGGTTATTTTTATTTAGATATAAGGAATTATTTTTAAATCAACATGCAAGACCGTGGTCATTTCTGAAAAAAAAAAACAATCGATTATCGTTTCAGCCGTAGGATGTTTTATACTAGACACAGGCCTCCCCCATGTTAATTTGAAAGAAATTATAAATAAAATAAATTAAAAATGCATTGCTATTGCAAAATAAAATCAATTATGACTTGTCTAAAATAGAATACACACACAATTAAACCAAACGTATTGAATTCACACGAAGAACAGGAAAATCTAAAAGATCTCGTCTGAAATACGGTAGTGTCTAAAGACTAAGGTCTTTGATCAATGTGTGTTGCCAGTGATGACACACGGATTCAATGGATCTCATAAGGAAGCATTCTTATAAATCACACAAAGAGCAATGGTGAATCAGAAATTAAATCCGCAAAAAAAAAACAAAATCGATGACGTAGTTCGAAGAACTCTTCGTCTGAAGTGACAGTAGGTAGCGCACATTGCTCGCGCAACCTTTGGGAGTTGGAGTCGAAAGGTTCTTTAGCGGTGACCACGTGTCGACACACGCGGCATGGGTGGGTCTAAGTCATGGTTGCACAGACTTATTAAGACTAGGGGCCACTCGGGCAAATCATGAACTGATGGCGGGCCGCCAGAAGTATAGGTAATTAATTTTTTTTGGTTTTATTCTGGAATAGAATTAAATATTTTTCGAATGTACGAGAGTATTATTTTTCGAGAGTATTTTTTTTTGGTCTGTGCATCCATGATTTAGAGTGACCCGTGAGACATGACAGAAATAAGCAAGAAAAGGACCAATATTTAGCCACTTCCGCACATGTAGTGGTAGTCCTGAAGATGCCCCGTAGAGGGGTGAAACACGTGTTGAGTAATTTGGTGGTGGCGGTTGTGTGATTCGCATAGTTTGCCGCATACGCATTTATCAGCGGGCTGGCGGGCGGTGCATTTCATTGCACGACTACTACTGCATGTGCGGAAGTGACTAAATATTGGTCCTTTTCTTGCTTAGGATGGACTTCCGCGTGGGAACGCCTGATTCCATTAAATACACGAGAGAAATACCAAAAGATTTAGATTTAAACTAGAATCGGATTCACTTCTAGGGGAGTTGAATCTGATTCCGGGTTTTCAGCGACTTACTACGAGAGTACTAAACTCCCTGTCATCTGATAAGAGCCCACAATAAACTCGGTTCCTTTATGGTCACTTTTAAAATATTATTAAACAGTAGCTAGAGACATTCAATTTCATATATTTGCTGTCGGCGGGCCATCAGTATTTGACCCGCGGGCCGCGGTCTGTGCATCCATGGTCTAAGTGGACCGACGACATAATTAAGGCCACGCTATAAGTCTCTGGATCCGGGCAGCGCAGGATTGGTCATAGTGGCAGTCTTTGGAAGACGCCTATGTCTTATGATATCCCTTTATTTATTTTGGGTAGATTTGACTTTATTTAATTTTTAATAAAGAGATATATATACTCACTTACTCCGCTGGCTTAATGACCCAAAGTGGGTCTTGGCCTCCGAAGCGAGAGACTTCCACTTTCCTCTATCTTGCGCCATCGTCTGCCATTGGTTGACATTCAATTCGCGCAAATCTGTCTCAACGCGATCGATCCAGCGATAACTGGGTCTACCCACTGGTTTTCGATCCCTCAGTTTTTCCAGGTACGCTACCTTCACGCTCCGATCCGATCCCATTCGCTCCAAGTGACCAAGCCAGCGGATTCGTTGAGCTTTATATATAAAGAGACTAGCTGATCCCGCAAACGTTGTATTGCAAAAAAAATTGATATTTTAATTTACAAATAAAAAATAAGGGTTGAACGTAGAGGGGTGAAAATTTAGGGTTGTGTGTATTTTTGTATGTTGTATCATAAAAAAATAAAAACAAAAAATTTTGTCTAAAAATTTAAAAAAAAAATTTAGGGGTGGACCACCCTTATCACTAAAGAGTATGGAAAATAGATAGTAGCCGATTCTGAGACCTACTGAATACGCATATGAAATTTGGTAAAAATCGGTCAAGCAAGTCATCAATCGGTCAAGTTCGAAAACCGTGACACAAGAATTTTATATGTTAGATATATATGTTATAATAAAAAAAATCATTGGCTGAATTCGCATTAACTTTTATAGATCCATGATAAATTACAGGTAATAAAAATAGATGACGCTTTTTTATCAAAACAAAGCAATAAGCCCGGATACCCGGGTAACGTTTAACCGGCTGTCGTTGGCCGGGTACAATTTAAGCCATGCGCCCTTCGGCGACGGAAAAACACATCCGGCTTATTTAGTACGTCAAAGCGGACCGACAGGGAGTACGAATAACAAACGTTCTGTGGGATCACGCTAATGTTCCTCGTGTTACATAAAATCGCCATTTTGAACCACCCTGTACATGTACCCTTTATACGGTATTATGCAGAGTGGGCATTATTGCGGGGGATACATTGACTAGATAAATTGAGGATGTACTCGTATATGGGTAGGTGCTACGATAGATTGATATGACATTTTTAAATCTATTCTGATAAATACACTGTTATACAAGGTCGAGAAAAAAGGTTTTTTCGCAAATAGTATCTATAAACATTTAATAAAAACTATTTGGTTTTACTATTTTCATCGTGCTGGTTATGTTGACATCATAAAGTTTAAATAATAAAAATAGTGAAATTTTGTTAGGACCTATTTTTGTCTCATACTTTTTAAAATATTCGATTGAATAGGACTAACGAATCGCATGCCATTAAAATTTCTATAAAGAAACGCCATTTTGACACTACCTACAAGATGGCGATAGATCGTTGAACAAAATGGCGTCTGTATTCTATAGGTAAATGTAAACAAACTTGGAAAAAATATATCGTCATATTTACATAACCTTCACAAATTAATATTTTTATAACGTTATATAAAGGAATAGGCGTCTGTCTTCCATCTCACCTGATGGTAAGTGTAGATGAAAACGAAGGTGGTACATCTCTAAAAGAAACCTGTTCACTCTACTCTTAAGGCTCCAGAGTTCAAACTCATCAGGAAAAATAGACCCAGGCAGGTCGTTCCAAATCTTGGCGACTCTCACCAATAACGATTTTTATTATCCTTTATAGACGGAACATTTGACCTCTGTCTTGCCTAATGTTAAGCGATGACGAGGTCTAAGATAGTTCATGCTTACCCAAAAGAAATCTATTTACTCTTGTCTTGAAGACTCCTATGTTATAATTGTCTGAAAACAATGACGCCTGTATGTTGTTCCACACCTTGTTTGTTCGTACTATAAAGGTATTAGCGAAACGCGTAGTGCAGGTAAAAGGAATTCGACTTTGCTGTACGATGGAAGAAAGGAGATAGGGGAATTATATCTCTCTTCTCTTTCTTTTCAGCCGATAGACTTTCACTGCAAGGTATAGAACACCCGCAAGAATTGGGCGGATATACTATAATCTTCACACTTGGCGATCTCAGAGTGGTATTATGGTATGCAGATGATGCTGCTGTCTATACTCTGGAAATTTGTGAGCGGTGGTAATCTTTTATAAACAATGAATAAAGTATGAGGTTATTGTAAGATTGTATTCCGGGAATGGAACTCGCGACCTACGATCACGACTAGCAGTCTTCAACCGCTGGGCAACCATTGCTCTTATATATACTACGTATAAATCATTAATATATGAAAAAGTTAATGAATAGTTACATTATGTCTACTTTCTACAATATATTTTACGAGGATAATCCATTTAATTATTTATTTATACACTTTTTACCATATATACCTCTGTAAACGAAAGAAATTAACCAATTTTGTCTAACTGATTGACAAGTTGTTTTGTCAGTGGGCAAGCCAAGCCCTTGCATACTATTGATTTTTGGATAGTGTTTACAATATATTATTTGATAGCAAATTTGCTATATATTAACGTCTTTCAGACTTGTATATTTATAACTAATCTCCCAGAACAAAGAGGTTTTCTTTGAAAGATACATATTTCAGTTTTCTTTTTGGCAGACGTATTTAAAGATATTTTGTTAATTAATCCTTAGAACTGTACAAATGAATCGGTTAATTATTAATATCTTTGAATGTCTTAAAAGGACCAGAGCTTTCAAAAGACTCGACAAGAGGTCCGCGGAACGGCCCCCCGTTCAGCGTCTGACCTATTTACAAGCGAAAGTAATTAATTATACGTATACTGGCTCAGGGAACGTGAAGATATCAAAACTGTTTATTTTTCTTGTCACGTTAAATTTAACTCTTTTCAATTTGGGTACAGTTAAACCTTGCACCATGATCATCATTGTGATAGATGAAGAGAAAGAATATTTACCATCTAGATCAGAGTTCCCCAAACCTTTTTCCGCCGTAGACCCCTTGCCATGTTTTTCCGTGTTGGGTAGACCCCCCTACTTACCTGATATTGATTTCCCGTAAATTTATTTGTTTGTCCCACATTCGTATTTATAGAGTGACGAATTGAACAAGTCAGTGCGAGGTAGCGAAGACTGAGACTCTGAGACTGCGACTCTCAGGTTTTTACAAGTTTAAAATGTATTGCGAAATACCACAAAGCGAATACCAACATCTACAACTTACACAATTTTATAAACATATATAACAAATGTTTTATTTTAGAGCTACTTTTATAAATAATGTAAATGTTTTGATATTATAAGATAGTATGATGTAAGTAAATAGGTACTATCAGTGTATGTGTTGAGATCCACTATCATGGACCCCCATTTTCATTTCATAGACCCCCAAATTTTTTTTCGCTGACGTAGACCCCTTGCAGGTTGTCATAGACCCCTAGTCACCCTACTTTAAAACAAAGTATACTTTCGCTTAGTCCAAACTATGCTTCTAAATAGCTCAGGAAATGACTCCGAATAACTTACCAAATAGTCACTTTGTATACTCTGATCTACTGATTGTAGATCTTAATCTTATAACTCATAAAACAACACTGAACTGTCAACATGGGAAGTATACTTATTTATAATACGGGTAAGGTTCTAGTAAGTTAGAAATAATACTCGGTTAGAATTTACGAGAACCGTACACAAAAATCTATAAATAACTTCAGGGTCACGCGTGTTTACAGCACTTTTTTGTTCTAGGGTTCAGTGTTTATTGTTTAGAATTAGAGGGTTGTGTAACTCGTGCTTTGTAACAATATTACCAATTCGCCTAAATTTAACTATTTATAACAGGAAATATAAATATACCCGTAACGCCTAAATTTTGACGTTCAAAAGTAAAAAGTTCATCGTAGTTTTGAGTTTACGAATATGTAATAAAGTTCCACGAGATATCTTAGATATTACGTTTCGTAGTTTTAAAACTAAATTTAATATTATTTTATTAATTAAATCTTACTGTAGTATTCAAGAGTTTTTAGTTGATTTAAATGTTTTGAACTTGGTTTGTTGACTCATTTACATGGCTAATATTATATGTACGCATGAAAAAAATTGTTGAAATTGAAAAGCGCAACTGTTGAGTTTCTGGCCGGCTCGTAACAGATCAGCGTTCCGATCAGGCGGGAGCTTATTACTGTGGTGAAATCGACGATTCAGAAGCGCACGTAAATGTCTACCTTGAATAAAGGTATTTTTAATAATTTCTCTAACGATTGTTAACACCTAGCGCTATTGTTTTATGGGAAGTGGAAACGGTTTCTAAAATAAACCCCGTATAATAAATATGAAATCAGTTTATTCAAATTTAGGCGTTTTTTTGTTATTTTCAAGTAAAGATGGACATAGGTCATGTGATTTCGAATAAAAACGATTGGAGGTGGTGTGTATTGTGTATGATCATCATCGCTACTACTGCTGTACCATAGTCTTCACTCTAGAACCTTAAGGCACCAGTGGCCACCTATTCTGTACCTTGTAGGCTGCTCCACTACCAGTTCATCTTTCTAGTACGAATATGTCAGTTCTTCTATTTCGTCCATGTCTTCCGTCTATTCGTCGTTATTATTTAAAAACGGTATTAACCTAAATGTAAACATTTACGCAATTTATTGAATATAATTGTAAGACGTTTCTAGTGAAATTATTACAGATTATATACTCGTAGTATACATAATTAAATACCAAGTCAAATTCAAGTCGGAGTAACTTTATTAAATATAAGATCATTACAATCATCTGCTTAAAATTAAGTTTACATTAGTTCGTAATGCGCCACATTGAGTAGAATTAACAAGAAACATAATGGGGTTTGTATATTTTTTTTGATGATTATATAACAAAAAAAATTGTCTAAAAAATAGAACAATTCATTTCCAAATATATTTATCATGAATTTGTTTTGAAATATAGTAATATATCTTTATAATTAATGACAGTCAGGTTTAGAAGAAAATTATGGTATTAAAGTAATAAAAATAAAATATAAATTTAAATCACTTTCTCGCACGACGGTACTTCAGTTCGAGTAAATCTCATTTCTGCAGCTTCATTATGCCGTCTTTGTTCATTCTATTCATCACAATTCATCCATTGTTCCGAGCTTGTTTAACTTCTCTTCAATACGCTGTTAATAACTGTATAGAGAGATAATATTTGTATGAGTTTCTCTTAAAACAAATATAACTTGCCGGCTAACTGTTTGGATATTGAATAAAGTGTTAGCGTTCATTTTTAATTGAATTATTAATATTTAGTGGAATCAGGCGTTATTTTGAGGAAGTCCATCCTAAGTAAGAAAAGGACCTATATATACCGCCAGCTTGCTGATAATGCGGGCTGTGCACTTTGTTGCACGACTACAACTGCATATGCGGAAGTGGCTAAATATTGGTCCTTTCCTTTCTTTGAATTATTACTCTCCTATCATCCTGTATACATAGTCACAGGGTGGCTATTGTTGAACATATTTATATCCCATAGATTTACAATAGGACCGCTTGGAAGCGACCTATATCCGTTGTTATACGAAGACATTAACAAGGTCATTTAACCACCTTGTATTATTTAATGACCCTCTGTTTTTATGGGACCTCTTGTTTCCCTGTCATTTAGTCGAACAATTACTTTGTTATAACAATATCACTAAGTTTTTCAGTATAGTATTATTTATTTTACTTCTCTTGTCCGTCACAATATCTGGCATTCTATCTTTCTTTCTTCACATTTTTATTTTATTATTATCGTTTTTATATAATGGATTCAGGCGTTATTTTGCGGAAGTGCATCCTAAGTAAGAAAAGGCCTATGTGATGACTCTGTGTTTGGCACTAAGCGGTGTAACATTACTCCTGAAGATGTCCCGTGGAGGGGTGAAACACGTGTTCAGTGATTTAACGGTGGTAGTTTTTTCTCATTGTTTGCCGCATACGCATTTATCAGCGGGCTGGCGGGGGGTGCACTTTATTGCACGACTACTACTGCATGTGCGGAAGTAGTTATATTTTATATTGGTCCTTTTCTTAATTATTGTTTTTATTTACATACCTTCTACGTACAGCCTTTCCATCCTTTGCTATTTTTTCAATGTTACATTATTAATACGTTTTATTATCTTTTATTTCTATTCTTATTTGATTTACAATTCTTATTGAATTTGTTTTATTTATATATCACATTTATCTTTATAATAATTTTTGCATTTTGTAAGAAAATTTGACTCTACCCTGTGTTCCTCATCAGGTATGCTATGCTGCTAATACCTATTTTGACTCCCAAGTCTATTTCCGTAAATGTTTCCAAGTTACGAGATAGTACGGGACAGTAAACGATTGACCATCTTGCGGTTTATCTTACGGTACACTTGACGGTCTGTATGCTAGGCATATTCTCGGGGAAGATGGCGATGGGTCGGTTTGTATCAACTATGTAAGAAGTGAAAAATTAAGGTGTTTAAAAAATATCTAAAAACATCTATTATTCGCCTGCGTGATTCACTGCCATATAACATATATATATATATATATATATATATATATATATATATATCAAACATTGTTAAGTTATATTTAATAGAGCATCTGTTAAGTTTCTGGCCGGCTCTTCTCAGAAGATCAGTTTGTCGTACTTTATTCACAGATTCACTACACTGTCTATATTTATTTATATATGTATTTAAACACTATTCGTTTTATGTATAATGCCGAATTTAATGCCGATGGCATTATCTGTCAGTCAACTGTTTGGGCGGTGCAGAGGTAATAAAAGGTTATCATTATTATAGCGTTAAAATTAAAAGTTGATTTAAAAGTGCGTGTATATTTTACACGGATAAGGATAATTTAAATTACGATTTATATATGTAAGACCAAAAAATTTAAACAAAAAATGATCAATAGTATATTTAACTTAGTACTTATAATGTTGAAATAATATACGATATAAAAGTGCGTGTAAATTTTACACGAATAAAGATAATTTGAATTACGATTTATATATGTAAGACCAAAAAATTTAAACAAAAAATGATCAATAGTATATTTAACTTAGTACTTATAATGTTGAAATAATATACGATATAAAAGTGCGTGTAAATTTTACACGAATAAAGATAATTTGAATTACGATTTATATATGTAAGACCAAAAAATTTAAACAAAAAATGATCAATAGTATATTTAACTTAGTACTTATAATGTTGAAATAATATACGATATAAAAGTGCGTGTAAATTTTACACGAATAAAGATAATTTGAATTACGATTTATATATGTAAGACCACAAAAAAATTGTGAACAAAAAAATGATCAATAGTATATTTAACTTAGTACTTATAATGTTGAAATAATAGACGATATAAAAGTGCGTGTAAATGAATTCTTAAATAAAGATTTGAATTTGAAAATAGACTAAACCAAAATACAGGCATTTTAAACTGTGTGAACTTAAAGTTATTATTGGTCGAGTTTATGTTTCGGTATATGGTCGTCAAGTCAAACATTAAATGAAATATCCGTCGAGAATCAGCAACAAGTGTCGACGATTGTTGAGCCAATGGACGTTAGCAGGCAGGCCGCCGTGCTGCGATATTGATTTGTTCGACTTGCAGCTGACGGCTTGACGGCGCACCGTACTCAAATATTGCATCACTGTCGTGAATTTCAATTTCAATTTTAAATACACAGAGGTCAACAGTTGGCAGAGCTTCCACTTTGATTAGTAAGTTAAAAGCTTCTGCACGTAAAATACAGTGTGATTGTTTTTTTGTTCTGAAGCAGCGAATGATTAGATCGTTTACTGTTAAGTTATTTTACAATAAAAGTTTGAATTACTATATTTAAATCTCTTACGTGCCGTATCCCTCCATAGCCTTTCTAAAATACTTTTTTTGTGTTATATTTTTGTATTAAAGACTTCAATTAACTAATTAATTTGAATTCGCAAACAATAGAGCCTTTTCAGTGGTTCAATTATTTAAGTAATCATCTTAAAGTGAAAAAGCGACCTAATTGTAGGCAATTAATAAAAACTCTCTAAGCCTTAATTTTACTTCTCGTTAAAGCAGGGGTGGGCAACATTTTTAATTAAGGGTTCAATACATAAATTTTAAAAATTTTAAATAAGAAAGGACCAATATCTAGCCACCTCCGCACATGCAGCTAAACACCGAGTCAGCACTAATCTGTGTAACAACTCCTGAAGATGCCCCGTGGAGGGGTGAAACACGTGTTGAGTGAATTTACGGTGGCGGTTGTGTAGTTGGCATTGTCTGTCGCATGCGCATTTACGAGCGGGCTGGCGGGCGGTGCACTTTCATGCACGACAACCACTGCATGTGCGGAGGTGGCTAGATATTGGTCCTTTCTTATTTAGGATGGACTTCCGCAATGTAACGCCTGAATCCATTAAATATTTAAAAATTTTGACGGATCGCACATAAAGTAATGTTTATTAATAATCTTAACATTAGATATATTTATTCCATTTACAAATTTAATACAAAAATCGCGCTGACGTATCGCGTTCGTATTACATATGTGAACAAGTCGCTGTTTAATGTAATGTTTTGGTTTAGTATGTATTATAATAAATTATGATATAATAAATTGATGAGATAAAGTCGATGAAATAAATTTAATTTTTGAAATGCTATGCGGGCTGCATAAACATGTTTAAAAGGCCGCAAGCGGATTGTTCATCCCCGGGTTAAAGAGAATTCGTGAAAGTTGTTATAAAAAAGTTGGAATAATATGATGTGAGCGTTTGTTGAATTTGCGCGAATTTGAAACTCTCGCAGTCGTAGCAATTTATTTTAAAGAGAAATATATAATAAATATAATAGTATAGAAAAACATGGTGGTTCCATTTTCAATTTTGCTGTCTAATTTGGTAACAATAGTAATGTTAATAATATTGGCCTTGCTTCTGTATAAAGACATAATTTGTATCTCGAAAAAAAAATAAGTGAGAAAAAAAATGCTTACATTAAAATATTTAACTTCGTAGCAAGCTACGCCACAGTAAGTTTGTAGCCAGAAGAATAGCGTAGCGCGCTACGTAGCGGCCGCTTCCGTCCTACTTTCTACGGCGTAGCTTGACGTTGGTTGATTATTACAATGCCTTTTATCTGCTACGGGGCCGTTTTGAGAAAGTTATATAATAATTCCAGGCCTGTACATGGCTGAATGAATTCTGTACAAATAATTAGTGACGTGTATAAATATTTTGTATAGATATTTTATATTCATTAAAATTTTAAGTAAAAAAATATTATTTCAGAGTGAAAAGTTTATTTTATTTTTATAAGTATTTTCATAATCTAGTAAGCAAGCTAGTGATACTTGTATTTGCAATATACCAATGTCTGTTGTCTATAATAACTTATGGATCCGAGACGTGATCGCTTACGATAGGCCTTATAAGGTCACCCAAAGAGAAATGGAGAGGGCTATACTCGGAGTTTCGCTGTAAGATAGACTCAGAAATGAAGAAATTCGCAGAAGAACCAAAATCAGAAGAAGAAGAATTGATCGCAGAAAGCTTTTTTGGTGTATAAAGTCGTAAACCAAATATTTTCTCTTACATGCGCTCACGTTTCTCTTCAATTCTTTGTCGATTTAATGTAGTAAATTTTTAATATACTGTCACTTATGAAGGAATACCACCGAACCTTTATTTATATGTTCAGATGTAATAAACGTGAAATCCGTAAAAAATTTAAACATTTGGTGAAGAAAAAGTTTAATATTATTACTAAAGTTTGCAATGTTTGTTCCAGGTGAGTGAGATTCTTTTCTATTTCAACTTGAAACGAAGAACTTTTACGAGTGAACGGTAAGTGTGTTTTATTGATGTGTGCGCTCACTGCAGCTCGGGTTGTTTTATCGAATAAGGGCCTGAATTTGTAGGTCGCATCTTCGATTCCCGACAGGCTTGGTAGGTGTTTTTTATAAAGAGCTATTTGTTAGGTGTAAAACGTTGAATACGTAAAAGTCGAGTTCTTAATAACGCGATATATTAAATCACTTCAATTCAACAATCAATTTGATTTCGCAAACAATAGAGCCATTTCTGTGGTTCAATTAATTTAGTAATCATATTAAAAATGAAAAAGCGACCTAATTGTAGGCAATTTATTAAAAACTCTCTAAGCTACACTTTTAATTTTAGTTAAAGCAGGGGTGAGCAACCTTTTTAATCAAGGGGCCGATTTAAATTTTTAAATAGGTTGACGGGCGGCACATTAAGTAAAACTTATTTATAATTTCAACATTAGAATAGAAAAATTAAAATAAAAAAATAATGTTTTAATTTACTAATTTAATACAAAATCGTGCAGACGTTGTGTTCATCGACAGGCTTGGTAGCTGTTTTTATTTTATAAAGAGTGATTGGTTAAATGTAAAAGGCTTATGGAGGTTTTTTCTCGTTCCACTCCCTATTTTATTGGGAACAGGGATTTACTATCTGTATTGAATTTTTCACTTCCTTTTTTCTATTTTCATACTTTTTTTTATTCTTCACAATAGATATTGTGTTGTTTATTACATAATTAAGTCAATTTTTCTCTTCCGTTCTAATATGCTTGCATCCATCCTCAATTACTGCAGTCTAGTTTATTTATACAATTTATATATGTCATACCTTTTTTAGTTAATTTTACATCATATATCTGTATATCACAGATCTCTTACTTCTTTTATTTGTAAATATTGGTATTTACGTATAATTTATTCCTACTATAACTAGTTATAATATATGTTTTTGTATTGCATCGTTTATCTTATCATCGCTTCGATCGCCCATTTTCTTTACACCTTTACTATGCAACTATGCATACAAATTCACTGATTGTAGATACAGTCACATATTTACAATACATCTGTATCGATCGTATCACAAAGGATGCCAAATCCATTTTATACTAGATAGAAGCGTTACTGGAGTTTCTTCCGCCACTACATCCAGGGCTAACGCTTAATAAAGTGGCAGTAGTGGAAGCTAGGTAATAGCAACCAATCATGTCAAGGTTTGGTTCAGCTGGGTGCCCTTGTATCGGAATGCTAAGCGGATATTATCGACGAAGAGAAAACATAGGAATCTCATGCAAAGTATTAAAAAACTAATAAAAAAGAGATTAATGGAAATAGGAATTAGTTTTTCTATATGTACACATGTATACATATATAAAAGTGGTAAATGTTTTGTAATTAATAGCACAAACTCGGAGTAAGTATTACAGAGAATTTTCAATTACCTTTAAAAGAAAAAAATAAAATTCGTTTATTCAACATGGAAACTTTTAAAAAAAGTCAGTAAGAGTAGAATCAAATTATGAGAGACACCTTTGTCATAGTTGTAAAGAAAAAGCAAGAAGAAACTCCACAACAACACATCTTTTAATAAAGTTTAACTATACAGATTTATACATATACACTTTGACAGATATAACCTAAATGAAATCAAAATAATCAGGCGACATCGCTGTCAAGGGAAGGGTAAAATATAACATCGGAATATGTATTTATAAACTAAATTTGTACAGAATTTTCAAGTACTCGTACAATTCGATGACAGTATTTTTTTACAGACAATATACATAAGGCTGTATTGAAAGTTCCTAACAAAGCGGAGGCTGTAGAAATATTTATACGGGCGTAATAGATTGAAATAACAATTGTATTGAGATGGAATGGTCCCCTGTGGGCTGTCCGTAGAGCGTTCGATTCGGGGGTTGAAATTATGAATATTCGTCGTCTCAGGGCTCCGTAACTGATTAATTGATATCTCAGTCATATATATGTATGTATTTATATAATACATATATATATATATATATATATATATATATATATATATGTATAAGACAGTTTCTCTCGACTATGTAGGAGAGCTCGAATAAACAATAAAACTTATAACAAAACTACCATCTCAAATACCAACTGCTTTACCGACAGGCGACCACAATGGACGCCATCATAGCACCATTTATAACAGCGCCATCTATGCAGTGTCAAGGTTAAACAGCCACTGCTTTACCGACATTAAATAAACGCGGCACAATACAAAATAGAATTAAAGAGAAACTAGTTTCTTTACATGTATATTAATATAGTAGTTATGTATTTACATTGAAATATAATAAATATGTAGTACGGAATACGTGGTAATATTACATATGAAAGACAATAATGGAATTTATTGATTAACGCATTACACTCCAAAGTAATTTCTTTACATTATTCTGAAATAATTTTATAAAGTTCATTAAACAAAAACTTTGAAAAAAAATTCTGTCATAGTGTAAATAAGTGATAAAAATAAATAAAATAAAGAATAGGTCTACTACTGTGTTAAAAGTATTGTAAAAGTGACCACCAAGAAATCTGTCCGACTTTATCGTGGTTTCTTCATCAAGGTGCGTTTGGAACCCTCGTGGCTTTAAGATGAAAGATACTGCAATCAGGAAGTGCAATCGCATTTTAGTTTCTATCAAATTGGGTTCTACTGGCATTCTTCTAATGACATACACGATTGGTCACTGTAAATGTTACTTTCTTATGATGGTATGTTAGGCATATTATGGATATGTGTGAAAACAAATTTCCTATAATAGGAGAAGTCGATAGTGTATTTACAAGGCACTAATGTGTAGTTACAACTGCAAAAAGTCTCAAATTCATTTGTAATCAATGGAATATGATTTTTTTAATAAAATGCCGCAAAACATTATTATACTAACATTAAAAAAATTAACAACCCATTTTAAAAACATATTGACAAAAAAGGCCTATTACTCAATAACCAGAGTGGATCATTTAAGAATTTTATTACAAGTTTCAATGTTGAATAAACGAATTCTATCTTCATCTGGTACAAGCGCCCGCTAGAATGGAGACCACATGACCAGAAAAGGTTGTGAGAAGGCTTCAAATGTCATCATGAAGGTGGGGAGCAGAAACTGGGACTGGGATAAGTGGGAGGAGATTAAGAAGGACTATAGTAAATTTATTATCGAGAAGGAGTGTAAAAAAAAGAAAGATTTATTTATCCATATGTAGTTATGTACGAAATTGTTTTGATTGATAAATCTGCACATAGTTCAAAGTTATTGCACATGTAATACTGTTATTTAAGATTTCTTCATGGCAACATTATTTTTAACTGTTTTATAGGATTATTAGTCTGGCAACATTTTTTTCTTTTCATTTTTTTTTCTTTTTGGTTGTTGCTATATACGCGCATGTTTTACTTAAAATCCATATAATTTTTTTTAGTTACTATAGATGTAAGTTCAGTGTAATTGAAATGGATTCTGTGTTGTTAGTGAATAAATAGAAAAAAAGGTAGATAAACTTCTGAAATTTAAAACAAATCGTTAACAAGCCGGTTGGCGAATACGAAAGTTTGAAACAGCTGAAGCAACGTTCGTCTGTTTTTATTGTTTTATTAATTTTTTAATGTGAACTCTACGTAAAGTTCGTTCAAAGTTTTTATTTTTATTCGTATGCTAAGTTTTGTTAATCAACATCATGCATCGTATTCTCCTGTTTATATATTTATTCGAATTTAAATATCTATACAAATAATTATAATATTCAATAGAAAAAAACGCATTGATGAACAAAACACTACACTAGACACAGACTTTCTTGTAGAGAGAATTACATTTAAAATAGCACAGATAACTTTCGACTTTTTTTTTCTCAAGTCATTGAGAAAGTAATGGGCCGTAAGGTCGACTTCGAGTGCCGGTCTGGTGTAAAAATCAGGGAGGAATCAATAGCCTCCCTGATTGGAGAAGAAGATACAAAAGAAGAGTTCCTCCTACTATGTAGAAAAATAATAAGCATAGTGATAGACAAAAATAATAATCTATAAAAATGTAAATAACCAAAATCAATAAAAATAATGTGACAATGTAATAAGCTTATAATAAAATAGAATAAAAATATAAAATAAAGAAAATGTAAAATAGTAATGAGGGATGAATGAAAGGCGTTACAGAGCGAAAGGGAATGACAGAAGAATTGTGGTAAGATAGAAACGAAACGAACGATAGATCATATGATGCACAAAAGAAGAGTGAGAAAATAGAAATATTCGTGAAAAATTAAATAATGTAAAATAGTCCCTGTCCCAAACAAGATAGGGGGTACGAGAGGCTCCCAATAGGGGGGCCATAAAACAATTAAAAAAATGGGCCGATAGGATATGGGACATATTTCGATGTTATAAGTGTTTGTAATTTGTTTTTTGCTTCTAGTATTAATGATACATTTTCATATACGTTTTGAGAATCAACAAAGCAAATATATATTTGATAACAAGTAAGAAAAGGACCAATATTTAGCCACTTCCGCACCTGCAGTGGTAGTCGTGCAACAAAGTGCACCGCCCCCCAGCCCGCTGATAAATGCGTATGCGGCAAATAATGCGAATCACACAACCGCCACCGCCAAATTACTCAACACGTGTTTCACCCCTCCACAGGGCATCTTAAGGAGTTATGTTACACCGATTAGTGCCAAACACAGAGAGACAGGAAGTGGCTAAATATTGGTCCTTTTCTTACTTAGGATGGACTTCCGCAAGGTAACCCCTGATTCCATTAAATGTTTGATAACAATTCGAAATATGTGGTGTTGCATTTAAATCTTCGTACAGGTGGACGGTACAAAGGCGAGGTAAATTAAATGAAGGTTTAACTGAAATTGGATCTCGATTATGCTAGACGGAGCGCAGTCGCAAGCGTAACTGAATGGAAATGGCAACGGCATTCCCAGTAACTAGTACTTGGAATTTGAATGCATAGCTGCAATCATTCCCGATCCAAATAGGCTATAATTTATAAGCGAAACGACGTGCAGATTCCAACTTGTACAATTCAATTAGAAATAAGTAAATGTAAAGGTTTTAAAACGTTTTTTTTTATCTATACTGTCCTATACATGTTATTTATTGGTCAGATCACGTGTATTTCTTGTATTAGTTTCAAAAGTGAACTTTATGTGTCAACCAACTAAACATCTTATGTAACACGATGAGATTGTATTATAACAAGGTAGTTTCATCCCATAGAAGCCTACTGAAAGGCATAAGCCGTAGATAAAGATATGTATGGGGGAATATACCATCGATCGTAGTGTAGTATTGTAATCGCAGAGGACGCTACTGCTCATCCTCTGGAAACTTCTTCGTGAGCAGTAGCAATCTTAGGAATCTAGCTCTAGTACCTGCATTCGATTGAGAGTTTGACACCCCGTACCGCAAACATTACCTAAGTTTAACTGCAACAGAGTTTTGTGTTTATTATAATAAACACGCAATTCTGTGAACATAGTTTACTTATAATATTTTAAAATCGCTTGTCACTTAGACCACACAACACGGCCGCAAGACTATCCGATAGTATTAGCGTCGAAGTGCGGGCTTCTGAAGCTTTCAACTGAAATTCCAGGTATTCACTTAACTCGGCCACCTCGAGTTTTGTCTCTGACAGATTGCGGTTCGTCCTCTATGTAGACAACCTCTGACCGTAAACTTGAATGTAGATCTATTTGATCTATTAATGTTAAATTTATCATTTCTGCCCTATTAGAATGTTATGAAATCATAATTTTATTCGAATTTATAATATATTTATTTAAATAGGCATATGATCTGTTGAGAAAAGTCGGCCGAAAATTCAATTCAATTCAATTTTTAAATCAAGTTTAACAAATTTTTAATATCTTCGTTGCAGGATTTTAGATGCCTACCGCAAGGCATAGTTCTCTTCCAAAGATATATGTGTATATATATATATATATATATATAGGGGGATATACAATAACCGCAACGTTTAGCGGGCGTGTTGGTGATCGCAGTATTGTATTATGGTACACATAAGACGCTACTGCCCGTCCTCTAGAAACATATTTTTGAATATTAGAAATCGTGTGTATCCTAGGAATGTAACTCACAACCTGCGATCGCAGATCTCAGTCCTCTACCGCTGGGCTATCACTGCTCGGTAACATATTTACAGAGAGTATTTAAAATTTATAATTACAATTCGAAAGCATTGACATCATCCGAATTCAAATCGGCGTTATAATTAGAAAGTCTCATAAAAATTATTTAATATAAAAAGTATTCTAGTCGTAATTGCCAGCAATATAAACAATTCTTATTTAAACGCTACATACTTATAAGCAGTAAAAATAATAATAATAAAAAATAATTACTAAGAAAAGTAAGGACGTTGAAATTTTGTTTTATATTTCCCTTCTCACTTAATTAATAAATCATTTCAATCATTAAGGGTTCTGGATGTTAAAGCCAATGCTAAAACCGGCTGAAACCGGACGGAGGCGGTTTTGATTGGCTATTAAATGGACCGAACGGCTTCTGCGAAGCAATTAACTGGTTTATAGCAAGTGATTGAACGTTTTCAAATCGGAGTGTTTCAATGAAATCGCCGGCTTCGCAAAAAGTCAACGAAGATTGCTCCGCTATTGCGATTTTTGAATGCCTCTTAACATGGAACTCACTTTTAATATTGAACCGAGAAATATGAAGCAAGCAAAATATACGTTTTAATTTTGGTCGAATTGGTGTGTATTAGAAAATTATTATATACATAGGAGTGATCATAAGAATGTATATGGATACGGCAATTTATTTATCTGCGCGAATGATATACGAGAACCTGTAGACGGTGGAGATTATCATTGCTCCGATCGCCGGACATTGTGGACATTATCATAAAGTTTTTTCGATCTCGCTGTCGATTAAATAAACAAAGTGATGTTTTATATATGTGAGAATTAAAGAAAAAAATATTTTTAAGTTCTTATTTACTTATAACTACATAAACGTACCTTATTTGACACTTGTTACCTTGAAAGTGAAATAAGTTAACTGTCAAGTTCATGAAAAGATTGTTATGCTGCTAATTTACCCATTTAATTTAATCAGGCGTTACTTTGCGAAAGCCCATCCTAAGTAAGAAAAGGACCAATATTTAGCCACTTCCGCACTTGCAGTGGTAGTCGTGCAACAAAGTGCACCGCCCGCCAGCCCGCTGATAAATGCGTATGCGGCAAACAATGCGAATCACACAACCGGCACCGCCAAATTACTCAACACGTGTTTCACCCCTCCACGGGGCATCTTCAGGAGTTATGTTACACCGATTAGTGACTTTTTGACTGTGTTTGGCTAAATATTGGTCCTTTTCTTGCTAATTTACCCGTCTACAGATGTGTAGTGTATTGTTAGGTTCCGGATCATCCTACGGATTGCCATATCGAAATATAGGAGGCGACAGTCTGTCTCCAAAACAGATCGTGGGGTGTTGCGTGTGATGTTTTGTTTTATTGTGAAGAACGCAGTGTGTTGTTGATGTTGTAGGAGTAACGCTTGAAGTGTTGTAAGTGTCTGCAGCTTGTGTGTTGATTTGTTGTTTAGGAGTGACGAGAACGTCTTCGGGACGCCCCTTGATCTTGGCGGAGGTGTGGGGAAAGTAGCTAGATGCGCTCTGCATGAGAGAATTTAGTTGGGAACAGGCTGAATAAAAGTAGATCTCGGAGCAAGCCTTAAAGAATTTTTGGACCGTATGTATGTTTGAGGTTTCTATGGAGAATGAAATCACGCTGAAAACACTCAGCGCCTGTAGCGATCCGGGTGAAGTGAATTAAGATTTTCTCAAGCAAACCACATAAAGATCGAATTAGGTTCCAGGATTACGAAAATACTAATTTTTAAAAATAAAATTAAACAAAGTAAAAATTTTAAAAACAAAAACAATTTATAATTTCATTACTTACGTACAATAAACAAAAATAAATTATTCAATTAATTTATTAAAAACAAAATTGCAAATAATCACTGACTGATGAGTTCATACTGGTTGTAGAAAGGCAGCTTTCTTTCACATAAAATTGTTCCAATGTTTACTGAACAGCTTTTTTTTTAAACGTAAAATAAACTTTTTTGTAGCAACCGATATTCGTAGCCACCACTGAGACGCTTTTACACTCCTTCCGCTGTCAAGATTGTTTAATAAAAAAATCTCCATAGCTTTGTTGATCACACACATCGCTTTGGAAATCTGTTTTTATTCATAAGAGATTTCTACTGCACGTAGAAAAAAACAATTCTAGACTTGAACCTAAAAACACAATCTTAAAAATCTAACAAGGCTCAGTGAATATAAGTTCTAATTAACCAGGGACGCTACTTCGGAAAAACACAAAATGAAACTACGCTAGTTATTGTTGAAATAATCTCTGTTAATATAAAAAAGTAATTACAACGATACTATTACGTAATACATCTCGATGCTCTCCACAGACCGTCTTAGACGGCTCCGTAATAAGGATACAGTACAAGTTGACCTCTAAACGACTCGACCCACGCGCACGATATACATTGCACCTAATTGAACACAGTGTTCGACGTTGCACTGTCATATGTAGAAGCGCAGCGGATGTGTATACCGGATATTATTTTCGGCACGCATTGTGAAATGTGGACGAAATATACATAATTTATTATATATGAAGGTATTTTATTCTACTTTATTGGAGATAAATAGAAGCAAAAAGCAGTAAGAAATAACAAACTTAGAAGTGTAAAATTAGTTACAATTGTTATCTTATAACTATATCACTTAGAACATTTAATGAATCAAAATCAAACAGCAATAAAACAAAATAAAAACATTACTAAACAGCGCATTCTGCAAAACAGACAGAAATAATTACGAGTCACAGCAAGCCGTCACATTCCAATGAGGTCCAAATTGTACTATAGAATTACACAATCAATTTCAGATCTGACACTAGAGATTTAAAATCAACATTAATAAATTATACTATTGTATTCAAGAGTACTATAGTGATGTTAATGCGTGGAATTAAATTTTTATGTCTCAGGAAACTAATTACTATTTAATGGAGTCAGGCGTTACCTCGCGGAAGTCCATTCTAAGTAAGAAAAGGACCAATATTTAGCCACTTCCGCACATGCAGTGGTAGTCGTGCAACATAGTGCACCGCCCGCCAGCTCGCTAATAAATGCGTATGCGACTCTGTGTTTGGTACTAATCGGTACATAACATAACAACAACATAAGTAACATAACTCCTGAAGATGCCCCGTGGAGGGGTGAAACACGTGTTGAGTAATTTGGCGGTGGCGGTTGTGTGATTCGCATTGTTTGCCGCATACGCATTTATCAGCGAGCTGGCGGGCGGTGCACTTTATTGCACGATTACCACTGCATGTGCGGAAGTGGCTAAACTAATTACTGTCGCGATCTCCTTATAAAACTATATTTGTAAAGAGCAACTGTTGAGTTTTTCGGCGGCTCTCAGCAGAACTGCCTTCTAGACGGTGGTAGCCCTCTGTAGGGACAACAATACTGAAATTTTAAGTTTATTGTCGATTCGAAAGTAAAAATTTTTTTTTCATAGTTTGGTGCGATTTTATTGAATATCGATGTTATAAAGAATGATTGGCTCTTTTGCTGTTGATTAATGTGTGGAATAACCTTTACAAAATTATCAATGTTTTCAGAAATAACAACTAAGATGTTGATAATACAGTAAAAAAAAAAATCGAAATTGTTTACTATCTTTTCCTACAAAGTTTTAAAATCAGACGAAGATATCAATTTTTTTTTAATTGTTAATATTTTAAAAATACGTGATATAGATTTTTATTAATAATTTTTTGGGCATAGTTCTGTTATCTTATGTAAGTCGATTCTGACTTGACTTTGATTAATGGAACAATCAAGTATATTTAAATTAGTAAACTCAAAAATGTAACAATAAAAGCATAATGAAAAGTATTTCTATTTTAATTAAAACAAAAAAAAAGCGAATTGATAAACCATTCTTCAGATGAAATACGATGAAAAAGCTCATCTCGAAAGTGAGCTTTTGACCTAAATGCGGCCCATTGTGCGCCACTTCCGCAAGTTCAGGATGAAATACAGACTCGTTAGGGCTGCAAACATTTGTCAAGGGCTCGCTGCGTAATATCCGGTTGTCGGTTGGAACTATTTACGCTTATTGTGCGAATCGAATTTCGAACGATCGGACAATACTTTGTATTGGCATACATAGTCGAGTTCTATTGAAGACTTTGAGACTTGCGACCTCTTTGATGAAAACCTCTTTGATGTATCAGCTAAATGTAGTGAAAATGGTATTGTCAGAAAAAAAAATTGAAAATTAATTAACTGTTAAGACAAATGGATCACAACCTATTAAAGTAATCGAAGAAATAAAAATAAATTTTCTGTACTCGCTATTAAGCATAGAATTGTTTCTTATTACTTATCTGATGATCCGTCTTAAATGTTGAACATCTGTAAATATCACCCTATTTATTTATCATTCTATTTTCTTCAACATTTAGTTCTCTTATAAATGCAAATGTGTCTGTATACATTTGTAGCATTAATTTAAGAACGCTTGCTGGCCACTACTTGAATTCGTTCTCTTATTATTTATTCGTAAGTCAATGTATATTCTACAATAAACTACTAAACGACGCTGTAAAATTATTTCTTTGTAAATTTAAAATATTTATTAAACACAGCCTCTGTTAAAAGGCATATTACTCTATTTCATATTATGTTTACGAGAAAGATATATAAAAATGAATTGTTTTAGTTTTATTGCAAAAAAATTGTTAATATAATAAAAAATTATTAGAAACACCTGTTTGTTGTAAATTCTTCTCAATAGATGGCGCTTTACGAACTAGTATAAACTTAATTTTAAGCTGACGATGTATAAATGATTGTAATGAAGTTATATAACAAAGCTTTTTCGACTTTGACTTTACGCCAGGTTAGCGGGAACATCTACATATGTATTAACTGTATATATATACGTATATGTATATATTAGCTAATCCCGCAAACATTGTTTTGCGAAAAAAAATATTTTTAATTTTCAATTTAAAAATAAGGATTGTATGTATTATTGTATGTTGTATCGTAAAAAAAAAAAAAAAATTCGTCAAAAAAAAAAATTTTAAGGGTGAACAACCCTTATCACTTAGGGGTATGAAAAATAGATAGTAGCCGATTCTCAGACCTATTAATACGCATATAAACTTTGGTAAAAATCGGTCAAGCCGTTTCAGAGGAGTTCAAGTTTGAACACCGTGACACGAGAATTTTATATATTAGATATAACGATTCAATGATGTTCGAAGAATTGTCTGAAGTGGCATTTGGTGGGGCTCGTACAGCCGACAGATATTGAAGCCTCAAGGTTTTCAAGCGGCGACCACAGGCTAGACGCGGCTTGTGGATCGACGACGTATTCCCGGAAAGATATTTATTGCATTGATTTTAAAAATCCAAGTTATTCACAAGGCCAGTTGTACGTTGCAGACGAACTATTGGCCCATAAAAGTATCAACATTATTTATAAACGCAACATAACATTTATATAATTTGATTAACAATATAGTGTATAGCAAGAAAAGGACCAATATTTAGCCTCTTCCGCACATGCAGTGGTAGTCGTGCAATGAAATGCACCGCCCGCCAGCCCGCTGACAAATGCGTATGCGGCAAACAATGCGAATGCGACTACCACTGCATGTGCGGAAGTGGCTAAATATTGGTCCTTTTCTTGCTCAGGATGGACTTCCGCGAAGTAACGCCTGATTCCATTAAATAAAAAAAAATATAGTGTATCCAAGAATTCCTGTGATAGTGTTTAATGGTCACTATATTAAAGTCGTAGATAGACCCACTTCGCCCGAAATCCGAAGAAAAACTAAGATCTTCATAACTCGAAGAATTGCTCGTAAGAAATGGTAGTGAGCTAGACACATCGCTCATGCAATCGATGGTGTTTAGGAAAGGAAGATTCTAGAATGATTACCATTAGTCGGTAGACTTGACGCGGGTAGGCGCCCCACTGGATGGACAGACGACATAGTCACGGGAGGCCGCCGGATGTGGACAGTGGGAGACGGTCATCGTAGCGATCTTCTGGAGAGCTCTATGCCTTGCTGTAGACGTCTATATTTATTGTATATATTATAGATCAGAGTTCCCCAAACTTTTTTGTGTCGTAGACCCTTTGCCATGTTTTTCCGTGTTGGGTAGACCCCCTACTTACCTGATATTGATTTACTGTAAATTTCTAAGTGTAGTGAAGTTTAGTGTTGAAAACTTAAAGTAAAAACACATGTTAATTTACACATTTATTAATTAAATTTAAATTAAAACTACTCAAAATAAAATTTTGTATCTGTTATGTAAAATATACGTAATTTAAATTATATGTTTATATTAAATATACAATTTTTTTACCTCATAGGTACTTTTATAAATAATGTAAATGTTTTGATATTATAAGATGGTGTGATGTAAGTAAATAGGTACTATCAGTGTATGTATTGAGATCCACCCTCATTTTCATTTCATGGACCCCCAAATTTTTTTTCGCTGACGTAGATCCCTTGCAGGTTGACATAGACTCCTAGGGGTCGATATAGACCACTTTGGGAATCACTGTTATAGATGGTACTAACCTAGTCGGTATAACAAAAGTTTATTCAAGAGACAAGGTTGTATCACATCACGTGTGCTTATTAATAAAAAAAAATCATAAACTCGCACGCACCTATACATATATAAACAGATCCAATTTCAAAAAGCGATCGAGTAAATTAGCCGTGCAAACAAATTCCCTCGCAGCCGCTTGCTCTTTATAAAAGGATCACGTGCCTTCGCCGACGCGATAAATTTGTTTCGGCCAGTGATTCTAAACCTTTTTTTGTCAAGGTATACTATTTACTTTGACCAGAAAAAAATCACTTATAGAATTTTAAATTTAACACACACACATACGCTTCCATCTATAAATATTTAATAAAGTATATATAAGAGAGTGTTTAATTTTAGCAGTAATATGAAAAAAAAATCTGACGTCTGGTAAATTTTGACAGATGACAGTTGTTGCTGCAATTATTAGAAGGACTTATGTAAGCAGTTGCATTAATTAAATTATTAGAAGTAAATTCGAGTGTTTTTCCACTGAGAATCCCACATGTACAGGATGATTTATTATAAGGTAAAAAGCTCTAAACTATTAAATGTATTACTTATTCACCGTCAATGAATGTGTAGTATAGGATATACCATATTTAATTAATGTCAAATCTAAAAATCAATGGTTTCAGGAGTAACATACAATGTAATAATTAAAAATTCGAATTATAGCATATTATGCTTTATTATTGTTTACTACCTGTCCTTGCAGACTTTATACAGTCAGAAGTTTTTGTCCTGTCACATTCCTATAGACTTTCAAAGCGATCACTTCACACAAGTCTATTGCAAATATATGTAAAATATTTAAAGATTTTGCTTATATACGAACACAAAATAAATACCTTCACGTCTTTAAAGCTTTTAAAAAAATCATCCTGTATGACGTTGAAAAAGATTAAAGGGTGTTTTTAAAATGTATGTGATGTTAGTTTTGTCGATTTCAATTATACATATATACTTTGTGAAGGTTAGAAGCTGGATGTCTTTCCTACTGGTCCTTTTGTTAACCAATGGGGAGGCTTTTATCTAGTAAAGGATATACCATGGCTGAAATAATTATCTTAAAAGCTTTGCCTTTTGATAATCTATATAAATAAATAAAATTGGTCTGTCTGTTTGTGATATTAAAATAACCGCTTTTTACTACATGCGTATGAATAAATAAAAAATTTTGTATGTCTTTATTTGTGCCGGCTAACCTTCGAAATGGCTGAACCGATTTTGAAGGGACTTATACTGGAAGGTAGCTGATGTAATAAGGAGTAACGTACGCTTCTTTTATTTTAGAAAAAATTCTGTAATATAATTATATTACATAAATAAAATATATTACATAAATAAAAATCAGTGCTAGCCACGCATAGCCGGTCGACAGCTGCTTAATTAATTTATTTTGTCATACATATTATATTTAAAACTCATTATGTAATGGTTGAGAACCACTGGTTTAAATAGTTACTAGAACATTTCGATAGGCTTTTATTCGATTACTAATTTTTAAAATAAGAATCAAGTTTTATTTGAAGGAAACAAATTCTTCTTTACAAATTGTTTACAATACATTTATACATTGTCGATATAGTTTCAAGTAATCAGGTGAAGCTTTAGTTAAAAAAACATGTTTATGTATTATAAAATTTAATTAATGATATGCTATATTTATAACAATAATAAGTCATTGAAATAAGCGAGCATAGCTCGAAGAATTTATCATCTGAAGTAGCAGTGAACAAATCACTGGTACACCTGATGGTCGACCGACGATATTGTTAAGATCGCGAGGAAGCGGCCTCCTTATGTGAGACCGTCATTGTCCAGAAAGATGTTCCCCTACCATAAACGGGGCCTTCGGAATCGCGAGTGTTTAGAGTGGTTCTATATAAATAAAAAGTATCCCTTTACGCCGACAAGGACATCCGTGTCCCATAATCTTTATAACAGAATACAACATAAATACATTACTACTGAATATTTAGAATAACAATTTACTTACCAGGTAACTATAATTTGATACTGTAAAAACTTGAAAAGCACTTTTACAGTATCAATTATTTATTGCAAGCAGCTGATCATTCGCGCCAAAAGAACTCTAACGTTCCGGTGACTATAGACAATAAACGGTGTTAGTTATTATGTATTGTCAGTGTAAATTTGTTGCCAGTAAAAAATAATAAAGAGGTACATTTCGAAATGTTAAATTAAAAAATTATTTAGAATGGTTACGTAAATAATTAATCCATGATATTTGCTTGGGACATCGACGCCCCCGTGGTCGTGAAAGGGTTAACTCTCACCAGCTTCAGCGACTCTGAGGCGGATGATAGGTCGATGTGGTCTCCAACCATTGTAATAGCACCACGACGGTTTCGTGAATTATACACGCATACTCCAAACGGGCTATCTAAAATAGCACAGCGCGAAGAAAGACTGTGTGTCAATTCCTGACCGGGAAATACCGTGGTCACCCGCATAGGGCGATCACCGGGGGTTTTAGTGGGTAGGAACCCCAGATAACCCTGTTCTCCCCACAGAGGCAGGGCATCTTGTACATCCGGAAGTTTTTCCTCTCGAACTCAAAAAAGGTCGCGATAAGGCGCTGAATGCACAGTGCAAAAGCGGTTATGTTGGCGATTTTTAAGTTTCTCATGCTTCTTGGTGCTTTTGCAGTATTTATGTAAGTGCAGATGTCAGAACAGAAGAGAACAGCACAGAAGTCGATATCAGGCAACAATAAAAGCTCGATTACATATTTTATCTATTCACTGCATCACTAGAGCGAAACGGGTTGACAAAGACAAAAGCTCCGAGCTAAAGCGCCAAGTGTGTTTCTGGGACAATATTACTCAGTTATATGACAAAAGGGTTGTATTTTAATATTTCACCGCCGTTTCAAAGCGGTCTCTTTGTTGGCTCGCAATGTTTTATTATAAGAAAGGTGAACCAACGATGAATATATCTAAACATTACAACAGCTTTTATAATTAGATAAAACGTTTATTGCATAGTGTACATCTATCCCCCGATTTACACGGTACTCGTTTTACACGTTTTCGCTTTTTTTTTTTTCGGTTTTCGAAATGAGTTTTTTTTTGGTTTTTATCGCACTCTACTAAATGCTACTGTGATTGAACACGTGTGCTGTGTACACATTTCAAGGGGAATCCCGAGCTTATGTGCTGACTTGGTTAAATATGAAAAAGTTTACAAAGATCTTACAAAAAATTCGAAGCAATTGTTAATAACCGATTTTATTACCATCTCTCATAATGTAAATATTTCTGCTACAAACATCGAATCGGCACAAATAACTTCGAGTGATGAAAGTGAATTCGAAACTTCGATTCCGAAAAAAAGAATGGGAGGTAATATCTGACAGTGATAAAGGATAATAAAACACCTTTGCTTTTATTTTTTGTTCTTCTGTTTAATGTATACTGTAATTAAATAAAAAAAAAAAAAACAGTGTTTCCGTAATATATTAAATATTTTAACTTGTCAATGCATTTTATTTTTATTTCTGTGTACACTTAAAAATATTGAAAAAATCACAACTGTTAAATAGCAAAATTATGCGTTTTCTGCAAGATTTTCGATTTACACGGTTTTGACTAGAAAATTTTCAATTTTCGATTTACACGTTTTTCTCAGGAACGTATCTACCGTGTAAATCGGGGATAGGTGTATATACAATAAAATTTGACGATCCATTTCAGATCTACCACTAAAGAGATTTAAGACCAATATTAATCAAATATTAGTGATGTTAATGCGTGGAATGAGATGTATATATATATAGTTTTCTTCTTTTCAGCCGATGGGCGTAAAGTGTAAAATAAATAATTTATTTATTATAATTGGACACGGTGTTTTAAGTAAATTAAAAAATAGGGGTTTATCGTAGAGGGGCGAAAATTTAGGGTTGTATGTACTCTTATATGCTGTATCATAAAAAACAAAAAATTTTGTCTAAGAAATAAAAAAAAATTAGGGGTGGACCACCCTTAACATTTAGGGGGATGAAAAATAGATGTTGTCCGATTCTCCACCCTGGCCGATGTGCGCGCGATTCACGAAAATCGGTCGAGCCGTTTCGGAGGAGTTCAATCACGCACACCGTGACACGAGAATATATATATATATATATATACACACACACACACACACACACACACACACACACACACATATATATAATGATTATCTCTCAAAACCAACCATGACGGGTTTAGCACTGCCTTCGTCCAGGGACTTCGGTCTACCTATTGGAAGCCTTACCCTCGACGCGTTTTCCGACTTGTGGTAATCATTCTCTTGGCCACAACTGCTGTCGATCACTGGCAATTCAGACTATCAATTTTGTTAAATTTCATCATAACAAATATCAACAACAAATTAATGTAAAAGTCAACGTTTCTCCCATGTTACCGATTTTTTTTTGTAATCCAAAATTTATACGATTAAAGTTAATACATCTCTTTGGTGAAATACAAAAAGAATTTATTATTATCTAACTTCGCATTTCATTCATTTATTCAGCAAATAGATAATTAATTATTTCCTAGTCAGATAAAGGCACCATCCTATTAGCGCTTCCATTCGCTTCGATAAATCTTAATTAACACCGAGAACGAAACGCTTACTTTAATATATATATATATATACGTTAAGGTTTTTCGTTTCTATATGTCGATTTATTTTCTTAATAAATATACTGTTTATATGATTCTTTAGTCCTTTTTCAGGTTAGTAACTGAATAAATGTTAGCTGCGGGACACAGGTCGGAACCAACTGGTCGTATTGGAAACTTCTGGAAGGAGCTGATGTAAGACAGTAGACGTCGAACAGCTGGAATGATGATAAAAATGTAACCCGCCCATAAGTGGTGTTTCTACTAGGAGTTTTATACAAAATTGTGTAAGAATATATTGACTTAACATATGAGATATATAACACAGTAGTACTTACATATTAGTGTTTGTATGTTGACATAATCAATACAGTAATAGCCTTCTTACATTTCATCGCATCATATCAATGAAAGTGTGAGTAAAGATAATTGAAGAGTCTGATATGTTGGATTAAGAATACAATGTTCTATGAGATGAGAGATGTATCAGGGGGACCGGAAAGTAATGTCGTTTCTGTCGACATATTTTACAGAAAAACCGATTGATTTTTATCGCTCCGGTATTAAAAATTTGTATACTAGATGGCAAAAGGTTGTTGATAACGGAAGTGTATATATTGTTGATCAGAAGTTGTTGTCTTGTGAATTTAACTTGAGAAAGCGACATTACTTTCCGGTCCCCCTAATGACACGATGATAAAGTACATGGAAAAACTCATGAAGAATAAATCGCGAGTAAATACAGAAGACCAAAGACTAAGATCTTGTACGATCATACTTGTTCAAAGACCAGAACTTTAGTTAGGATTGGTTGATTTCTTCCTCCTTGTTCGTCTCGATTGAAGGTCGTGACCTCCTCTTTCACATGATCATGTCACGTCATCTACTGCCTTAATGAAAAATCATATCTTATGAAGTTTTTACAACATAATAATTGGGTTTTTCCTAAGAAAGCTTACGTTCCCGTGACGGTGACGTCATCGCTGACTAACGACGCGCGACACGACTGTTTTCCGGTTAATTTCCCGCGCCGGAAGCGCCGCCATCTTGAAAATTCTATTTACTTCGTAGGGTTTTGTAAGTCGTTAAGGACAATTCTACGTCATAGACATATGAAATTGAATAAAAAGTAAATGTTTGTAACCTTACTACATAACAGAGGTTTGCAACATTTTTTGAGACATCAAAAATGTTTTAAATGTGTAAATGGAATTGTTAAGATCGTAGGGAAATGCTCGATATATGCAGCTTATAAACTATTGTAAAATCTATGAGAGAGGCCTACAAAGTGGGCAAATTAAGTTATTCAGAACTAATAGAAATTTAAATATTTTAACACTATTGAGTAGATATCGCAGTATTATTTAGAAAATTATATTAAATAAACAATTGATGTAAAAATTTTGAACGTCGTTTCAGAACATACACGCCCAGTGCAAGGCTCCTTCCCCAAAGATATCTATGGGTAGATATACCACAATCGCCACGCGTGGTAGGTAGGTTGGCGATTGCTGTGTGGTATTATGGTTCACAGAGAAAGTTGCTGTGAGCAGTGGGAAATATATATAATTAATGCACAAAGCATGAATTATATAAGATTGTATCCCTGGTGGAATCGAACCTTCAATCTATGATCTCAAGTCTAAGTGCACTAGGCTACCATTGCTGGAGTCCAAAACTTAAATTTAAGCTACGAGGGTTCCAAACTCGCCCTGATTTGGAAAGAGACCACAAGAAACTCAAACTAGTTTTTTTTTATTTCCGTTAATAAATGTTTGACTAATAACGAATTCTGTATTATAGGCAAGTCATCAAAAGTTTCTATATTAAATGTAAAAAATCATCAATATATAATTGAAAATATTTAGTTCTTACACGTGTATGTTTGAAACATGCGCAATAATGCAACCACTGTACCATGTCAGCTAATAGACACTAGCTGCAAGGAAGGCATAGTTCCATCAAAAATCGTCACGATAACTTGTTTTGCATTGTCCGTATCCATTTCTGCGACTTTACTTCTACTATTAGAGGGCATAACCATGTCCTGTCTACCAGCAGGTTTATCGTAATGTTTGATTAAAAAATAATTATTAAACATACCTTCAATTACGTAGCACAATGCTACGCCGTAGACCGCAATACTTCTACGGCTGCTTGGGTTTATCGTCGGTCTACGTAGTGCATGGATGCACAGACAGCGGCCCGCCGGTCGAATACTGGTGGCCCGCCGACAGCAAAAATAATACTCTCGTACATTCGAAAAATATTAAATTCTATGTCAGAATAAAACCAAAAAAAATTAATTGCCTATACTTCTGGCGGTCCGCCATCAGTTCATGATTTGCCCGAGTGGCCCCTAGTCTTAATAAGTCTGTGCAACCATGACCTAGTGGAAGGCATGTAGGTTTATTCATAACGTAATTATACGCGTCAATTAAAGCGAGAGATGTAACTTCAAGATTTTTCTATAATTCACTGCAACTAATGCCAAGATCAAACAGCTAATCTCTGCAACAGGTCCATGTATAGTAGAATTGTATGATTATTTAAGATTTGGTTATGTTTAAGGAATCTAATCGTTAAACCATAGAATGCGGTAGACCTGACACCAATCTGCTGAATCTTTGAAATGGTAAGAAGTTAAATTTTTGTTATACTATTCCATTAACTCTTTTTTTACCAGCGCCAGAATTAGTCGTCGTCCACCTTGCAATGTGGGCTTATGTGTTACCTATTTTAAGATTTGTCACAGCCAAATAAATCACTAAGAATTATTCTAACTTTTGTAATTAATATACCATTAAAATCTTTAAATATGTAACACAAATAAGAAAGTTCGTACTTCAGTTTACAGCCATGCAATGTTCACACTTCGCGGCGCACATGCCCGGTT
This sequence comes from Battus philenor, assembly GCF_028537555.1. NCBI lineage: Eukaryota > Metazoa > Arthropoda > Insecta > Lepidoptera > Papilionidae > Battus > Battus philenor. The sequence goes on along the minus strand of NW_027181675.1, from coordinate 1,662,251 downwards.
TAGTATCGTCACTTCGGCGGAACTGACCGAGATAAAGAAAGGTTTAGTAATAAGTACAGAGTGATTGTTTATAAATGTAAAGGTTTAAAAAGCTGAATGTATAGTTCATTTGCTGTCAATAAATGTATGGTGCTCCCTTTTCAAAAGTAAATGGTTTCAGGAGTAATAAAAAACGTAATGTTGGTATGGTAAGAAAAGGCGATATTGGAATTGTCTTTAGAAACTACTATCAGAAGTTATCGGGTTTTAACATTCCAATAAAAAACGACCAAAAATCCTTAAAGCTTTTTGCAGACAAATGAGCTTTAGCTAACCTATAACTAAACATCGCGTATAAACTAATATACCTTGATTTAAATATTCATTTCGAAATGACTTCAACGAAAGCTTTCTCAACCAACAAATAACACAGCCTGGAATCGACGGCCCCGCTATCGAGTTCTGTTTGCGTAATACAAAGCAATCGAAGGATGAATATAAAGCAAATATTTATTTCTTATTGAAAGGCTTTTGCGGCGCCTCCGGGAGGTGTACTTTTGTGTGTTTTGAGACCACTGAATTTTCATTCATCCATTTTTAATAAATATTGTTTAAAACCGTAAATATTAATACCGTAATGTTTATACCTTATTTATTATATGTATATATACTATATACACATGTATGTATGTTTGTATATATGTATGTTTTGTACACGTTAACTACCCATTATTATTTAATGGAATCAGGCGTTACCTTGCGGAAGTCCATCCTAAGTAAGAAAAAGACCAATATTTAGCCACTTACGCATATGCAGTGGTAGTCGTGCAACAAAGTGCACCGCCCGCCATCCCGCTGATAAATGCGCATGCGGCAAACAATGCGAAACACAACTGCCACCGTGAAATCACTCAACACGTGTTTCACCCCTCCACGGGGCATCTTCAGGAGCTATGTTACACCGATTAGTGCCAAACACAGAGTCGCATTTTTAATCCCTCTACTGTTTCCATAGTGGTTGTCTGAACGAAATTGTCTCGTGTGTTAAGACCGCCCACTGCACTTATTCTTTATTATAATGAAACTATTTAAATGTTTTCTAGCGTAAACAATAAAGAATATTAAATCAAACATGGCCACAACTACAAAGCTTTTTGTTTTATATAGATGCTCGTATTTGCGCGGAAAAGTGACTCCTTGGTGGAACATACTTAATTGAGGACTTTTAAAGATCATATTGAGCATTTAAATCAACTGAGGCAGAAATTAGCCGCGAGAAAAAGCCTTTCGAAACCGCCCAGTAGATCTGGGCTTTGGTTCCGTAACTCTCTAGAAGTGACTAGCATCTATAGGTATCTCGTTTGACTTGATATCCTTGCTCCCGCTACTTGAACCATTCGTCACGACTGAAATCAGTCTTGATTATTCAACAAGTCTAGTTCAGTATCGTTCACCCTTTTAACTGCAAGTAGTAGCTAAAAACAATTAGAAATAATAATAAAGCAAATAAAACATCTTCTATGTAATCTGTGATTAAATGTAAAATAATCAAATTATTAAATGTAAAATAAAAAATAAGATAAAGTAAAAATAATATGATAAACAAAAGCTGTGATAGTGATAGTAAGGAACGAGACGAAGGAAGTGAGACGATGAATGAACAGTAGAAAATAAGTAAAAGAAAGATAGAAATTGTAGAATGTAAGTAGAAGATAGATAGAACTTGTGAAGTATGACGGAAGAGCATGGCAAGCTAAAAAAGGAAAGAAAGTGAATCATTCAAAGATAATAACGTCCCTGTCCCATAAATAAGATAGAGGAACGAAAGGCCCCCAACAGCGAGGGTCATTTAACTAAAAAAAACCTTTTAGCTGTGATGCCCCACTTTCGCCCTTTTTTGATACTTAATCTTAAGGCTTTGATTAATTACATATCTGTAATTCCTGAACTAAAATAGTGTGAGAAATCTACGATCTTATATTACTGTAGGAAAGAAGGGCGTGGAAGACATCCTTAGATATACAGTAGCGTCCTCTGCGTAACATAATACCACACTGCTATCAACATGCCTGCTAATCGTGGCGATTATGGTATATCTTCCTATAGATAACTCCTTTGGAAGCGTATGCCTTGCTCTAAGCGTCTATGGGCTGAAACGAAAATTTAATCTTTCACAGAAAATTTACTTCGTTTTATTTATTTTTGTTTCTTATCCGTAGCGTCGAACTATAAAATGAACTGTTATAGGTTTAAAAAGAAAGTTCGAGACTTCACAGTAAAGACGTAAATATCTTTAACAATAGTGTAGTTTTATAGATATTTATTTACATGTCTAAATGTTGTATATGCACGAGTCTTGGGTAATTGGAAGGGTATTCCCATAAAACATTTACTCGTATTATACTATTACTAGCTGATCCCGCAAACGTTGTTTTGCAAAAAAAAAATTAAAGTTTTTAATTAACAAATGTAAGATAAGGGGTGATCATAGAGGGGTGAAAATTTAGGTTTGTATGTATTTTTGTATGCTGTATCATAATAAAATAAAAACCAAAAAAATTGTCTAAAAAATTAAAAATAAAATTTTGGGGTCGACCACCCTTATCACTTAGGGGTATGGAAAATAGGTAGTAACCGATTCTCAGACATACTGAATACGCATATAAAATTTGGTAAAAATCGGTCAAGCCGTTTCGGAGGAGTTCAAGTTCGAACACCGTGACACGAGAATTTTATATATTAGATATTTGTAGTAAATATATGGGGGTATGTTTCAAAGTTGTGAACCAAATTAAAATATTTGAAAATCAGTTCATGATATTCATTAACGTTCATTTTGCAAATTTTTCCACACACGAGACGATGTCGGTCCAGTGGATTGCATTCCCGAGGTCATTGCGGTGTGTGCTTCGAGAATCTCTTCCGAAATTGCGTTACCCTCATAATAAATAATGTCGGAATGCCCAAGAGTACCGCATTTACGCACTTATAACTCCAGCCTTTCATGTAGTTTAATAAAAATGTAATAGTTTTTTTGCTCCAGGCATGTTAAGGGAGTAATTTCTACTTAATCGTTCTTATATCTTCTTCGTCGTTTTCTATATATGTAGGGTAGAAAAAAGTAGTTAGATTTATATTTTTGTAGTAGACAAAAGGACATGAAACGAGGTTTTATATATATGTAGGGTAGACAACAGTAGGTGTAGTAGATTTATATTGTTTTAGTAGACAAAAGTATATAAAAGAAGGTTTCACATAAATGTAGAGTAGACAAGAGCAGGTATAGTAGATTTATGTTTTTTTAAAGTAAACAAATTAAAGAAATTAAGTGTATTTGAAGGGTGAATAAAAGTACAGAAAGTAGGCATTCCATTTTTAAAGGACACATAAAAGTAAGAAGAATAGATATTCTGTTTTGGTGCGTTACAAAGAAGTAGACAAGATAGCTTTTCTATATTTGTAGAGTAGACGAAATTATAGAAAATAGGTGTTCTTCATTTGTGGGGTACACTAAGTAGAGGGAGTAAGTGTTTTGTTTTTGTAAGGTACACAGTAGAGACTGTATGTTTTCTCTTTTTAAAAGTAAAAAAAACTATATGTTTTATATTTGTCGGGTAGACGAAAGTAGGAAAAAATATGATCAATATTTGTAAAGTAGACGAAAGTAGGGAATGTAAGTGTTCAGTATTTATAGGGTAGATAGATAGATAGTAGATGTTATTTTTTAACTCACACAAAAAGCAGAGAATGCATGTAGTTTCTTTTTGTAGGGTGCACAAAAGTAAAAAAATCATGTTCAGTATTTGTAAGGTAGACGAAAGTAGGGAAAATAGGTGTTCAGTATTTGCAGGGTGGATGGAAGCAGGGAAAATCGTTATATATACGGAGTCTCACTCTATTACTTAAAACTATATAACGTGATCAAATAATCCTTTTGTTAAATGAAATCGCTTTGAAGTGAAACGCTCTGGAAGCACCAGGGAGAAGATTTTCAGCGTCGCTAAAGATTTTCCGGAACTTGTTAGAGGAAATCCACTTTACTAAGCACACTGGATAAGTAAGAACAGTCTACGGAGTGTGTTTTAGACATATTCATTTAAGTTTATTTATCATCTTAAGTATAAAATAAGTACGATTCTCTTTATAAAAACTTTTAGTTTGTATTGTATTTTGTGTTTAAAACTTGAAAAAAAAAAATTTCATGTTGGTTTAATTAAATAAAGTTATACAGTATGATTGGTTATTAATAAAAAAATATTTATGCCAGTTAATGGTATAACCTAAACGAAATGGTTTCAAAAATAAGTAACTTAATGACTAGTATAATAAGAAAAAACGTTTTCAAAATTCGGATTACTATATATTAAAATTAATTATTGTTTAATATATGTCCCTGCAGACTTTATATTGTAACAAATTATTGTTGGTCTAGTGCATCAATAAATTTGTGTAATATTCCAGTATGATCGCTTTATACTCGGTAAAAGCTTTAAATTTTTAGCTGGACAATATATTAAATCCTTAATCAATCACTCTGTGTATCGAAAATTAGTTTACGATGTTCTACCATAGTCTAAATATTAATTGAGGCCCTGCTTGATATTGAACTCCTGGTGAATATAGACATTGTTGGGTTTATATTAGGATTAGTTCTACGAAGAATAACTAGATGGCGCTGACGAAAACTGAATCGCGATGACAAGATTTCGTAGTGTAACCATAAATAATAATATCACATAATGTGGGTTCAGACGCCACAACATCCGCTTTTAGTGAGCGGCCGCTTGCTACCTAACCGCGAACAACGTGGGTGAATCGTGGTTGGATCCGGATCCCTCTTCGGCTCACCTGTGGTCCACGCTGCCGTCCTAGCCCGCAAGCACACTCCAGCAACACACCCCGTCAAAGCTCTACCGCAAGTAGCCTTAACAACGTGCGAGCGTCCCCGTGCAACTGGTAGGCGCCTCCCCAGCTTTTAGTTTCTAGTTTTAAATCTAGATCACGGACCCTTCCGCTCCGTGAACTTAGTACGATGAAGCTGTAAAAGCCTGCGTTAACATCTTCAGAAACAATAGAACAATAAAATATGTAGGTTCAGAGGCACATTTCGCTCTTAAAGCGAAATTTAAATAACCTCCGCTCCCGTTTCTACGTCAGGATATACACCTCGCATCGAGCCCCGTCGGTGTCGATGCACAAATCATTCACCACTCATATACACATGACTGGGCGGCCGCGCCCGCCTAACCCGCGTTCAACCGAGGGCGGTCCAGAGAGGCCCGTATCACTCCTGACCGCCGAGTAGTCCTCGCTTCGCTCTTTGTACAGTACATACGTCCAATCGTCGTGCAGTATCTATCGCCGGGTACTGCAAGATGTATGTGTAAGAGTGGTCGTAGTACTGTAGCTTCTTGTTCTTCGGTAGCTTCTTGTTCTTCGGTAGCTTCTTGTTCGTCGGTTGCTTCTTGTTCGTCGGTTGCTTCTTGATCTTCAGTTGCTTCTGACTCTCAACAGCGCGATGCAGATTTTCGTTGCGTCTACTGTGGCGCCATCTGTCATTTATCTGTTTCACTGCCGCCGCCGCCGCGATGCGATTGTCGGTCACGTGGGTAAGAGCTTGGTGTTTGAGTGGCGCGCGATATGCACGCCACATATGACATAATAAAGTTGTAAATTAGTAAAGTTTGTCCCGTGTCGGAAGTCTATTAGAGCTCGGAATCGATTCGGAGCGTGGCGCCGGATCAAGCACCAATATACATATGATGTGACAGCCGGCTCCGCGCAGTCTCTACGGACTGTCTACCGCTTTGTCACCCTATCCTTTTACGTAATATAATGACAATAATCTTTATTAATATATGGTAATACTGGCTGTGCTCGTGACTTTGTCTGCGGGTAATTTAATTAAAAATTAGTTATATAGCACACGGCAATAAATATTGCGCCGACCTTTGGATTGCTTATTTCGGCTTCACATAGGCACATAGGTAGTGTACTGTATGTCCTTGAAGAATTTTTTGTAAAGTAAGTAAAACTAACATTGTATTGTAACACGGTTTACTTCTCTCATGATTGTTTATTTGAAAAGCTTCGGATGCTTATATATATAAACTACGCAAGAACGGTTGGCCATTTTAAATATATATATATATATATATATATATATATATATATATATATATATATATTTTTAAAAAATATTATAGCAAACTGTATAAGCAATACTCATTGCCTACGTTATACGTATGCAGGGAATGTAACAAAAAGCATTTAATTTTTTTTATTTTAAGTTACTCCTTACTATATAAGCTACTTGTCAGTATAAGTCCTTATAAAATTGATCAAGCTATTTGAGAGAATAGCCGGAGAAAAATCATTTCATCGCCTTCTCTCCTGGATTCTACATTAACAATCATATAATCTATCACGTTATTTCTTTGCTTTTGAAATTTATATTTTTTTTGGTAATTATTATTTCTTATTCTATTTCACGACACGAACCCAGTTTACGATTACATTTAAATTACACATGGTGAAGAGCACTATCTTAAAGAATGCTACAATGACCAGTCTTGTACTTTCCGCGTGCATTTATTACACCCGATATAGATTATGTCTTCGTTCCTCCTCGCGGGAGTCCTACTAACGGGAGGTCTACCCGCGTCGTTACTACCGGCTTGTGGTCCCTATAGAACCTTGCGGATCCAACGGTTGTTGGCTGCCACTTTAAATAAGCACTTGTTTGAGCTACGTCGGTTATTTTGATTCTTCACGTTCAAAACTAATTAACAGTTAGTTTAATTCAGAAAAGGACCAATATTTAGCCACTTCCGCACATGCAGTGGTAGTCGTGCAATAAAGTGCACTGGCCGCCAGCCCGCTGATAAATGCGTATGCGGCAAACAATGCGAATCACACAACCGCCACCGCCAAATTACTCAACACGTGTTTCCCCCTTTCCATGGGGCATCTTCAGGAGTTATGTTACACCGATTAGTGTGTAATAATCGGTGTAACATAACTCCTGAAGATGTCACTTTGTTGCACGACTACCACTGCATGTGCGGAAGTGACTAAACATTGGTCCTTTTCTTACTTAGGATGGACTTCCGCGAGTTAACGCCTGATTCCATTAAATAGTTAGTTTAATTTTTTCATTAGCACAGACAACCATGAACGACTATGACAACTGTCAACTAAGGTATAATAATGAACATAGTGCCAAAAGTCTCATAATTACTATATACAAACAATTTAATTAGAATACCGATGTGTAGTAGCCAAAATAACAAGCAAAATCTCTAATTGTCGGATCAATTGGAATTGAAATCACCGCGATAATGTTGCGGTTGAAAGCGTACCGGATATAAAATTCACAGCGCCACCACCGTATACATTAGTGGCCATCAATCAAGCTCTCGGATTAAACTCGACAAATTATGTTAATAGGACGAAACGCCACGTTCCGTAACAGGCTACGCCTCTCCTTTCGCTGTAAAATTATGTTAATTAAGATACACGATTCCAAATACAGACGCCCGTCGCGTTAATATCAACCAGAATTTATAATTCAACTGTCGAAAACATAATTAAGAGCAGATGTGGTCACGATTTCCCTGTAGAACACTTTCAAAATTTAACTGGCTTCCTGCAGCTGATTTATTCATTTTCAAAATTCGAAAAATATTGCTAAGGAGGAATAAAATTTAGAATTAATATAGGTAAGCAGATTTAAATATAGAATAAAAATAAAATAGAACTGTAAGTATCGAAGTTGGATAGTTAAATAAAAGAAAACAAAATGTTGAGACAATTGTAACATCTGTGATAGAAATAAAAATTAAATTGTTAGAATAATCAATATAGCTATCTATGGTAAAAACATTGTACTGTGATAATTGAGGATTCCGCATTTCACCTAGTTGTAATTTTTTAATTAAAATTTTAAATATTTAATGGAATCAGGCGTTACCTCGCGGAAGTCCATCCTAAGTAAAAAAAGGACCAATATTACACACATTTGACTCTGTGTTTTGCATTAATCGGTGTAACATAACTCCTGAAGATGCCCCGTGCAGGGGTGAAACACGTGTTGAGTAATTTGGCGGTGGCGGTTGTGTGATTCGCATTGTTTGCCGCATACGCATTTATCAGCGGGCTGGCGGGCGGTGCACTTTATTGCACGACTACCACTGCATGTGCGGAAAACAATAATTAACTTTAATTTTGGAATATCTCTTTGTCACTATTTTATTATTTCTAAAACCATTAGTTAGAATAAAGTCTATCATACATTAATTGACAGCCAATGAAGTATGTGTTCACCCCTTCAAAGTTCAAACATATATACGTATAAACAATCACCATGTATTTGAAAATAGATCGACATGATATCTTTTTTTTTTTAATTTCACCAGCCAGCGCCGCATATAAAACCTCGTTCAACACGCCCACATGCGACTGGCACGTTACCGAAAAACAACGAAACACCATAAGCGACGCTCAAAACCAAATCGTTCCAAATATGAAATTCATTCAGCGCATTTCACAGACATTAAAGAGGGCGGGCGGCGAGCGGACGTATGCGATTAAATAAAAGCTTGTATTTTTTTTGTGACGGCGCTAGCGGGCCGCGTTCCGGACCAGCGAGCCGCATCAAAGTGCTCGCGGGCGCACCTGGCTATTTGCGTTCCTCGTGACGTAAGCGAACCGGTTAGCAAGCGAATTTCGCACTTACGAACTAGAGTATAGATAACACTTCAGTTTATATTTGCTTGTCAGAGTACACGAACATTTTTAACATGAAAATTTTATTATTTATACGTGTGAAATTATTAATATATTATTAACGAGGCTATCATTGGTTTACAGTATAGTCCGTCATTTAAATAGAATCTGTAAGATTCCTTTCTCAGATCGATCTTTTAGCCTAGTCACGGGACTAAATTTCCAAAACGCTTACCGTTGTAAGACTTGGGAACCAACCACGAATATTTTCCAGACGATACGCTATGGAAATTTTGATATAGCCAGGAAAAGCAGTGAAAACTGGTCCTATCAAGTTAGATCCACGCTCCATACTCTCGTAGCCGAAGCACAAAAACCTGCGAAAGCCGCCGACACAGATGCCGTAACACAGTGCGCCCCAAACTTTATTAAACGTTTTTATTATATGGTGTCTTTTATTTCGTTTCAGCACATATACTCTCACTGTATGGCATAGATCTTCCCCTTAGAAAGAGAAATATACCATGATCACCAAGCTTGGCACGCGGAGTGGTCGCAGTATGATATTATGAATACGCAGAAGACGCTACTGCTTACCCTCTGGGAATTTGTTTCGTAAGCAATGGCAATTATATATCATTAGTTCACAAAGTGTGAATTATACAAGACGGAATACCGAGAATCGAACCGGCGACACGATCGCATGACAGTCCTCTACCACTAGACTACCACTATTCGTGGCGATCTTTTTGGGAGACCTATAACAGACTCTAGGGCTTGACGTTAATTTATGGGACATCCTGTATATTTATGTATGTAAGTGGAGATTTGTAGGCATAGTACTAGAAACAACATCACAGGGTGTATAATGTACATTGAAAAGACTTAACAGATTCTTCAGCTTGACGTTAATTTATGAGACACCTGTATATTTATGTATAGAAGTGAATATACGAGGGCATAGTACTAGAAATAGCATCGTGTGGTGTGTAATAATCATTTAAATATATTTGAAAGAATGTTTGGCTTGACGTTGATTTATGGGACGACAACGACGTAAAAGTTAAAACACCTGTATTCAATGTCCCGATAGAAAATGTTCCGAATGTTCAATTGTCAATCGTTGACAAATTGAGATCAATAGCTCACGTCCCGGCCTACTTTATTTCACGAACCCATAACTCACTGTACGCTAAGCCGTTTCATTTGGATTGTAACTTTACTGTAAAAACAACGATATCACGCTTTTGTGTGCGGGAGTGCTCCGAACAAATGTTACGTCATTATTTAGCAGAGGGAATACGGTGTAACAGTGTGTGTAAATAAGGTCGCGATCTTAGGCATTAGCGGAGCGGAAAGTGAATTGTTATTTTATAGCAATTTTTTATATGTCGATGGAGAAAATGTATCATTTATATTTTTACGTATAAATTTCGAATCTAACCAAGCGTATAAAGAGTGTAATAACTTATCGAAGATATTAGGAATATGAAATACTTGGCGTAGACAACTTTTATGTGTACATAAAAATTCTAGATTTCTTTTGGAAACTTCGAGAATTTATATTTTATAGGCGTGTTGTCCTTCAGTAGTTGGAGGGTGATGTATGAATAAATATTTTATAGAGAGTAATTAGAAATAGATGTAGAAGGTTTTTTTTGATAAATAAGCTATGAATGAATCCTTTTAAAGCTTATACATCTTTAACTAAACATCCAGTGGAATTTGTTCATTTGTTTTAACATATAGTGAATTTACTGTGTAAATTGAACGATTCTTAACACATGCATCTGTAAAATTAGTGACAATATGTATATAATAATAATAATAATTTTTATTAATTTTTTTCTGTGTTTGGCACTAATCGGTGTAACAACTCCTGAAGATGCCACGTGGAGGGTTGAAACACGTGCTGAGTGATTTGGCAGTGGCAGTTGTGTGATTCGCATTGTTTGCCGTATACGCATTTATCAGCGGGCTGGCGGGCGGTGCACTTTGTTGCATGACTACTACTGCATGTGCATGGCTAAATATTGGTCCTTTTCTTACTTAGGATGGACTTCTGCAAGGTAACGCCTGATTCCATTAAATAATAAATATTATTTCAGAATCTAATTTGTCCATAAAATATAAGTAAGTTAGTAACAAAATTTACTTAAAGGCTATATAAGTTATGGATTAATATGTCATACAATTTAACTATAACACTAAAAAGTCGCTTATTATAAAAACATACTAAAGATAATTTTTTTATTAGTAGCTATTTTTCCATTTAAACTGTTGTGTAGGTGTATATGTATATATAAAAGAGAAAAAAACTTAAAGTTTCTCTAAAACGTATTTTGTTTTTATAAATAAAGCTGTCTGTACACTAGTTCGGTTTGTGGTGTAAAAAATCTTAAAACTAAAAGTTGGATCCTATAAATAAATTCGTACCGTAATGAGCAAGTTTTAATTGGAACGTAAAACTCTACCAGGACTTGCCTCCGTTGTTTGCCCGGGAGTTGCTCTAAGTGGCTCAATTAATGTCCAAGATGCTGGATTTGTTATTTATTTTATCTTAACACTTTACAGTTTGTTCTGTCGTTTTCCTGTTGAACATTTTCCTTGTTAGGATTTATTAATAAACTTTATTTATTGAATGACGCAATTAATTGTCAATTTAAATGTACTGTTAGCTGTCTCTCTCTCACTTCGTGTGAGAATTATAAAATAAAGTTTTTTTTTTATGAACGCCACATCTACCAAACGAAATGTGCCTTCCAAATTTCAAGTCATCAAGGCTTATGGCTTAATAAATATCGTGTTAAGTCTCTATTCCCTCTCAAAGTTTTCTATAGGGGGATATACAACAATCGCCACGCTCTGCAGGTGGATTGGCGATTGCAATGTGGTATTTTGGTACGAAGAGGATGCCGCTGGTCATCATCTGAAAACTCTTTTGTGAGCAGTGGCAAACCTATATAATTAATGCACAAAATGTTAGTCTTAGTAGTAGTAGTAGTAGTTTTAGTAGTAGTAGTAGTAGTAATTTTAGTCCTTACATTAAGTCAGTAGGTCGAAATCTCTTTTAGGTAAATTTTCTTTATATAAAAAAAATCTTACAACAATACAAAAGAATACGTAAGTAAATTACTTTTAGGATTTATTGAAGATTGTAAAAATATAAATTTTGTTTTTGATAAACTATTTTTTTTTAATAAATACATCATTTTATAAAATCCTTAATCTGTATGCAATGTAGTGATTCAGATCCTTAAAGGGTCGTATTGCCTCCTCCTTCAGCTGATAGACGCCCACTGCAAGGTATTGGCCTCCAAAAGTCACCACGGAGACCGGCCTTGCGCGCATTCAGCGGCTTCCCGAAACCCAAACTATGTTGTCTTTTCCCCTAATAGCCGGCATACCCACGTCGCATCTACCGACATGTGATAGTATTGTCTAATGCCTTAAAAATAGATGTTACAAGCGTCGTGCTACGAAATTGTAAATTCAATATTTCGTAGCATGCCGCTACGCCGTAGACCGCAGTTGTACGGCTGCTTTTGACATAGTAAACCTTGTTTCTTGGCTTACAAAGAAACCTCTACGTAAGATTAACACACTTACAGAGATTAGAGTTATATATCGTAAATCGTGTTACGTATTTAGTGGCGTACACTTTACAGGTTTATGTAATTTACCATGTGTTAAGGCAAAGATGTTTTGGAAAGGTTATATAGTTTCAAAATATATGACCGAGGTGTATTATTAAAATAATACAATAATGTTTATTAATGAAAAATTCAAATAAATAACTAATAACGACCATTTTTGGAAAGGCATTTTTAAAAAATTTCTTTTCGTCATCAGTATTGAGTTGATAATTAAGGTCTAGACCAGTCTTTCCCATCTTGAGGCCTATGCTATACAGGAGGGTAATTTGTTTGTTAAAGGGGACAATTTGAAAGTGGATGTATGTTACATAGGGGGACACAGTTAGTGGGAAAAATATGGAGAGAGCTTATGTCGCAATGGATGTCCTGCGGTTCAAATTTTTATAAAAGATGAATAGACGTCAAAAATGTATGAGTATAAGTATATAAATTTTCAATGCCGGAGCGGTAACAAATCAATCGGTTTTCTTGTAAAATATGTCGACAGAAACGACATTATTTTCCGGTCTCTCTAATACACATGATGTATAAAAAGTGTTTTTTAAATAAATAAACATTACAATAATAACAAAGTTATGAATAATTATTAGATACTTTTTTATATAGTGCTCAATTTGATTCTGTTTCTTATCAAATTTAGGTCTTTGTCACTTTAGTGATGTTGTTAAAAAAATGAGAAATAACATGAATTGAATAAAAATTATAGTTGGTTAATTAAAAAATGAGTCCCCCTAATATATTCCAATGCATGTAGTAAAAAGCTGTTACATTAATATTACAAACACTTCTTTTATATATATTTGTATATATTTATATATAACCTTACAGAAAGTATATTGAAGTTGAATAAGGCATTTATATAACCTTATATATAGAATGGAAAACAACGAAAACTACTGCGAAAATTTACATAACGTAGACAATGTGCAATAATTTATTCAGGAAGTTTTCATTCAGTGTTTTTCTTTCTTTGTGTACAATTTTCTTCGTACGAAAGACAATATGTAATATTTAAACTGTTTTGCTTGACTCTTCCGCAAGAACAGTTGACTATTTTAAAGTTCGCTCGAAGCATTACAAATAAACAATCATAGAAGTAAACTGTGTTCTGGCACAAATGCTTTTGTGTAACATTGTTTATGCTCTACGTACAATGTCAATTTTACTTACTTTTTTCTATAACCTAAATTTTGACCCTAAAAATCTAATGCTATACAGTTTCAATAAATTACTTAAATTACTGTATGCAACTTTGAGATCGTAGATAGCAAGTTATATTTTTATTTCACATGTTAACATTCTTAACCAATCGATACAGAGTGGTTCAAAAATAACCAGACAAGTAAATGCCACGATAAACTTAAACTCCCCAAATATATTTATGGGAGGATGTATCCCTGCATGTCCAGCGGTGGATGTCTTACTTACTATTTACGCTAATAAATGCGAATTACACAACTGCCACCGTCAAATCACTTAACACGTGTTTCACCCCTCCACAGGGCATCTTCAGGAGTTATGTTATACCGATTAGTGCCTGTGACTCTGTGTTTGGCCTTTTCTTACTTATAATAATTGCGTCAGTGATATTTTAAATGTCAATAACAAGATTTTAGAAACAAAATTATATAATTAGTTTTATATTTACCAGGACATTATTTTGAGCTTTTATTCTATATTTTTTGCTAGCTATAAAGGTGTATTCATGTCTATTTAATTTATTAAATTTCATCCGTTATAGAACACTTCCGTAATAAATTAATTGCGGGGCGATATCGCTCGACGGCGATGTTTCCGCTAACTCAAACCAATTTATATCTTAATTATTGTTATTTAATACCAGAGTAAAGTTTTGCGGGGATGTTGAAAGTGGATCTTCGTATCGAATCCACTGAGAATTCAACCTTAATGCATTGATATTAGATAAGTAATTGATTGATGAGTATTGATTCATACTAATTTAATCAGGTTTTTATATTTTTAAGTTTTAATTACAGTACCCGGCGATAAATATTGCACATCGATCTTTGGAAAGAGACAATCGGCTAATTTCGACTACGTAGATCGTTATCTCTGTCGCACGAAAACAAACAGTACGGTATCTATTAGGAGCTGTTACAACAAGTATCATTTGTTCCTTTTCATGATTATTTTTATTCTATAATTATTTCTGTCTATTATATTGTTATATAACAGAAACTTTCAAATTATCGTATTTATAGTAGACGACCCTATCTAACCTTCTATATTATATGTGGTTTGGTTTTTGTTTTAACCTAAGGAGCAAATTGAATACGAATCACGAAATTAAGTGATTACTTGGTCATTTATCATCCTAAATTTCTCTTTTTTAAAATAAAAGCCTTACGCTTTATTACTCGTTTCATTTTTGCAATCTACTCTGTAATAGTTTATATAAAATCTGTAGGTTTTCGTTATTATTATTAGTATAACTTTGATGCCAATTTATGGTGAAAACTGTAGAATGATGTAATGCATGAATTGAATGGTGATGCAAAAACTTATGTTTACGAATTTAAACAAAAATTCAATATAATATTTTCAACAACGTACCGTCTTCTTTTAAAATGTCATAATGTATACATACCTACAGGGCATAGGCCTTCCCCAAAGATATGTATGTGATGACTCTGTAAGATGACTCTGTGTTTGGCACTAATAGGTGTAACATAACTCCTGAAGATGCCCCGTGGAGGGGTGAAACACGTGTTGAGTGATTTGGTGGTGGCGGTTGTGTGATTAGCATTGTTTGCCGCATACGCATTTATCAGCGGGCTGGCGGGCGGTGCATTTCATTGCACGACTACCACTGCATGTGCGGATGTGGCTAAATATTGGTCCTTTTCTTACTTAGGATGGACTTCCGCGAAGTAACGCCTGATTCCATTAAATATGGATGTGGACATATACCATAATTAGCACTTATCAGGCGGTTTGGCGATCGCAGTGTGGTATTATGGTACGCAGAGAACGATGCAGCCCAACCTCTGGTAACTTATTTGTGAGCAGTGGCAATCATAAATAACGTATGCACAAAATGTGAATTGTAACGATCATGACTATGTGTCTAATGACTGCTCCTTCATAATTCTTCTCCATATTACAAATATACGTTACATTAGTATTATCTATAAGTTCTTCAATTATAACTTAAAGTTACATGTGCTATTGGCGTAAAGTGAGGGTAGAACGCTTACAGGCATGTTTGTATCTTCGGATACTGCAGGAAACTGATATGAGATGCGCATTTGTAGCTCACTGAACTTTGTAAAGGCTTTCAGTATTATAGTGCACCTGTAGATATGATATATTGCTTGTTTTATAAAGAAAAAGTTGACTTTATTACGAGAATTCAAACAGTGGTTACATTCATATTTATTTCTGTACATAAACTCGGTAATCCTTGAATATTTAACGGAATCAGGCGTTACCTTGCGGAAGTCCATCCTAAGTAAGAAAAGGACCAATATTTAGTCACTTCACACACACAATCGGTGTAAAATAACTCCTGAAGATGCCCCGTGGAGGGGTGAAACACGTGTTGAGTGATTTGGTGGTGGCGGTTGTGTGATTAGCATTGTTTGCCGCATACGCATTTATCAGCGGGCTGGCGGGCGGTGCATTTCATTGCACGACTACCACTGCATGTGCGGATGTGGCTAAATATTGGTCCTTTTCTTACTTAGGATGGACTTCCGCGAAGTAACGCCTGATTCCATTAAATATGGATGTGGACATATACCATAATTAGCACTTATCAGGCGGTTTGGCGATCGCAGTGTGGTATTATGGTACGCAGAGAACGATGCAGCCCAACCTCTGGTAACTTATTTGTGAGCAGTGGCAATCATAAATAACGTATGCACAAAATGTGAATTGTAACGATCATGACTATGTGTCTAATGACTGCTCCTTCATAATTCTTCTCCATATTACAAATATACGTTACATTAGTATTATCTATAAGTTCTTCAATTATAACTTAAAGTTACATGTGCTATTGGCGTAAAGTGAGGGTAGAACGCTTACAGGCATGTTTGTATCTTCGGATACTGCAGGAAACTGATATGAGATGCGCATTTGTAGCTCACTGAACTTTGTAAAGGCTTTCAGTATTATAGTGCACCTGTAGATATGATATATTGCTTGTTTTATAAAGAAAAAGTTGACTTTATTACGAGAATTCAAACAGTGGTTACATTCATATTTATTTCTGTACATAAACTCGGTAATCCTTGAATATTTAACGGAATCAGGCGTTACCTTGCGGAAGTCCATCCTAAGTAAGAAAAGGACCAATATTTAGTCACTTCACACACACAATCGGTGTAAAATAACTCCTGAAGATGCCCCGTGGAGGGGCGAATCACGTGTTGAGTAATTTGGCGGTGGCAGTTGTGTGATTCGCATTGTTTGCCGCATACGCATTTATCAGCGGGCTGGCGGGCGGTGCATTTTATTGCATGACTACCACTGCATGTGCGGAAGTGGCTAAATATTGGTTTTTTTCTTACTTCGGTAATCCTTGATCGTGTAAAGCACAAAACTAAACCATCATTTCAACCATAGCATACTGTTGGACATGAGTGTCTCCCAAAAATTTCCATTAGAACCGGTGAGAATTAAAATAATTCAGATAAGATGAAATTAGTTTATTAAACACTGGAACTTTTAACACAACTCCCATTGATCGTCAACTTATTATTTATTTTTAATTTATTTTATTTTTGACTCTGCGTCGCAAGGTGTTATAGTTGTGGAGAATAGGCAGGAAGAAATTACACAGCAACAACAATTATGATTGAAATGGGAATTGTTAGTTTCACAAATGATTAATTAAAAGGAAATAGGAATTTTAAGTGTGATATATAGTAGAATAAATGAACTGTAAACAAATGTAGGGCTAAACAATAAAGGAATAAAAAATGATATAAAACTGTAAAGCCCTAGAGGTAAGGCAGGGGAAGTGGGGCAATGTATAGAAGGAAAGTATAGAAAGTAATTTGAGGAAAGAATAAGAGATATCGAGAAGGACGAAAGAAGAGTATATAAATAAAGTAAATAAAATCACTGTCTATCCATGATATAGTTTAAACGTGAGGTCCAAAAATGGTACCATAAAAAACAATAAATTTGGTATAACGTACCAGGACATGACCACGACCTCACTGAAAAGAGTGCATGACTGAGAAGAAGCAGAAGATATTAAATGTTAAACAATGTTCAGTAGATAAGAACTTGAAATGGTAGCAAGGTAGCCACATAAGTGCGTATAGCACTAACGAAGTCGACAGATGACCTTGTTAAAAGCATCGGAAAACGTTGCACACAAATCGCTTTAATCCGGTCTTATTGGAAATCTATATTCTCAGTAGTGGACGTAATATGGCTGCAATGATGATGATGAAAAACGTCAGTCCTGTTACGAGTTAATAGGTGTTCAAGTTTATGTATGTGTGTGCAGGTACCCCATTAGATGAACCGACATCATAGTCAAGGATGCAACTAGCACAAGACTTGATCCTTTTTTAAACGTTTTTTTTTTAGTTCGACCCGTACGGAATTTGTTTGGGGTCAAAATTAGAAATTGAAATTAAAGCACCTTTCCGTTGTCAGATTGATCTGAAATTTGGTACACACATTTAATTTAGATGATAATACAATATAATAAAATCAATAACATTATAAATCTAAGATGGCCGCCGATACAAAATGGCGGATTACATATTTTTCCTTAACCCCCTCAATATGGGTATCAAATGAAAGGGCTACACTAGTAAAACACGATAATTATGTCAAAATTTAAAATTCAAGATGGACGCCGTTTCAATATGGCGGACTAGGTACATATTTTTCCACAACCACCAGAAAATGGGTATCAAAAACCGTTTAACTTAAAAGATTTTTAAGTGTATTTATTTTATTAGTGGTTCCCATTTTTGAGATCCTTTCGTACATTCACCAGTCTTGGGTCCACGGTGATAACATGGCTTAGTAATTTTCACACGTTCCTTTTATTTACTAATTTTGTCATATATTTGACTCATTCGTCTTTTTTTCTTAAATTACATCTCATTCCTATTTATTCTTTTACATTTCATACATCGTCGCTTTTCCTTCACCATTCGTTCCAGACTGCTACTTTACAATATTCATTTTGTCGTCCATATTTATTTAACATTTTAAACACAGATACTGAAGAGATTAAAATATATTGGATCTTTAGAAATGCGAAATTTAAAATCTGTGAATCATAAAATTATGAAAAACAATTTAATTTACTAGTGATAAAAAAAAAAAAATATATATATATATATATATATATATGTAGCAGCGAGTTTTCTGCGCTTCGCCGAGTCTGGCAACTTCTAATTGAATGTACGGACGAATTGTCTCTGATCGGTTGGGCTTAGTTCGCTTCGAGAAAGCAATCGATTGTATAAAACTTCGGCGTCTTCTGCTATCTTGTTAGGAGAGAACACTTCGTTTAGTTTTCGTAATTAAAATAAAAGAAAAAAGTTTAAATGAAGTAAAATATAACGAATATAATTTTATTTCTTTTGTTAATGGTGGGCCCTTTTGTGTCATATTTGAAACCGTTTAAAAAAATCGTTGTACAATTATTTTTTTAGTAAGTACGTATCGTGGAATAGGATTAATTATTACTATTAATGAGAAAGCATTACATTACTTAAAAACCACGCCGCATATGTAGCCCTGCCATTGGTCTGCAACAGGTTTAAGAGATAGCTTAGCTTATGTGCACTTTTTTGTTTAATGCTTCCGCAGTCGCTTAATTGCCGCTTTAAAATAAACTTATCATATCTTTGGATATTTTATGAAATATACTTTCATATATACTCATTTGTAAGTGTTTATATATAAAATTGCATCTATATATGTATTGTGACGACTGATCAAATATCTGACACAAAAGAAACCACTGGAAACAACGGACGAATTCCACGAACGAGCCCATCGGGGCTGACGGCGGAACGTCAAAAATACAGGTAGGGTAACTA
This sequence comes from Battus philenor, assembly GCF_028537555.1. Taxonomy (NCBI): domain Eukaryota; kingdom Metazoa; phylum Arthropoda; class Insecta; order Lepidoptera; family Papilionidae; genus Battus; species Battus philenor. The sequence continues at coordinate 1,642,846 of NW_027181675.1, read as the reverse complement.
TGTGCGTGCGTCCCTCGCTTTATTGCATTTTCCACTGCAGTCTGGATTACAATAAAGGCTAGTTCTTCATCGGCATCGAATCGTCTAGAAATTACCTGCCTGCGGTATTTATTAATGGGACTCGAGAAAATTTAGGAGTTTGTCGTTTGACGTCTCGTCAGCGATACGATGCGATCGGCACATTACCTGGTTTCAAAGTGAAACAATGTTCGCGGTGTTATCTAGTCTAGTGAATATCATCCCGCTCGGAGACGACGCCGTCAGCGCTCGCGACGGCCCTCCGATGAATGGTGCTCCCCTACCATAAACGGGGCCTTCGGAGTCGCGAGAGTTTAGGGTGGGGGCCTAAACTCCCATTAGCTTCGGTGACTCTGAGGTGGACGATGGTTCGACGTGGTCTTGAACCATCGTGATAGCACCACGAGGGTTTCGGGGGTAGCGTATCCACGCATACCCCGGGACGGGCTATCGAAAAATAGCACGGCGCGAGGGAAGATGGCGTGGCGATCCCTGACCGGGAGATACCGCGGTCCCCCGTTTAGCGCAGAGGGCGACCACCGGGGGGGTTTTAGTGGGTAGGAATCCCACATACCCCTGTCCTCCCCCCAGAGGCAGGGCATCTTGAATACCGGAAGATTTCCCCCACTGAAAAAAAAGTCTAGTGAATATCAGATTCACTGTTCGTGAACACCCATTGCTGTTTAAGATCGGCGCCATGAAATATTATATCATTTGAGTATGAATTGGCATTTAAATTCGTGTACCTATACTTATGCGTAACAATATAAAATGTATAAGTAAAAAAAGTTACTAATATTTAGCCACTTCCGCACATGCAGTGGTAGTCGTGCAACAAAGTGCACCGCCCGCCAGCCCGCTGGTAAGTCTTCTTACTGAGGATGGACTTCCGCAAGGTTACGCCTGATTCCATTAAAAATATAAAATGTATGTCTGTGTAAAAAGTAATTGAATAATATTAGTCGCGTCTTTTCACACATATAAATATACTTTCCAAATCAAGAACTACGTATGCAATATTACGTACAGTGAGAATATTTTTCTTCACTTTATTTGTTACTTAGCGATAGAGGGAGTCCCCGGCGGGGATATTCAATTGTATCTCCATTTTGAAAGCGAGCGAAATTGGTACTTCGTTGTGGACTTTAGCGTTTGCGGACCGTAAACATCGGGGTTTACTTAAGCCGCGCATTGTTCTCGCTTATTGACCGAGGCCACTATTAGTTTTGATCGTAGAAACTTCTGGAAATAACCAGTAAATGAAATAGAAACTTCTTCTTTTACTTTTAATTTTATCTTGTGAGTAAATCCTACATGGGATTCCTTACTGCTGAGCTGCCGTTAGTTTTTATATATCGTTTATATATATAAATATATATAATTATATATATATATATATATATATATATATATATATATATATATATATATATATATATATATATGTGATATGCGTTTTAATACGAGCAGTATTAATTCGTCGAAACTCAAGAAAAGAAAGTCAAGATATACGTGCGGTTGACTATACCGAATCGGCCATCAATGTCGTAGCGTATTGCAACTTCCTTCAACGTTCAGATTTTCGACTGCGTGATTTTATGAGCATAAACAATTTCTCAAAACTTATTAGAATTAACCGCGAGTCGGACTTGTAGCTTTCGTTGATGCTACAACTTTTTAATCCCGAGTCAGGCTCGAGCATTTAGGTCAAAGGGTTAAGGTAGCAAAGTTCGAAGGCTTTCTTAAAAAGCCTCGGCTGGGACCGCTGCATGCTACAATTTCACCGGATTTAGACAACACCGTACTTCATGTGATTATATACTTGTAATAATATTGCTACATAAAAAGCCGCCATATGTGAAAGTTCCCGCGGACGTCGTCACAAGGCTCAACCGTTTGCTCGTCTCGCCCACTCGTCTCGCTCACTCACAAGGCGTGCACTATACGCGCTCTTGCTTGCGCCTTGACAGGTAGCCAAGGCGCAGCACGTGCGCCCGCGGCCGTTGCAGTTCTCGGGGAGTCGGATTTGAACTAGGGATCGATGCGCAACCGCTCGTAGGCGCATTGTTCATTTTCCGGACACAAATTATGTTAATTATTCTATAAACGTGTTTCCACACTTTTGCTATTTACTATAAAGTAAACATTATTCCTTCGTAATAAAAGATGTCGTCATGTTTTTATTCAATCCCGAACGCTTTGTGATTCAAGTACTTTACACTTGAATAAGTTCTATCTAAACGTATCGATACTCCATTATGGTGCCATTTCAAACAGATCGCCCGACACTGCTTTGACGTCTTTTTACAGCGTTGAAGTATTTGTTTGATATCGAGAAGCGTTTGTGAATATATTTAAATTACTTCTTAGTTGGCAGTATCTAACAGTTTGAATTTAAATGTCTTTTTTTATTAATTTAGTTGAATAGAAATGTCAAGAATAATGTAACCAAACCGTCAACAAGTGCAGAAGTCTAATGCTGATAATAAATATCTCTTTAAGGTCTTCTTTTTAAAGATTTATTGTTATAAATGTCAGATTATTTAATCGACAGTAATAATAATAAAAATAGGAACGGCATGGGTAGACCCACTAGGTCAGTGTTTCCCAACCTTTATGGCAACCTTAGAATGAAAGAAACAGTACGACAGATAAGATGATACATGAAGGATCGTAATAATAAAAAATTTGAATAAATTACTAGAAATAAAAAGTCCCTGTCCCACACGAGGTAGGGGAACGAGAGGTCACCAACAACGGGGACCAATTAATAAAAAAAAAACCTTTATGGTGGCATGCCCCACCTTTACTTTTCTAAAGTTCTTTTGCCTCTCTTTTGTGACATATATAACTTTTAATACAAAAAAAAATAATTGTTTGTTTAAGAAACTAAATAATAAGTTTTAGAAAGTATTCCAAATAATTTTAATAAATATTTTTTCTATATTAATTTATTTGATGTAAATAATAATGTAAATATATACTCCGCTGAAGGGTTAACTTGGTAGAGTCTTGAATTGCCCCCTTTAATAATCAAATTGCTACCCTTTGGGGCGTGGGCCCCACGTTGGGAAAAACTGTACTAGGTGGATCAACGACATAGTTAAGATCACGGGAAGCTGATGCAGGCTGCGCAGGACCCGTCAACGTGGTGATCTTTGAAGGCCTATGCCTTGCAGTGGGTGTCCATCGACTGAAAAGAAGAAGTACTTATAGCAATTAACACCCAAGCTAGTTTATTTAAAAAACATTACACGAGTGTGATATTTACTATTTTTGTTTAATGGCTTTTTTCGATTTGCATTACGATACATATAAATGTTTTTCATTATTATTTTTTTTATCAGATCAATCCAATCGAGTTCCATTTACACGAAGCAAAGGTTTAAAATACCAACAGGAAACCAAAAAATTGGAAAATTTTTACAGAAAAATTCTTTGTAAGGAAAATTACAGATTCTATCGCGAACCAGTCTATGAAGTTTGTTTGTATCGTGGAAAACAATGTTTATATTACTCGATTGCTTTGCATAGATATGGTAGATATAGTGTACCATCATTTTAATGTAGGTAGTAATAAACTGTAGAAATTTTGATTTAATTTTAGATTAAATAATTCTGGAACGTTCGCGCTGCGGCCGTGAGAGAGCTTGTCAGAAGGTAATCAATATCGTCTCGTGAAAATATGTCACCGGATGAAATGTTATGTATTTTCAGCTTTAGCTTTAATTATATTATTAATATTGAAGTGAATAGACACATCGTTCGTGCGACCGAAGGCTTTTGGGGCCGAAAGGTTCTCGCGTGGCAACCACGAGCCGGTAGACGCGGCGTGGGTACTCCCACCACCAGGTAGACCGAAGAGATATTTAACCATTTAATGGAGTCAGGCGTTACCTTACGAAAGTCCATACTAAGTAAGAAAAGGACCAATATTTAGCCACTTCCGCACATGCAGTGGTAGTCGTGCAACAAAGTGCACCGCCCGCCAGCCCGCTGATACATACATATTTAACCCTTTCGTTACCAGCGACGGAGTTAGCCGGCATCCACCTTGTAATATGTATGTGTAGATCCCTGTTTTAAGATTTATCACAGCCAAATAAATCACTAAGAATTATCCTTACTTATATTTTTAATTTATTATAACAGTAAAATCTTTAAATATGTAAGAAAGGGACTAATATATAGCTACTTCCGCTATGCAGTAGTAGTCATGCTATGAAGTGCATCGCCCGCCAGTCCGCTGATAATTGCGCGTGCGGCAAACAATGCGAAACACAACTACCACCGTTAATTTACTCTACACGTGATTCACCCCTCCACGGGGCATCCTCAGGAGATGTTATACCGACTAGTGCCAAACACCGACTCGGTGATTTATCGAGCTGGCGGGCGGTGCACTTCATTGCACGACTACTGCTGCATAGCGGAAGTAGCTATATATAAATCCCTTTCTTACTTAGTATGGCCTTCTGAAATGTAACGCCTAAATCTATTAGATCTTTAAATATGTAACACGAATGAGAAAATTCGAACATTAGCTGACTGCAATCCAATGTGCGCACATGCCCGGTTCAGTAGAGTTACTTGTTTTAAAGTGATACAATGTAAGCGGTTTTATTTATTTATTTATGGTCTGAATTGATTATTTTTTGCAAAAACAGGACATCTATCGAGTCAGCTTGTATAAAATGAATCGGAATAACCCTTTCGCTGCGCGCAGCGCCTTTTGGCGCTCGGACTAAAGACACTTCCTCTTAGCGAACAGCGCCTTTTGGCGCTCGGACTAAAGACACTTCCTCTTAGCGAACAGCGCCTTTTGGCGCTCGGACTAAAGACACTTCCTCTTAGCGAACAGCGCCTTTTGGCGCTCGGACTAAAGACACTTCCTCTTAGCGAACAGCGCCTTTTGGCGCTCGGACTAAAGACACTTCCTCTTAGCGAACAGCGCCTTTTGGCGCTCGGACTAAAGACACTTCCTCTTAGCGAACAGCGCCTTTTGGCGCTCGGACTAAAGACACTTCCTCTTAGCGAACAGCGCCTTTTGGCGCTCGGACTAAAGACACTTCCTCTTAGCGAACAGCGCCTTTTGGCGCTCGGACTAAAGACACTTCCTCTTAGCGAACAGCGCCTTTTGGCGCTCGGACTAAAGACACTTCCTCTTAGCGAACAGCGCCTTTTGGCGCTCGGACTAAAGACACTTCCTCTTAGCGAACAGCGCCTTTTGGCGCTCGGCTATAGAAGCTTTCTCTCTACGAACGGCGCCTTCTGGCGCCATATAATTGTTTTACATTGTCGTGTCAATAATTGCATGTTCATAGTCGTTAATTTATTTGTTATCAACGCGGTCAACGCTTCCTGTACGGATATTTTGTCACATAAACAAATACGTATTATTTGTACATACAATCTACTATCGCCCCGGCTGCTGAGAGAGTAATTCATTTTTATGCGTTCCGCAGCGAAAGCGTAAAAGAACGCGGATTATATCTGATTAAAAATGTCTGATAATTGCATAAAACTTTTGTTATTTTCACGGCATGAAATTTTAAATTTCAATTTTTCAACAAAAGCGTCAACTCTCTCATTTCCAAGTATTCCCGCTGAGTGTTTTCAAATCTTCCGCCATTACTCTCGCGTCGGCCGGGCAGATGCTAATTTATCAAACTGTATCCCCCGACTTTGTTTTTTGAGAACAGCCTTCATTGCAACATACGTTATCCTGTTACACTAAAGAATTTTGAAATTCAAAATGGACCTACGAAGTGCTTTTGAAATCAGATCATGCTATAACTTCTAGCAGAAATAATCTGTATCGCATATGGTAACATTATATATTCTATTTATTCGTGGTGTAAATTGATTATTTTCGATAAAAATGTAATAAAATTCTTGCAATAATTCTTGGGACAACTGTAGTGCTACCATCTGTTAGAGAGATTGTGTTTCGTAAATAAATAAATATATAATAATGTTCAATCAATTGTTTTGTTTAATCTATTATCATTCGCTATAAATTACTGTAAGCTTATTACAAATATAATACATGTTGATCAGTGGTAGCACAGCGGTAGAGAACTCGCTTGCCAAGGCTTGATTCCCGGGAAACTTCTTTTTTTTTCTTTTCAACTGGTGGACGCCCACTGCGAGGAATAGGCCTCCATCAAATATCGACACGATGACATGTCTTGCTCTGCCTGAATCCAGCAACATTAACTATGTTCCGGAATACATTCTTATACAATTCATACTTTGTGCATTAATTATATAGGATTGCCACTACTTACAAATAAGTTTCCAGAATACTGCGATCAATAACCCGTATAGCGTGGTGATTATCCTATATCCTCACAAAGATCTCTTTGGAACAGTCCTGTGCCAGAAGGTCTATGTGGTAAAACAATTGAGATATTGTGGAAAATGCTGCCAAGGATGGAAGGCGATGCGTGTAAAGAGTGGAGATAAATGATACCAGACTAGAAGAATGGAGAAGAACGGATGAGAGAAGGTTGAGGAATAAAAGTAAAATATGAAACGAGTTTAGGCTGAAACGACTTGTTTCAGCTATTTGTATTGTCGGATCTTATGAATCTTGATACTTTATTTGTATATTTTTACTGTAACTTCCCGCTAATCAACATATCTACAATAGAAAGATTTAAGTTATTATATCTCAATAACTTGTAATTCCACTAGATATGGTACCTTCTAGTAAGCACGTTAAAGATAAATATGTGTACCTAGACAGCCTTTATTAAAACACCCATACTGTATTAATTCTATTAAATGCAAAGACATATATACTTGTTTTAAGTTTTACTAAGCAAGATTTTATTATTTTGCTTATTTATCTCATTCTTCTATTTTTAAGTAAGCAAGCAAGTCGTCAAATAAATACAAGTTCCGAGACAACTTTTATTAAAACAACCATACTGTATTAATTATATAAATGCAAAGACATAAATACTTTGTTTTACATTTTACCAAGTAAAATTTTCTGTATTGTGCTTAGTTACCTCCTTCTTCTATCTTCAAAAAAGCAAGTCGAAAAATTAAACTAACTTGACAATCATTATTAAAAGAGATCTATCTAAATATAATATATACCAGTGATTCCCAAAGTGGTCTATATCGACCCCGAGGGGTCTATGACAACCTGCAAGGGGTCTACGTCAGCGAAAAAAAATTTGGGGGTCCATGAAATGAAAATGGGGGTCCACGATAGTGGATCTCAACACATACACTGATAGTACCTATTTACTTACATCATACTATCTTATACTCGTAATATCATAACATTTACATTATTTATAAAAGTACCTATGAAGTAAAAAATTTATTATATATGTTTATAAAATTGTGTAAGTTGTAGGATGTTGGTATTCGTTTTGTGGTCGCAATACATGTTTATTTAATGTTTCCTATATTTTACATAACAGATACAAAATTTTATTTTGAGTAGTGTTATTTTTAATTCAATTAATAAATGTATAAATTAACATGTGTTTTTAACACTAAACTTCACTACAGTTAGAAATTTACAGGAAATCAGTATCAGGTAAGTAGGGGGTCTACCCAACACGGAAAAACATGGCAAGGGTTCTACAACACAAAAAAGTTTGGGGAACTCTAATATATACTGATGTTTTAGACCAGCCTGTACCTTGCCGTGAGTGTCTATGGGCTGAAACATAAACGATATCCTATACGGGGCCACTATTCCGATAGATTCTTCCTCATCTGCTGCTATTGAAACAGTTTAGTTTAGTTTTCAAGAGCTACATGTTAAGCACTCTAATTATTAGACTAAAAAAATCCGTAGAGCTAATATTAAACACAGTAAGGACTTTTTTGTACACGTTGCAGACGCCCGTCTTACGCTCCTAGATTTAATTATAGATATAGCACACTGCATAATGTATTGCTCAACTGGGTCAGAGAATAACGTGGCGTGATTTTATGCATTTTAACATTATGCGAAATGAAAAACTATTAAAATGTCGACGTCCTTATTGCGAGCCTTCTGTGACCTATAATTATGCTTGTAATCTATATGAAATGTTTGTACTCTTATGTCAACTCGTTGTAGTGAAATACAGGGTGATTCATTATATATATAAAAACTTTAAAAGAGTTAATGTATAATTTATTTGTCATCAAAAAGCCATAAAGCGTGGCAGCTCCGCGTGCATACGCCGTTCGACAGCTACTGAGGACCGGTTTCCCGCGAACGTGCGTTTTATGTGGCACTCCCTTCTTAAAGTGTGCGAGAGGGACGACCAAATGGAGCGCCCTCATTCGCACATATGAATATAAGTCATTTTTTCGAAATAAAATCACTCTCAATCGAAACGTCTTTCTTTAAACACGCAATACTAAATTGGTGACCCAAAAAAACTCTATTTACAATCACATTATACAAAGTCATCAAGTAAGAAAAGGACCAATATTTAGCCACTTCCGCACATGCAGTGGTAGTCGTGCAATAAAATGCACCGCCCGCCAGCCCGCTGATAAATGCGTATGCGGCAAACAATGCGAATCACACAACCGCCACCGCCAAATTACTCAACACGTGTTTCACCCCTCCACGGGGCATCTTCAGGAGTTATGTTACACTTACCACTGCATGTGCGGATGTGGCTAAAAATTGGTCCTTTTCTTACTTAGGATGGACTTTCGCGAGGTAACGCCTGATTCCATTAAATAAAATTATATTATTTTTATTCCTTTATTGTTTAGTCCTACATTTGTTTACAGTTTATTTATACCAATTTAATTTAATTTCATACTATCTATATCACACTTTAAGGTTAAGGTAACGCCTGATTCCATTAAATCTTTAATATGCAGACAATCCGGCGATTCGCGCAAGAAATATGTTTTTTGCTGCCAGGATGTTGCTTTTTATACAACCTATAAGAATTATTAAAATACTAATTTTTGTTTTGAATTAATTCTACTCTATTTTAAATTTAATAAAAATGATGACACTAGAAATTATAAGGTGACATAGGAAAAACGGTACAAAATAATTTGTAACTTAAAGATACACAATATAAATTACGTAAAAAATTTAAATAATATACGATAATTTTTGATTTTAAAAATTCATTGATAATATAGGTTAACAATATATTTATCATTATACATTATCACACATAGTATATAAATATATAACTAGTCAACGTTCGTTATAAACAAGAAAGCTCCTCCCGAGATCCCGGTTCTAAATCACTCGAGTCTCTAATTCATTTGTTATTAAACTTTCTCATCTATTTACGAGGTATAAGGCTCGCGGGCCCCACGTAACGCGCTCGTAAACCTTTACGGGATGGTTTACGGCGCGGCGGTAAGTCTGTCCCTTACGACAACAGCGGGAGAGAACGAGACGGGATATAATTCTTAATGTACCGTGTTGAAGTAACCCATTCGATGGGCGCTGTATCAGCGTTGTTACTTTACGGGGATACGTACGTTTGATTAGCGTTCTGAGTAATTGAGTGTACACTTCTGATATTAACTTGTTGACGCAGTGTGATGTACAAAACACTTTGTCGCGTGACTGTCTCGTGTACACGCTCTATATTGAAATTACCTCTAATCTAAATTTATTGACTTGTATTTAATTTTTTTTTTTTAACTTTTTAATAATAAAAAGAAAAAGCTTCACTGGTAGCCTTTACAATCCACATGTCACACACATCCGCTTATATTTAGTAGAATGATTTTTAGATTGATAGCGTAACATCATCTAGGGCAGTGATTCCCAAAGTGGTATCGACCCCTAGGGGTCTATGACAATCTGCAAGGGGTCTACGTCAGCGAAAAAAAAATTGGAGGTCTATGAAATGAAAATGGGGGTCCACAGACTGGACATCATTAGCCGAGGAGATTTAAGATTAATCCTTACAAAATTGACGCCAAATGTTGATAATTTATTATTAAAGCATCAGGTTCATCCTTCTCACTAAAAATATTGACTTATTGCTTATAGTATTTTATTTAATGTTACGTATATTTTACATAACAGATACAAAATTTTATTTTGAGTAGTTTTAATTTAAATTCAATTAATAAATGAATAAATTAACATGTGTTTTTAATTTAAGTTCTTAACACTAAACTTCACTACAGTTAGAAATTTACAGGAAATCAATACCAGGTAAGTAGGGGGTCTACCCAACACGGAAAAACATGGCAAGGGTTCAACGACACAAAAAATGTTTGGGGAACCCTGATCTAGGGCGTCATTAGTAAAGTCAATATAGGTTTAGTGAATAACAAAATATAATAAAATAAGAAAGGTGTAACTATATAAAAATAAAACTAGAAATAATTAAGTCAAAACTGTGATCTAGGAACGAAGATGAGGAAAGGGAAGTGATGCAGACAATATGAATGAGAAGAAAGATAGAGACTGTGAAGGACAGAAGAAAATTGAGATAAGAGATCGTGAACGATGAAAGGAGAAATTAAAATAAAAGAATAAAGTGAAAAATACTTTACCTGAGCTGTAACGTCCTTGCTCTACACAGGACAGGGACGTAACGAGAGGTCCCCAAAAAGAGACAGGGGAAAATAAAAAAACAGTAACAACAATCATTGGCATACCATCAAATCAACGAACAATAATGTTTGTTAAAAGCTTCGCTGTTAGCCGTTAGGCTTTATATAGGTTTGTTTAAATTGAGGTCCGCGAACTAAAAAAATAATCCCTGTACTATCGTATTGCTACGACAATGATGTTTGCGCCAAGAGGAACTATACCCGTGTGATTTAAGGTTTGCCTCTCGGATAAAGGCTTGATCTAGGCTGATGTCAGTGGAGTAGGGTTAATGCTTGTGCCGTCAGTGTGTCGATATCTATTATACCCACCAAAAAAAGTCACTTATTATTCGTCTACCCTCAATATTATTTTTTTAACCAGGTGGCTGTATGACCATATTAAAATCGTCCAAAGGCGCTGTTTCCAGGCCACTTATAACCGATATGGTAAACCTAGGATACCGGAGGAAGACCGCGTGGCGATCCCTGACCAGGAGATAACGTCCCACGCATGGCGCAGAGGGCAATTACCCGGGCTTTAGTGGGTAGGAATCCCTTATAACCCAATCTTCTCTCCAGAGGCAGGGAATATTGAACCTCCTGTAGATTTCACCCCGAAACCAAAAAATCAGACACTTTGTCGCTCAATCCTTTAGTCCAGGTTCACTAGAATAGTACTAAGGTATTTCCTGTCGTAAGAGGTGACTAAAAGGGCATTGGGTTTGCGGGCGCTTTCATCGTCCACTCAATGCTAACCCGAGAAGGTCTGTGGCGTGCATATCGCGTGCCACTCGCTAACCGCTCCGCCGTTGGACCGCGCCTCGAAACACGCGTTGCCTAGCAACGAGCTCTTACCCATGTGTCCGTCGATCGCATCGCGGCGGCGGCGGCAATGAAACGGATAAATGACAGATGGCGCCACAGTAGACGCAACAAAAGTTTGCATCGCGCTGTTGAGAGTCTCCGCGCTTATTATAAGTGCGAGCGGAGGTGCGGTCAACATTAACAAGAAGCTACAGTACTGCCACCACTCCTACACTGGTGACCCCGACGTGATCGGGATCGGAAACGCAAAATAGTATCATGATGCTGCGGTACAGCGAGAATACAGGGAGAAGCACACCTTAGTCTCGGGATGTATCTTGGCTAAGTACTGATGGGCAGCTGAGTTCCGTTGGAGATCCAGCGGCTCCGTCATAGGTACCGAAGACGACCACAGAGAGGGTTTTGGTGGGTAGGATTCCCACATTACCCTGTTCTTCTCTCAGAGAGTAGGGCATCCATCTTGAAGATATCTCTCCCGATAGCAAAAAAAAAATTGGAGGGAGGCCTATGTTCAGCAGATGTCTTATGGTTCATGTTTATTAAACAGATTAGTCGTTCCTTTTTCAATAGAGTTAATATATTTTTTGTTCACGTACATGTTCGAAATCATTGTTTAAATCTATCATTCCAATGATCTAGTTACCTTGTGTAATATAACGGCGATATATATATATCCACGTGGGAAATAGAAAAAGAGATAATAAATTCTCGTTTGCGCCCGCGTCAGGAGAGGAGAGATAAATCAACTGGCTCACTTATTATTCACGGCGGGCGAAGGTCGATCGCGGGCTCCCTAATGCGCTGTTGAGCCCCTTTTTCTTTAGTAGCGCGGTTATATATTCAAACATGGGTTTGTAGACTAAACGTCAACAAGTTGATATTTTTCTTTTTATCTACCCTGCTGTCACTATAGTTGAGAAGTTTTTCTATTATTGAAATTTATGATACAGAGGAGATGCCATGAAGAACCAAGTTTAGCAACCGTCTACCGTTGGAGTGGAAAGGTTTTTGTGTGACCGCGAACCGGTAGACGCGGTATGGGTAGCCCCCCCCCACTTAGATGGACCGACAACATAGTCAAGGTTGAGAGACGTAGCTGGATATGGGCCACGCAAGACTGATCATTGTGGCGATCTTTAGGGGAGGCCTTTGCCCTCTAGTGGGCATCTATTAACTAACATGTTGAGATATGCCGATATCTTTATTGTAAGTAAGAAAAGGACCGATATTAAGCCACTTCCGCACATGCAGTGGTAGTCGTGCAATGAAATGCACCGCCCGCCAGCCCGCTGATAAATGTGTATGCGGCAAACAATGCAAATCAAACAACTGCCACCACCAAATTATTCAACACGTGTTTCACCCCTCCACGGGGCATCTTCAGGAGTTATGTTACACCGATTAGTGCCAAACACAGAGTTTCACTCTGTAGGATGGACTTCCGGTAGGTAACGCCTGATTCCATAAAATCCTTATTGTATTTACCTGTGTTTATGTTTGTGCCTCACGAAGATCGAACCCATAACCTTGTAATTACAGGTACACTGAAAGTTTAAAGCCACATACGTCTGTTGACGATCTAATCGAAGCCATCTGTCAACCGTGTACAGTTAGTGGTCCCTACACCACAACCTTGAGGCCCAAGCAGCCTTAACTAACCAATCCAGCGGATTATGACGGTTACCTTCCTTCATCTAGACTTTCGTATTCCTGATTCAAGTTCTTTTAAACTCTCTATAATTTATTAAAATATAAAAAGCTATATCTAATAGATTCAAGCGTTACTTTGCGAAAGTCCATCCTAAGTAAGAAAGGGACTAATATATAGCTACTTCCGCTATGTAGCAGTAGTCTTGCAATGAAGTGCATCGCCCGCCAGTCTGCTGATATTGCACTTCATTGCACGACTTCTGCTGCATAGCGGAAATAGCTATACATTAGTATAGAAAGCTGACAGTGCGTGAAGATATAAGTAGATATATCTTATATAAGATATAAGAGTTCTATTTTCAAATTGTAATATTATTTTTAAACTGGCCAGTATAGCTAACGTATTATAAGACGCTTGTTGTAGTCCGCATACCGCACACGTAGTGAACTGCTCGGAATTCTTGTTCGAAAATTCTTCGAACGTAATACCGCGGGTCTAATTCAAGAATTGTCGGCACAGCTAACAGAATTTTTTGAGCCGATTATTTTGTAATCGACCTAAACCATTCTTTTTTCAAATTTAGGCCATAAACAATTTATGACTTTTATTTTTTTTGTTAATAAAAATTAATGTCGAGATAATATGAAGACGACTTCCTATGACAAGTGTTCCATTTCATTATAAACCATACGTGTGCCCGATACGGTGGATGACATTTATACAATGTATTTTTTTTTAAAAAAAAACAGCAATATTCTTTTTTTAAATTTGTATTGATGTAAAGTTTCAATTACAGTTTTTTTTTTATTTAAATTTGAAATTCGAATTCTTCAACTGGAGACCCTATACAAAAATGTTTTTGTTTCTAATATTTACATTGCGTATATCAACACTTTCTGAGAACTATATAAATGGTTTTCTAAGTTACACTCTCTGCGTAATTCAGTAACCTGCAGGAACTTTAAAATTTACAACTTTAATTTCAATTATGATACAATTGACACAAATAACGATCGGTAAAAGAAATGTCTAGTTACCGCGAGTCAAACACATAAATGAGGTTTTATATGAAAAATATAAAAAGTATGGATCGTATAACGTTCGATTTTATCGGGGAATAGGTCCATTAAAGGAATTACTCCGCGAGGAATTTCAGTACAGCAATTCCGCGCAGTTTATGACGTGTGAGATATGTCGGGAACAATGCGCCGGGGTCAGCTGAGCGCGCCTCGCTTTTGTGCGAAGCCGGCTTTATCGCAGTCGGGACATGTCTAAGATTCGCGGTACGAATAGGGTACCCATATATTGTAAACGATAACTGCCGTATGGGCCTTTTGTTAAACTCATATAAAGCTCCATAAGATATCTTTAGTCGTACTTTTTTAGATCATTATTCTAAAATTAAATTTTTACAGATTCTGACACATGAGGTATAAAGTTACTCTAATCAACACTAGATGGCATTAGTGGTATTATAGAACGCGCTATCATTTGTATGCTGCCGGTTATATAAGTAACTTGGAGAAATGTTGTCCGATGATTTATATAGTTCATGGACCCCTCCGTTCCGTGAACTCACCTCCGATGAAGCTGTAAGAGCCGCAAGGCTTTACAGCACTAACTTCATACGAGAAAATAAATAATTGTCCGATGATTTATACAGTTCATGGACCCCTCCGTTCCGTGAACTCGTTTCTGATGAAGCTGTAAAAGCCTAAACGGGTAACAACGTGCATCAACATTCGAATATAACATAGAATTGTATCAACTCACAACACTGCAAGCGCAAAACACTGCACCTGTGTAACACTTCATACAGGTCGCCGCGTTTAACACAATAAAACCAAACATCACCCACCACGCTACAACACCCGTTTTTAGAGAGCGGCCGCCCGCTTCCTTACCGCTAACAGCTTGGGCGGACCGTGGTTGGATCCGGATCCTCCTCGGCTCGCCTGTGGTCCACGCTGCCGTCCTAACCCGCAAGCACACATCAGCAACACACCCCGTCAAAGCTCTACCGCGAAGAGCCTTAACAACGTGCGAGCGTCACCGTGCAACTGGTAGGCGCTCTTCCAGCTTTAGTTTTTAGTTCAAGTTCACGGACCTTTCCGCTCCGTGAACTCTGCTCCGATGAAGCTGTCAAAGCCTTAGGGCTAACAAAGATAAAGCAAAGTGAATTCTATCGAACAGCGTGGGCAATCCGAGGTAGGATCAGTATTCTTCCTTAGATGCGAAGTGGTCCACACTGCCCTCCGATTTTCACCCCACACTCACTATAAAAACAACAACACAGACTAGACCAGGAAAGCCTCGTCTTTACTGCCTCAACCTTTATTAGAGGGTCTAATGTAGGTTCGGAAACCCTTTGTTTACGGACCCTTCCGTTCCGTGATATCATTTCCGAGGAAGCTGTAAAAGCTTTACGGCTAAAACTAAAAGCATCTCAGATACAATACAAATGAAATGTATATATTTCACGGACTCTTCCACTCCTTGAAGTCTTGTCTGACGAAACTATAAAAGCCTTAAGATTAACAGCATAAACTTCTATCGAAACAATACAGTGAACTGTATTCACGGTAGACTCGATCAGGAAGAACCTCCGTTGGAGTATCGTATGCAGGATTTGAAACACGATGCCTTACTTTTTTAGTATAGTTCACGGACCCTTCCGCTCCGTAAACACGTCAAATAAAGCTGTAAAAGCCTTAAGGCTAGCAACAATAACATCTTCGAAACAATACAATGATATAATATTGGATTTTATTATCTAAAGTATTTTTTCTAAATTTATTAGCCCGTAGTATGAAGAAGATGTAAAGGCTAAAGCCCAGCGTCTAGCACCAATCTAATATAGCCTTGCCTAGTAGAATTGTATGCATTATAAATGAAAAAGTTCCTGGAAGTAAACTGGTATTATCGACGAGTATGTCCATACCGACCTACTTTCGTGAGAGCTATAGGTCTGGACTAGTCAATCCATGGAGCGTCTGACTAATCTAAGAGCGATAGCTTCTACATCCGGTAAAATAGTGGAATGTAGCGATCCGAGCCAAAGTCCCTTTGGAAGCTTTTGAACTTTGCTTCTTTAAGAGGCTGCCCAAACTTTTGCTCCCTATCATCTAGAATTCACGGAACCCTGAGTTTTTAGGTAAATCAGAAATAAGACATGATGAAATAAGATGTGACATCATGAAAGTAGCATGAGAAATTGCTCCTTTGAAGTGGTAGTGAGAAGGGCATATTTCTCGAGTAGCTGATGGTCGTTGAGGCTGATAGGTTGTCTGGTGGTGATCATGAACCGGTGGACGCAGGGGTAGGCCAAGATCGCTGGAAGGTATTGCTGGAATTATACAGCGCAAGACATGACATCGAAGCAATGTTTTAAAAGGCACATGTAGTTTGTCGACTCATTTGTGGGGATGATACTAAAATACACTGTTTTCCAACGTGGGGCCCACGCTCCACAGGGTGTCAATGTGATTGTTAAGCCAGACAATTCGTAAGTGACGACAGGATTGAACTCGTGTCGTTTTAAAACCAAAAATATATACATTTAATGGAATCAGGCGTTACCTTACGGAAGTCCATCCTAAGTAGTCCCGATCAGTGACTAGTGTCACTCTGTGTTTGGCACTAATCGGTGTAACATAACTCCTGAAGATGCCCCGCGGAGGGGTGAAACACGTGTTAAGTGATTTGGCGGTGGCGGTTGTGTGATTCGCATTGTTTGCCGCATACACATTTATCAGCGGGCTGGCGGGCGGTGTACTTTGTTGCACGACTACAACTGCATGTGCGGAAGTGGCTAAATATTGGTCTTTTTCTTACTTAAATATATATATATATGTTACATAGAGGGGCGTAAGAATTTTAGAAAGATTAGGCATTGCATATGAAAGGTTGAAGAAACTGTCATAATATTTTCATACACTACTACTACTACTACTCCGCTAGCTAAGTGACCCAAAGTGGGTCTTGGCCTCCGAAGCGAGAGACTTCCACTTTCCTCTATCTTGCGCCATCGTCTGCCATTGGCTGACATTCAATTCGCGCAAGTCTGCCTCAGCGCGATCGATCCAGCGATACCTGGGTCTACCCACTGGTCTTCGACCCCTCGGTTTTTCCAGGTACGCTACCTTCACGCTCCGATCCGATCCCATTCGCTCCAAGTGACCAAGCCAGCGGATTCGTTGAGCTTTATTTTCGCCAATGATATTTTCATACAACATTGTTAAAATACATTTAAAAGAACGACTGTTGAGTTTCTGGTCGGTTTATATCACTGGATCACAGCTAAAGGAAGCTTAATACGACATCGATTCGTGAATCAGTAACTTTGCAGACGAGCAAAAGAAACTTAGTCCAGCGAATTGGTGAATTGAATCGGTAGTGGGTAGACCATAGAACAATTGGGACAGAACTTTAAGGTTCTGGAGTGGGAGTCGTGGACCACCAACTGAAGCACAGGACATCCACCTACACCTGAGGTTTACAGATGACTTTGTTAAGGAAGACACCAGAGCTATCGAAAATTATTTGGCATGTCTTCGTCGTGTTTAGCAATGGACAAAATAAATGTTCCCATTTCAATGACGTCATCAGAACTACATAATACTGGCAATAAAAGGCGACTTATTCCATTTTTAAATTTTCGTAACGAATCTATTTGTCCGTTGGCACCTGCTTGTCCCCGGCGCCTTTCATATGTTAACCCGCACGTGCGCTCCGAGCCGGCGCTCCGTGTTTAAGTATTCCCATTCAAAGCCCTCGCGTCTTTCCTTTTGTAGAAAGTTCTCGAATAAATCTCCATCAAAAGAGAATATTTCGTTTTATGAAACATGTTTTTATATGTGTTCATGAATAGTACAACTATACGTGACGTGTTATATCAAAATTTTGACATATAGTACTTCATAATATACGTAATCAGAAGGACAGAACTATATACAGGCATTCTTCAGCACAAAGATGTGAAGAATTTTTTCAAAGACTAGTAATTATTAACGAGTTAAAAATCGCTAATGAGACATCAAGAGACTTATTCTCTGGAATTAAGGAACTCAATAGATTGGCAGGTTGAAGACACTGGGCCCAGGAGCTGGAAGTGTTGTCTCCACTCGCAATGGATAGAAGACCTTGTTAAGATCGCCGGAAGACGCTAGATCCTGGCCGCTTTCAACAGGTCTTTTTAGAGATCTATGGAGAAACAAGAATCTAAATTTAGACCTATCGAACAATAGCTGATTTCTGAAATAGCCTCCGAAAGCAGCATTGGTAGGATCACTTCAAATTTGGCTGGGAGAGAAGCCTGGTTAGTGGACCACCTTCGTGAAAAATGTGTGATATATGTGTCGAATATATGCCTTTTACTATGATTTCAAATCTTTACTCCAAAGTACAACAAAATATCATACTGCTATCTCCACTTTTTGAAAGAACATTGCATAGTTGCCATTTGCCGCTTAGTTGCGAAAACCAACCCGCCGAAGCAAGACAAGACATTATTTAAATTCGCTGTTAGTACATCAGATAAAACACAGATAATAATAAGACGCATTTGAAATATTTAATAAGAGAACGGTTTGACGTTTACCTATCTCAAGGGAATTGCCCTCGCAGCGCATAATATTTTAAATAAATATTTCATCCCTTCGAAATATCCATAATGCTAATCTTTTCGTTGATACCGATTCGCGTTATGAAAGATTATATCTTAGAGTCGTTATATTACAGTCGATTTTCGTCTAAACGTTAAAATGGAGTCGTACCTTTCCATTTTCTCGCAAGTTAAAAGATATTTTATATGCGGACGTCAAACCGTACCGATTTATCAGTTCGCTGGAAATCCTTCAACTCTCAAGTGGAGTCACGTTCGATGGCCGTCGAAGTACATCCTTAGGGGACTCCCCCGGAAACGTCTGATAAACGATCGTTTGGAAATTTTAACTTCCTTCCGGATGGATTTCAAGTTTCATATCCCAGAACTATTTATTCCATTTCCGAACGCACTATCGCTTGACAGCTGTGAGACTTTTGGGACATCTTTATATTCTTTCAATTTACTAACGTGTGATCTTTTTTTAAATGAAACAATTATTATTTTCATCTATTAATTCATGTTATTTCTAATATTTTTTTTACATCAAAACCAAAATGACTTGGACTCAAATCTGATAAGAAATAGAATCAAATTTAACACGATATAAAAAAGTCACTAATAATTATTTATTATTTTGTTATCATTGCAATATTTATTTATTTAAAAACACTTTTTATACATCATATGTATTAGGAGAACCAGAAAGTAATGTCGTTTCTGTCGACATATTTTACCCTATTGATTTTACCGCTCCAGTATTATAAATTTGTATACTAGATGTCAAAAGGTTGTTGATAACAAAGGTGAATATATTGTTGATCATAAATAAAAACTTTTTAAAAATGTAGTCGTATGAATTTAACTTAAGAAAGCGACATTACTTTCCGATTCCCCTAATATAACGGCGAACTTAATGCCAAAGGTATTCTCTACTAGTAAACCGTTAGACGGTTCAGAGATAAATTGATAAAGGTAGGTGAAACAAGTTTATACCATAAAAGACAAAAAATAAATTAAAGTAGTAAAATAAAATTGAGAAGTAAAATAATCACATTAAACCTTATATAAATATACCGATGGCTCCTACTTACATTTTATTTTATTATGTATAAATACTAGCTGATCCCGCAAACGTTGTTTTGCAAACAAAAACTACGTTTTTAACTAAACTAAGTTTTTAATTAACACATTAAAAATAAGGGTTGATCGTAGAGGGGTAAAAATTTAAGGTTGTGTGTATTTTTGTATGTTGTATCATAAAAAAATAAAACCAAAAAAATTGTCTAAAAATTTAAAAAAAAAATTTAGGGGTGGACCACCTTTATCACTAAGGGGTATGGAAAATAGATAGTGGTCGATTCTCAGACCTACTGAATACGCATATAGAATTTGGTAAAAATCGGTCAAGCCGTTTCGGAGGAGTACGGTAACTAATATTGTGACATGGAAATTTTATATATTAGATATATCCTGGGAATTGAATCCGTCTCTGTCATCTACTGCTGGGAGAGCAAATGTTACATCATCCACCGGCTGTTCGAAAAAGACGTAAAGAATATTCAGAGTTTTAATATTGCGCTGACGAAGGTAACAACCTTTTATTAACAAGCGCCTTCGGGGTTCTACGAAATGAAAATCCTTGATATATATTACGTGGTATTTCACTACTATAACAGATATAATTGAAATTAAATAAAATTTAACGTAAATGTGGGAGAGAAATGGCAACATTAGAATAGAAATATGAAAGGATTGACATTGATGACGTTTAATGTGTGGTTAGGAGAAGAACTTTTAAGTAGATGTATATATGTAAGCACTCTGTGTTTGGAAATAATCGGTGTAACATAACTCCTGAAGATGCCCCGTGGAGGGGTGAAACACGTGTTGAATAATTTGGCGGTGGCGGTTGTGTGATTCGCATTGTTTGCCGCATGCGCATTTATCAGGATTAATCATGAATCTGTTATACTGATTTTAAAAATAGACCGTTTTGGGAGCGCATAACTTTGAGGTCGTCTGTCCGTATGTCAGATTTCACTTGGTTCATGATTTCCATACAAATCCTTCGCCCCAACAGTCATCTGTTCTACACGCTATGAAGCCTATCGGCTGCCTCTTCAACTTGCCAATCATCGGGGATATTTCAGTAGCTTAAAACTGACTTATCGTAGTAATGTTTAGAGCTTATATATATTCCTCATATTTGATTTATTTATTTGGTATTTAATAACTAATTTGCGACTGAAACAATTGGGCCGCGTTTAGCATGTGTATGATGTTAAGCTGGTAGCCAATTCATACTTTCGAAATTGAGATAAAGATTTTACCTCGGGCGATTGTATTCAAGGAATATCGCTGCTTTGCATGAAAGGGACTATACCCGTGTAGGTGTGTAGTGTAGCGTAGTTGAAGCAAAGACTACTTGGCGGTCGGAAGCCACGCACCGACCCTGACCGCCATCGCTTAAACGCGGACGCTGGTGTCGTAAGTAAAAAAGAAAAGGACCAATATTTAGCCACTTCCGCACATGCAGTGGTAGTCGTGTAACAAAGTGCACCGCGACAATGCGACTCTTTGTTTGGCACTAATCGGTGTAACATAACTCCTGAAGATGCCCCGAGGAGGGATGAAACACATGTTGAGTGGTTTAACGGTGGCATTTGTGTAATTCGCATTGTTTGCCGCATACGCATTACGCGGGCTGGCGGGCGGTGCACTTTGTTGCACGACTACCATTGCATGTGCGGAAGTGGCTAAATATTGGTCCTTTTCTTACTTAGGATGGACTTCCGCAAGGTAACGCCTGATTCCATTAAATATCGCAAGTAAGAGTATTAGTGGTGTACCCGATGTGAGATGGGCTTTAAGTTGAAGAAATTCCATCAAATAAGTCTCTTTTAACTTTTTGTCTCAACGCAAACGAGTTTCACAGTTAATACGAACGAATTTAATAAAAATAATACAACGCGTTATCCAAGTAAAACCCAACGGTCGGGTACTCCGACGTACATTTTAATATATTTCGAACAGAATACAAGGTGTATAAATCTACATAGGTAAGTAAAATCCTAATGCACGCGGGGACGATGTATACCGTCCTATTTCGCATTCGAAGGTAAGCCGCAAAGAAATTATTCATACAAGTGCTTGAATAATTCAACAACAGTATGACGCGAGTTGAGCTGATAATAATTCTTAACTTCAGATGTTTCTAGTGTTCTCTTTATACTACTGAAAATTGCAAAAACAGAAACCTTTTATCTAAACTTTGCATTTCATATTATTTCCATTTTTACCTCCTCGTGCAAACGTCAACTTTGTAACCGGAATGCGTACTGCGAACCGGGCGTGGACCAGACCATGGCCCACCTTGTGGCCTATTGTCCCGCACATGCACGGATGCGCAGTGCCCTAGAGACTGAAACAAAGCTAAAGATAGACATAGATAGCATCGCCGTAATGATGGGCGACGACATTCCCATCTTTCGCTCGTGGGGTGGCGAGTAATACGGTTGAAAGAAATAAAACTGTATAGAATAAGGTATTTAATAAACTCTGCACAAAATAAATTGTTAACTAATAATAAGAAATAGAAAAAGAAATGTAAGATAAAATTAAAAAATTAAAATAAATAAAATGTACCTAGCCACCTTAGAGTTAGAAGATGATGGAAGAAAGGCGAGGAAAGAAAGAAGGTATAAAAGAGCAAAACGATAGATATTGTGAAGGACAAAAGTAAAGAATGAAAGATATTGTGACGCGTGAAAAAGAATGATAAATAAAGAAAAGACTGAAAAAAATTATTGAACAATAAAGTCCTTGATCCCAAAAAGTTAGGGGTACGAGAGGCCCCCAATAGCGGGGGCCATTAAAAAAAAACTGGGATGCGATCTGCCAGAGTATTTTATTGGCTCACGGACTTCTGTTTCCGTGAGGTCAATTTCGACGAAGCTGCACACACATATTATTCTCGAAGCGGCGATAAATGAAAGTAGACATTATTTCCATGACACTATCATAGCGTAGTCTTCTAATTCCAATATTGCCTGTGGTTAAGACAATAGCTTAAGGTTCTCGTGTGCGACCACGAGATGGTAGGCGCGGCTTGGGTAGCCCCCCCCCCACTAGGTAGACCGACGACATATTTAAGGTCGCTGGATGTCGCTAGGCAAAGATCGACCGATCATCGTGTTGATCTTTGTGGAAGGCATATACCTTGTAGTTGGCGTCTATTAACTAACATGTTGAAGCATGTCGGTTTCTTTATAACATTTATCTTAGTTTGTGTTTGTGCCTAACGAAGATCGAACCCATGACCTACTATACTCCTAGTCACGGATAGGAACCAAGATTACCGACGTAGCTCGAAAAATTGCCCGTCCGAAATGGCAGTGGCAACATCGATCGTGCAGCTGATGGATTTTGGAGCCGAAAGGTTCTCGAGTGGCGAGTACGAGTTGGAGCCGAAGACATAATGAAGATTGCCGGAAGTCGCTGGATACGGGCAGTGGACTATTCTTTACAGTGGGTGTCCATCGGCTGAAATAGTGATGGATAGAAGGTTCTAAAAAGGTAATCAAGAGAAGGTAGACGAGGTGTGAATAGACCCCCCATTAGATGGATCGACGACATTGTTAAGGTCACGGGATGTCGCTAGATGTGGGCGCCTATGCCTTGTAGTGGGCGTTCATCAGCTGCAAAGATGAAAGCAATGGCTCGCAAATTAACTTGGCTTATTGTTTTAGCTAATGAAGATGTAACGTAAGATTTTTTTTATATTATCTTCTCCGGTTGCCAACTATGATCGGCTTGGTTGGACTAAGTTCCTAGGTTTCGGGAGTTTGGGGTGGGGCCCTAAACTCCCACAAGTTTCGGCGACTCTGAGGCGGACGATGATTCGACGTGGTTTTGAACCATCGTGAAAGCACCACGCGGGTTTCGCGGGTAGCGTATACACGCATACCTCGGGACGGGCTATCGAAAATGGCAATGGGTTAGTGGGTAGGAATCCCACATACTCCTGTCCTCCCCCCAGAGGCGGAGCATCTTGAACGTCCGGAAGATTTCCCCCGAAACCAAAAAGAAAGTTCCTCCGTTTTAGAAAAAAGCAGAAATTTCTTTTTTAGTTATCCTACTTCTGTTGAAAATATAGTCGACTAAGCAAACGTTTATCAGTTTAAGACTCAAAACCAAAATGCAACTTCATATTTTCACTACTCTATTGAAAATTTTATTGGTAATAGAAGTAGCTCGAAGAATTTCTTGTCGGAAAATCTGAAAAGAAGATACAAGGAGTGCTTAGAAATTGATATAAATATTACATAATATTCAGTCTTATCCTACTTATATGACGTTAAATTTAAAATAATATTGAGTACCAAATGGAATATTGTCGTTTAATGGTTTTATATTTTTACATTTACGCATGTGTATCGCAAAAAGAGATTTTTCCACTTCACCCATTGAATATTCATAAACATGCGGGTCTTGCAACGCATATGTAAATATGTTTGTACGTTTATGTATATATCCAAATATGTGTATATACATGTATCGCGGTATCTCACGATTAATTCTGCAAGTGGCATGAAAAACTCAAAACCAGATTCCGGAGTGTGCCGACGTGATTGGCCAGCATATGAACGATATAATTTTTAAGTAATAAAATCTGCACAATTCATCTTATTTTTGTTGAAATGAATGTATGAAGTTTTTTTTTATAATATAAATTTGAAATCCGAATCCTTCCAACGCCCTGTGTTAATAAGAATTACACGTAAAAATGTTTGACTTTAGAAAGTACTAGATTCCTCAATTATAACTTCATGCTACCAAACTAAACATGTTACAATTATAAATGTAGATAACCTCAGCCTAAGAGACTTTTTTCAAATATTTAAAAACTTTTTATACGTTTTTCTATAACGGCGAACTTAATGCCAAAGGCATTTTTTGCCAGTTAACCGTTAGGCGGTGCACAGAAAAATAATGAAGGTCGGTGAAACAAGCTAATATCATAAAACACGAAAAATAAAATAAAAAAGTAAAATCAACAATGATATTCAAAAATTCAACATTTTTTTTTCAAACCCATGCCGAGCGCTGTAATTTTATAAAGACGCTATATAAATGTGAAATGTTTTATTTTCATAAATCACGGATAGGGAAAAATCTCGTCTAACGAGCTCCATTGACGCCGACAATTCCCGCGCATTTCGCTGTCACGTTCTTATGTCATACGTCGCTGTCATTTGCTCCGTCGGCCGCTATATTGGGCGTGCATGACAAGTGCGTTCAATTTTAAGCTAGTGTTATGTCAGTTTTAATTTTGAATGTTTTCATATTTATTTATAGGATTCAGATGCGACATGATTTCGCTTCTGTAATCATTTCATCATGATGTCAGGTGATAGACGTCCACTGTAAGGCTCCCCTGTATTTTCTATCGTGTCTATTTATCTATACCTTTATTAACTTAAGATGTCATTAGTTGTTATAAACGTTTAAAATTACAGACTTTTCACCACTTTTTCAGATACATCAAAAAGACGTAACCACTTGACCTTATGCGAAAACCTTAATAAACCTCCGTTCAACTTACCGGACCTCCTCAGGAAAAAAATCTATGGTTGAATCTTTTGATGATTAGTTGGCCCGGCATATTGTTCTAAACCTCAAGGCATTTAATTGTCTGTAGCGCTTTGGCATCGACTTGAATTAAAATAATGTACCAAGTAATATATATTTAATAAGGTGAAACCTATAAATTGTATTGTTTATATCGTCAACTCAATAATAATACGCCTTTTATTTCTAGAGTTCGCGCAACGAAACTGGCAGCGATTCTGCCCAAAGCGACTCTTTCCCTACTGTTTTCACAATTATGATTCTTCTTGTTCTTTATTTCTCTTCAGGATGAAGACTTACTTAGAATGCCACCAGTATCGGCTTTTATAGTTATCAACGAACACTCTAGTATGTAATAATTTTTACATTTGAAAATTTGAAATTATTAACATTGTCAATTTTCTTACAAGCCAGCTGCAGTATAAAACTTCTGCAGTCGCTACAAAACTATATTTTGGATACTCGTTCAAATGAATTTCAGTCATACAAACTTCTTGAATCTTTTCTAAACATTTTGTGTGTGACAGCTATATTGACGTTTCCTGCCTTCGTGACAATATGTATATATTTTAGCGGTATTTACCCATGAGAAAAATTGTTAATCGTATTCACAGTTGTGAGAAGAAAGATCCGTATTAAATAGCGGCAATCCTTTCCTGACTGGCTGCGCTCAGTAAAAGCGAAAAAAAAAATTGTAAACAAAACACTGGCGATACAATTTAAAATTATTTAAAAAAGATGTTTTAATCAGCTGTCATCCTATTACTAATTTTCTATTAATTATTTATTTTTAAGCTATATACCTATAAGTTTATTAATTATAAATATGTTGTTAACAATCATATCTATTCATAACTAGATAATATTTATACTAAATTAAACGTATATATCAATTTAGATAATTCTTCTGTCGTCCCCGCTGGGTTTCGCTCTGACGATGGTCCCAAATCTGACATTTCGTACGTTGAAGAGGGTAACATCGGGCCAATATGACAGATAGCCGCAGGGTCGACGCGTCTTTTTGATATGCTTTAATTCAACTACTTCATTATAATCCACAGATAATATATGATATAATATGTTAAATAGTCAGAATAATAGTCTAAGAAATAATTTAAAAAACCATGATATATGACGTCAGCAAATGAATAAAATACAAACATTCCTGTAATTCCGATTTGTGTAAATACAAAAATCTGATTCATTCATTCTCAACTTTATTTTATGACTATCTGTGACCGCGACTTCGTTCGCGTGATTGAGGGAAAAAATATCCAGTTAAGTTTTTTTTTTAATTTAAGAATTTTTCTTAGACAACCTGCCAGTGTAAGTCCTGTCAAAATCGGTCTTGCTATTTCAGAGATTAGGCAGGAACATACAGACAGACTACATTTTTAAATAATATGATTTTTGTACATGTACCGTATATTTGTTTACATTCATGTAGTAAAAACAGGTTATTTTGATATTACAAAGAGACACTAAAATTTTACTTGTAAAATTTTATTTTTGTAGATCAAAATTAATTCTTCTGGCATTGTTTTGAATAAACTTTGAATCAGACTTATACACAATCGTGTATTAATTAATATAAATTACCTGCTGCAAAAAGTAATTTAGAAATATAAAAATACCTTATACACGCACCTGTGTTTAATGAATAAAATATATGAGTTCCCATACGTTTCCATTTGCCCGCGCTCGAGCCGCCATGTTCCCGCCATTCTAACGACAAATCCAACATGTCTGCCGCCATTAGCCCGGTCGGCTTGTACATGGCTGTCACAAAGCGCTCTCTTCGCTGAATTATTTTTTGATAAGACTGAATGAGGAACTATATTATTATATATATTCTTAGATTGCGGAAAAAACATTGTTTTTATATTATACATACATACATTTTACTGACTTATTTATTGGCTATGTACTATCTTTCTTCTTTTTACTTTTTTCTGTAATATTTGGATAGAGATCAACGTCATCCACTGTTGGATATATATATATATATATATATATATATATATATATATATATATATATATATAGCTCCTTATAGCGTTCTAATGTAAGTATATATATATATATTTACATTAGGACCGTTTCGATTCGGCCTGCATTTAACATCTTTAGATGATAACTAGTTAATCTTTCTTCACAAGGTGAACTGTGAGTGGATCGTTGTACGGCCCAGGCCCAGGGTTATCTGTTCTGGGTGCTTTATGGCCTACATATTGCCTTTTATAATAATAAACAAAAAGGTACATTGGGGGTCTTATCACACGAGGCGATTTCTTACACACAACCATAGTTCGAAAATAGAAGAAGTATAAATACATACATAGACACATAGACGTACATACATAAACTTGCATAAATATGTATAAAACACATATATGTACTTATAATAAATATAGTATAACATATATTATCAATATAAGACAATAATAAATAAAAACATCAAACTGTTTTGAATCGCACTTGCCTCAGAAAGAATAAAGAAACAGAGAATGAAAAAGAAATGAATTAACAGATAAATAATCATAGGTCTAGAAAATATTTCTCAACAATTTTCTTAAAAATAGGTACTGAAATTAGTTAGATATAGATAAGTGAAATTAAAAAAAATTTAACAAGCTATACCGTCATGCTAAATGCAAGATATTAGACTAATAGATAGCATTTATAATAATGAAATAAAAATTAAGATTCACATATAACAATGATAATAGAAATTATGAAAAAAAACTGTAAAGGAGGTAGTACACAGTCTCTACCGTTTTATATATATATATATATATATATATATATATATATATATATATATTTATATATATATATTCTATAACAACATTTACACACTTGCCATTTAGTTATATGTGCACCACTCTAAGTCTGGTATAGCAGCTACTAAGCCTTATACCTGCATTTACGCGATGTATAATAAATGCAAACAAACCAAATATATATATATATATATACATATATTATAACCGCAAAATCAAACTTTGACTGTTCATGTTTTTATACATATATGTCGAAGTCTTTTTTTTCATTACGCCTTCTCTCCCATGGCTGCACACGCTACAGAACTTCAAGTCGGAACTTTAATAAGCTCTCCGAAGTATAAACGTAGTGTATGTTCCACATAATGGTAAGGTAAATAAAAAAAATAATCTAAGCGGCAACATTTCCGAGGTTTTACATGGGCTCACGGAAATTAAAAAACACACTCGCTTCGGTTTATGATGATTATTTTATGCTTGTATTTAAAAATAATGTTATTTCAACATTGAGCTTAATTATTTCCATGTCTTTAAGGGGTATGTCTCCCACAAAGATCGGTCTAGGATCAGCGACTTACTGTGACCATGATTACGTCGTTGGTCCGGATATTGTCTTGTCTTTATATTGATATAAAACTGGTATAAAATCTTTAAAAGGGGTAAATATTATGCTAAATTAAAATAAAACCCCTTCAAAATCTTCAGAATCTGAAGAGAAAGTAACATTTTTCATTTTTAATCGATTTCTCTCTCAGACCAAATAGAAATATCTAGGTACGTATACAGGTATGTATAGCAGTCTAGATATTAAACGATGACGCATTCTTTCTTATAGATCAGAGTTCCCCAAACTTTTTTGTGTTGTAGACCCCTTACCATGTTTTCCGTGTTGGGTAGACCCCCTACTTACCTGATATTGATTTCTTGTAAATTTCTCCTTCCTGTAAGTTTTCAAAATGTATTGCGACCACAAAGCGAATACCAACTTCCTACAAGTTACACAATTTTATAAACATATATAATAATTTTTTTACTTCATAGGTACTTTTATAAATAATGTAAATATTTGGATATTATAAGATAGTGTGATGTATGTAAATAGGTACTATCAGCGTATGTGTTGAGATCCACTATTATGGACCCCCATTTTCATTTCATGGACCCCCAAATTTTTTTTCGACTCCTTGCAGGTTGTCATAGACCCCTAGGGATCGTTATAGACCATTTTGGGAATCACTGTTATAAAGGTTTAATAGAAAAGTGGAGAGGAAGACAATTTTAAAAGAACCTTACATTATAAAGACATCGATATTATTTCACACACACACACACAACGCACATCTTACAATACCGGTGTCTGCGAGCAAGGGTGGTCAGGGTCAGCATGCATCGCTGCCGACCGAGTAGTCTTCGTATCACCTCCATCACCCTACAGCCACAACACTACACAGTACTGTATTATTTTTATTAAATTTATTCATATTAACAGTGAACTTCGAAACGTCACGAGAAATAATGCTAGAAAAGACTTATTTGGTAGAATCCTTCTGTCCATCTTAAAGCCCATCTCACCTCGGGCCCCCGTCGGATATACCATACACTCCTCATACTTTTACTTACAACACCCGCGTCTTGTAAGTAAAAGTATAAATAAATATTCTTGTCGAGATAATCGATTCTTTTGGGTAAAAAAAGACCAATATTTAGCCACTTCCGCACATGCAGTGGTAGTCGTGCAACAAAGTGCACCGCACGCCAGCCCGCTGATAAATGCGTATGCGGCAAACGATGCGAATCACTACTCAACACGTGTTTCACCCCTCCACGGGGCATCTTCAGGAGTTATGTTACACCGATTAGTGCCAAACCGAGTCTCCTCCACTCTGTGTTGAGTAATTTGGCGGTGGCGGTTGTGTGATTCGCATTGTTTGCCGCATACGCATTTATCAGCGGGCTGGCGGACCGTGCACTTTGTTGCACGACTACCACTGCATATGCGGAAGTGGCTAAATATTGGTCCTTTTCTAACTTAGGATGGACTTCCGCGAGGTAACGCTTGATTCCATTAAAGATTGTTTTGGGGTACTGCTATTAGAAAAATTGGGTTAATTGATGCGGAGAGTTAGTCTGATAGATAGAAAACTATTGCTATTCATAAAAATTGTTTTTGTTAATTAAATTTATTTAGTTATGTGCCAGTTTATTATACTCTGAAATCTGTAGTATATTTCAATGTTTATTTTTTATTATGTACAACTTATACTACCCTCTCCTTCATATTTCTCATCTCCTTCCAAAGGTTGTCTGGTAGATACCGCCTCGAGCGATAAGACTACTTGTTGTACCTTTAAATAGTTTACTTTTTATGTATTATTTATATTATTTTATTACATTTCGTATTAGAAGTATCTGTATAGTTGTTTGGTATATGAAATGTAAATAAATACACAGATACATTCTACTGATAATCGTAGCACCGTAGCTTCGTAGCGCCTTTATCTGCTCGTAGCAGTACGTCTGCTACGAAAGCTACGTAACATGCAAAACTACATTTGGTTAATAGTTTCCAATTATGTACGTTTCTTTATCTTTTATAGTCCCATTTGATGGTTTACCTATCAATTTTAAAGTATACAATTCCTTGTAATTTTCAACGAGGTAGTCCATTGCATTTATGGCTAGAGTCTATTATAGTGGAAGTATAGATTTAATAGTCTTTATTTATAATACACCTATACCTCATTTCGCGTCGTGGTTACGTTCCAAAAAACAAGACGCAAATTGAAACGCCGCAAAGCGAATTAAGATTTTCTATAGCAAACTATGTAAAGATCGAAGATAGGTTCCAGGGTCACGAAAACAAAAATAATATAACTCTGCCAATAAATAAATTGGAATAATATTTACCTTTTTTGTTACCAGACACAACAACTGAAATTTTATATAAATTTATTATACTCTTTTAAAAAAGCACAACACACTACATTACATTACACTACGTAATTGAAACTGAACTCTAAAATTAGCAAAACAAAGTGAAAATAAAACTGTATTAAAATTGCGTTCATTTTTAGTTAGAAAGGGAATCCCCGGATTTTGATGGCATCGCGCAATTAGAAACAATAGTGTTGTCATCTTTTAGAAAAAAAAAATTTTCAAAAAAAAAAATACTCGAACCCAAAACAACACAACCTCGAAAATCTAAGACGCACAGCGAAAGTTAGTACTAATTAAGCAGCGACGCAACTTCAAAAAAAACGCAAAACTAGGTATTGGTGTATATCAATGGTACTTTCCGAAATCAGATTTGACTTGTTTTGGACGGTTTTAACTAATAGTTTATTTTGAATTTACATTACTGTGGGTAGGTCTTCCATTAGATAGACCGTCGACATAGTTGGGGTGGCAATAAGTCAATGGATGCAGGCAGTGCAAGGCGTACATTCCCTGTAGACTTTGTGCTGCCAGAAGTTAATGACCCGTCGAATTAAAAAAAAAATCCACGTAACATATTTCAGACTGATGTCTTTATAAAGAATCAAAGCTTTTTTGCTGAAAAACGAATTAAACATTAACACCTTTACAGCCTTTACACCTATAACCAATCACAGAGTATACAACACCACCATCTTTCGTCAAGTTCCATCTTAACAACATGAAACTCTTATTATTTCGGAAAAATCCAAAGGAAATATCAAATTTATTCGGAAGAAGTTTCCAATTAATTTTTCCTATTAATAACATCGTGGACGCCCAAACCGCTTGCTTGTAACATTGCCGACTAATGATGCCGAGGAGTGAATTTACCCTCTTCTCCATTTCTTTTATCTCCTTTTTAATGACGTCACTCTGAAACTTTTGTCTTTTATATCCAACACTTCAGATATCTTCAAAGTTGGGCGTCGTCCATTGATTTATTTCAAAGGTTCTTGTACAGCTTAACATAAGGAGCATTTTTACTATTTAAAAAATACTTCAAATATGTTTCAAAATTTAAAAAGTTATCATTCGAATTAAAAAAAAAAAACTTAGTGTAATTTTTCAAGTGTTAAAAAAGCTTGAAAATAAATTGCTGTGCTGAATTATACATATGTATATTTTGTATAGTCGTAGCCCAACGATAGTAGGTCGCGGGTTTGATTTCAATTTCAATTCAATGACAATGTAAGGATTAGGAAATATAGAGAATAAACACTTCAGCAAATGACTAATATGTTACCTATATAGTGTATTGAATACAGTCTTGATTGTCATTAAATATATTTTTTTTTATTTCCAGGTAAGCGAAACGAGATTTGAAATGCAGTTTTTAGTCTGTGGTGAGTAGTGACTGAAAACAAGTATCGAAAATAATGTTCGTCGAAAAAAAATTCTGCAAGTCATGATATATATTTGAGTAAGTTGATCGTACTTATATATTACGGCTATATATTTTATATTTAAATCGCTGTAAGAAGGAGACTGGAATTTTATTCGAATGAAACTATTTCGTAGAATAGCATATAGTATCTTCAGGTCGTACCTCACTTAAGGAGGCCTCTAAGGTTATTAAATATGAGTTTCGTCGCTGTATTACAAAATATTTTTTGCTTCACAAAAGGTCTCACTTTGCCTGCGCTATAAATCAAGTCGTCCGTAAGGCCGCGTTCGTTATATATGATCCACAGCGACTTTGGTTTTAATTAACCCGGCCCCGGAGCCTTCATCAGCCTCCCGAATGCCCTGCTCTATTTTTCTAAATTTTGGTTTTATTATCCATTATTTTTTATACTTAGTATTAGAAGCAATCATTAGAATTACGCGGTAAAATATTTTGATAATATTTGAATGTATTGTTACGTACTGTGGGTTCTGACTCGAAATGAAACACCACTGGTTTACAAGGAGCCTTTGAATGTTGCCCGAATTTTATCAAGGATCTTATTAACTAAACACAGGATGATCCACCGCGACCGACAAAAGGTATTTGTCTTCTAAACAATCGGTTTTGTGAAGGTAAATTTAATCAACCATTTACACCTAAAATTAAACAAAATCCGGCAACACTGTAATATTGTACTGTACTGTGGGTTCTGGGTCGAAATGAAACACCACTGGTTCACAAGGAGTCCTTTATTCACAAATCATATGGTCACCCTACTTTAACTCAAAGTATGCATTCGCTTAATCCAAACTCCGCTTCCAAATCGCTCAAGAAATCACTGTCCAAATAACTTACTAAATAGTCACTTTGTGTCAGTCATCGTAGATCTTAATCTTATAACTCAAAAACAACACTGAACTGTCGACATGGGAAGTACACTTATTTATACTACGGAGAAGGTTCTAGTAAGTTCGCGATATTACTCGGTTAGAATTTCCGAGAACCGTACACAAAAATCTATAAATAACTTCAAGGTCACGCGTGTTTACGGCACTTTTTGATCCTAGGTTTCAGTGTTTATTGTTTAGAGGGTTCTGTAGCTCGTGTTTTGTAAAAATAGTATGAAATTAAAAAAATGGGAGTTATACTAAAAGTAGTATAGTGTAAAATAAATGGCAGTAAAGCCTTTAAGGTTCTAGATTGGAGACTACAAGGTGGACAGAGCAGAGCACCTTATTAAGACAGTTTTCAAAAAGTTAACAAATCCTTCATAGACTAGAGTATACGCATGTATATATGCTACACAATATATAGTAGACATTCTTTTGAGTTTTAAATCTAAAATTAAAAGTTTTTATTTGATCAAAATATATGCATCTTGGTTTATTGACTAATTTGCTGGCTATATTCGATTGGTGATGGACGTTGTTATCCTTTCTGGCTTTTACAGCTTCTTCGGATTCAGGGTTCATAGATTATATATAAATTTGCAAAGTTGATATTACAATTATATTTTTATTTTAATTAGAGCAATTGTTGATTTTGTGATCCGGCTCTTTTTAGTAGATCATCATTCATAGCTGGTGGTAGCTTTCTTAAGGAGTGACTACAATGACCTTTTAATGTTAAAAATATTAAACAATTTAACCATTAATAACCTAGTTTCGATTTGGATACCAATCTTTTAAACCGAATGTTCACATTACTATTAGTTTTTTTTTATAGGTTGGCTGTACGCATTTTACTGTTCTATAATATTCTTTCCAACGAAATTAAAAAAAAAAACTATTTTTCCCTTCATCTAGACCCTCAAGCAAACACAGTAATATTAAAAAAAAATCACTTTCGTAAATCAGGCTACTAAGGGTTAAAATTACAAGCGGCAATTTGAGTAAAAATATTTTAAATTAGTATGCCATAGTTTTAAGTGATTTATAAATTTATGTGTAAATAAATGTAAATCACTTTAATAGTCGTTATATTAAGCGTCAAGTATGAAAGCCTGTAATAAATCTAATTCTCGTAATAAATAACGATAAATACGTTTTACACGCGGGTAGTTGGTGGGACGTTATTCACTTAGGCCTCGACACCCGCCCCGTAATGCGATAGAATCCGTTGCTACGCCGCTGCTCTTTAAGATAATTTACTGAAAAATATATTTATGTTTATACTGAAAATGTTTCTTCTTGTGGTCTCACTTTTGGCAAGCTTACAATCACTAAACGAGTCACGTAGAGAGCTTTGCTTGGGATAAATCTAGTATATCGAATCATAGATCATTATATTTAATGGAATCAGGCGTTACCTCGAGGAAGTCCATCCTAAGTAAGAAAAGGACCAATATTTAGCCACTTCCGCACATGCCGTGGTAGTCGTGCAACAAAGTGCACCGCTCGCCAGCCTGCTGATAAATGCGTATGCGACAAACAATGCGAATTACACAACTGCCACCGTTAATTTACTCAACACGTGTTTCACCCATCCACGGGGCATCTTCAAGATTTATGTTACACCGATTAGTGCCAAACACAGCCATTGTTGGTTAGACCAAGGAAGTGGCTAAACATTGGTCCTTTTCTTACTTAGGCTTAGGTATGGCATAGTGGTTGAGGACTGAGACTTGCTATAGCTGATATGAGCTTGCTCGCATACTCGCCTGCCAAGTGTGGCGATTATGGTATATCTCCCCATTGCAGTATTCTGAAACAACATATGTGATTACTTAATGGTGTCAAGTTAATATTAACGTAAATAAATAAATATATTTTATTAAACGTGTTTTATTTTTTACAAGTTTTATAAAAGGTCATTGAATGTAATTATTGGCGCATTCGCGCTCCTCCGTGGGCAAAGTTTACTGGACGATGCTAGAACTTTCAACTTTGCTAATGGGGATAATGTACTTACTCTAGTATATCATTAATTCCGTCAAAGCCTTGCCCTGTAACTTAAATAGCTTCTAAATTTAATTTAAAACTATTAACAATTTACTAATGTGTTATGTATGTATGAGATGATTGGTTTTAGGTGTAAAATATTTAAAATTTAAACATTAAATTTCTTGGTGAACCATTTCATTAGTGTTTTTAATAAGTTTCATTGTATTTTGTAGATGGTTGTAATGGAAAGAATGGCTATTTTTAAGGCTTTCATTAGCAATGTAGATTATTAAATTGCAAGGATAGTCGAATTTTCAGCATTCATTTTGAAAACTATTTTTTCCTTTGTCCAATTGTGTTGCCAGTTAACATCAGGCATAAGCGCCCTGCAAAAATCGCTAGGATAAGATCTGCCCGCGACTTTAAATATATCCTCTGTACATATAGCGGGGAAGCCTACATACCATGTCTATTGGCTCGTGTCGCCTCTCAAGAACCTTTTGGATTTAACGGCCATAGGTAGCATAGCGATGTAACGGGCCCACTGTAACTCCAGACCAGTGATTCCCAAAGTGGTCTATATCGACCCCTAGGGGTCTATGACAACCTGCAAGGGGTCTACGTCAGCGAAAAAAAATTTGGGGGTCCATGAAATGAAAATGGGGGTCCACGATAGTGGATCTCAACACATACACTGATAGTACCTATTTACTTACATCATACTATCTTATAATATCAAAACATTTACATTATTTATAAAAGTACCTATGAAGTAAAGAATTATTAAATATGTTTATAAAATTGTGTAAGTTGTAGGATGTTGGTATTCGCTTTGTGGTCGCAATACATTTTGAACTTGTAAAAACCTGAGAGTCGCAGTCTCAGAGCTTCGCTACCTTGTACTGACTTGTTCAATTCGTCATTCTATAAATACGAATGTGGGCCAAATACGTTTATTCGTTTCCTGAAATTTACAGGAAATCAATATCAGGTAAGTAGGGGGTCTACCCAACACGGATAAACATAGCAAGGGGTCTACGACACAAAAAAGTTTGGGGAACTCTGTTCCAGACAGATAATGCTTCGAGTAACCTCGGCGACATTGGTTTTTCGGATATTGTTTCAGGACTTTACAGTGGGTGTCTATTTGCTGACATTACGTTAAGTGGTGTGGTTTGGTGGAAATGGTTTTTTATCATAACATCAACTATTTAATTATATTTCTAAGTAGTCAAATCAGCTACCAACAATCACAAATCACAGTTAACCAGCAGGATTACATCTATAACTATTATATACATTAACTAGCTGATCCCGCAAACGTTGTTTTGCAAAAAAAATATTTTTAATTTTCAATTTAAAAATAAGGGTTGATCGTAGAGGGGTGAAAATTTAGGGTTGTATGTATTTTTGTATGTTGTATCATAAAAAAATAAAAACAAAAATTTCGTCAAAAAAAAATAAAAAAATTTAAGGGTGAACAACCCTTATCACTTAGGGGTATAAAAATAGATAGGAGCCGATTCTCAGACCTACTGAATACGCATATAAAATTTGGTAATACATATATATATATATATATATATTGAGGTCTCGGGCTAAAAGGGCTGCGCCCTGCAAAACAGGTTATAATTTGAAAATAGAACTCTACTAGAAAGTACATTAAATCGTTCTGTCGCTTATTTTCACGAATTGGCGGCAAATTTAAATTTACGTTTCATACTGAATTTGGTTTTAATACGTGAAAATTTTTGGTAAATTTTTAAAGACACTTTGCAGTCTAATAAAAACAAAAAATTTCGTCAAAAAAATAAAAAAAAATTTAAGGGTGAACAACCCTTATCACTTAGGGGTATGAAAAATAGATAGTAGCCGATTCTCAGACCTACTAAATACGCATATAATAAGGTAAAAATCGGTCAAGCCGTTTCAGAGGAGTTCAAGTTCGAACACCGTGACACGAGAATTTTATATATTAGATAATGGTAATTGGATGTGTAACTGTATCGAAGCGAGTTTATTGAAACTCAAATATTTGCATTGTCCGCACGGGCGCCATGTTTGTACAGCGGCGGCCATGTTTGTTGCGAGGTACGCGCGGGAAAATATTTTTATAGAAATTTCCTTTTGTAATCTTTGTACCGAAAATAAACACTTTATATTTTGTTAGTGTCATAAATGTAATTTTTTTATTTAATTTATATGTTTACTTATAATTTTCATATGCAGATTATACTAAAGAATTTTTTGAGATACGAAATTTTTTAAAAATTATTTCGTTATAACAACGCACGTAATGCAAGTTTCTTGTACTTCAACTATCCTTCTCTCTTCTTCGCCTTCCTCAAAGATCGTCATGTTGACCGGCCCTGCGCTACCTGCATCCAGCTACTTCCGGTGACGTTGACTATGTCGTCGGTCCACTTAAAAGACCTACCCACGTAAAGAGAAACTGGAGGAGAAGGTGGAAATTGTCAAAGTGTAATCATCGACTACCTAATGCGAGATAAAAAAGGCTGCCAGAAATTTTTAAAGTATTGCCATAAATCATGAAGGAAGTGATAAATTCAATTGGCATAGATAACAATACGACTTAAACCGTGATACTAAGAACAGTGGTGAAGGAAGAGAGGTGATGTACGTAAGGAATGTCAATGAAATACGAGAAGAATGAAGGAAGATATAGTAAAATAATTTGTGAAGAATGGGAGAAGAGAACGTTTGTAAAAATTATGATGAAAAAAGTCTGTCTAAAAAATTGTAGGGGTGAACGAGAGGCCCCCAAAACGGGGGAATATAAAAATGGTTGTAGCTCCTCTAGAGAAAGAAGACATGATATTAACAAACTAAATATAAGAAAAAGACTAATAAATAGTTACTTCTGCTATGCAGCAGTAATCGTGCAATAAAGTGCACCGCCCGCCAGCCCGCTGATAAATGCGCGATGAAAACAATGCGAATCACACAACTGCCACCGTTAAATCACTCAACAATTGCTTCACCCATCCACGGGGCATCCTCAGGAGTAATGTTACACCGATTAGTGATAAACACCGAGTGCTTTTATCTATCTACCACCCTGTTAAGCTAATGTTAACCTACGTAACTTATGTGACTGAAATATTTATTTATCATTCGCTGCCTGTGAAGCGAAATCTCTTGCCTTGCGGTCTAAAAGGTCAAATTCTACATTGTGTAAATTGAAAACTAACTCGGTATGTGACACTTTCAAATGTAATTATAGATTATATCTAATCTTAAACCACCGACGAGATTCCGCATCTAACCAGACCTTCTGAGCCTTGTGTATATCCATACCAGCTGCATGGCTGACCGTGTTATTAATATAATCTGGAACTACATTTAACCGCTTGCATTTGTAAAACCAAACGTTTTGACCTGCCACCCGATGTAATTTAGTTTTATTTGATGTACAAACGCGCCTGTTCAGTATGCTGATCTTATATATTCAACACTAGCTGATCCCGCAAACGTTGTTTTGCAAAAAAAAATAATAATGTTTTTAATTTACAAATAAAAAATAAGGGTTGATCGTAGAGGGGTGAAAATTTAGGGTTGTATGTATTTTTGTATGCTGTATCATAAAAAAATAAAAACAAAAAATTTCGTCAAAAAAAAAATTAAGGGTGAACAACCCTTTTCACTTATGGGTATGGAAAATAAATAGTAGCCAATTCTCAGACCTACTGAATACGCATATAAAATTTGGTAAAAATCGGTTAATAAGTTTCGGAGGAGTACGGTAACTAACATTGTGACATGGAAATTTTATATATTAGAATAGATAATGTTGTTGACACAGCGGAAGTAGCTATATATTAGTCCTTTTCTTACTTAGGATTGACTTCCAACGCCTGAATCTATTAGGTATAACTAAATTTTTAAATTGAAACACTCTAAAAATAAAATCAATTTATTAACATACATTACATCTGTTTGTTATATCTAGTCAGTCGTTTAACATGATGATGGGCGGGAATCGTTGATTCAGATATCAGCAGTAGGAGATCAGCTCGTCGAGGGTGCAGGGCTTGTCGCAGCACTCGGAGACAACCTGCCGTTTGCCGATGGTCAGGCTGGGAGCGTTGCGCGGCGCCAACCAATCCCAAGGACTCTCCATGGGTTCAGACCTCTTCACCAGGTTCCCGCCCTCACACAGCACAGCTAGCGTCGCAGCCAGTCGTCTCCCACAATACACCTGGCCATACTGCCCCTGACACGAAACTATACCAATTAGAACAGTTGAAATTAAAAGAATAAACACTGTCTGAGCCGGCATGTTTCAACTACAAAGTTCCACGTTAATGTGACTAAAGTAAATCGCTCATTACCTTTTATAGGTGTTTTAATGATATTCCGTATTATTTATAGATCAGTGGGGGTTGATTTAATATACATCGTGTAGGTTGTGTCGCGTTGTGACGTATTTAGTTCAGTCTTATACGTCTAAATAAATTAAGGGTACGGAATTATTCATTTATTTACGCTTCTATATGATATTACAAGGAACGAAGGAGGATTTAATGCGAGCTAACTTTAATTTTATTTTTAGATTCTTGAAATAAGGTTGCATAAGAAATAATTGCAAGTCAAATTTTAAGTGTTCTTAACCATTTGTACTGTCTATTTGGAGGTTCTATTTAAGCTATTGCGCAGCAAAACTTTTTTTTTATACTTAGCTTTTATTTAACCGCCCTTTTTTACCAAGTTCATCCGTTACTGCAGCGAAAGTTCAAGTTGGTAACATAATAAAAGAATTAGAAAAATATTTTTTTTATGCTATAAACGTTTTCTTATTTATAAACGGAATATTTGAAGGTTTACCATAGCTATGTGTTGTAATAAGATAATCATTTTATTTAATAAAAGGACCAATATTTAGCCACTTCCGCACATGCAGTAGTAGTCGTGCAATGAAATGCACCGCCCGCCAGCCCGCTGATAAATGCGTATGCGGCACACAATGCGAATCACACAACCGCCACCACCAAATTACTCAACACATGTTTCACCCCTCCACGGGGCATCTTCAGGAGTTATGTTACACCGATTAGTGCCAAACACAGAGTCTGGTAGACACAAACAAACACAGAGTTAAAGTAGACTTTGTTATTGCATGACTACCACTGCATGTGCGGAAGTGGCTGAGTATCGGTCCTTTTATTACTTAGGATGGACTTCCGCGAGGTAACGCCTGATTCCATTAAATAATTTTATTATTAAATATTTAAGTGCCATCTTTTTATTAGTAAATGCAAATACTAGATCGATATTCCTATGTGCTATTTTAAAATATATAATAACTGTATATAAAAATATGCAATTAAATTAAAAATAAATAAAATTCTTTATTACACTCAGGAAAATACGAGTATATACAAAGTTGCATAATAGTAAAGACAAAAGTATAATAGGCGGTCTTATCACAAGAGGCAATTTATTCCAGACAACCATAGTATGTAAATATAAGAGGCACAAGTTTATCTGGTGATCCCATGTACATATATAAAAACATATACGTATTAATATATACTTATAATAGCTACAGTATGATACAATACATTAAACTAACTTGAAACGCATTTGCTCTAAAAGAATAAAGAAACAGAGAAAGAAAGAAAACTGAATTATTGAATAAATAATCATTGGTCTAGTAATAATTTTTTCATTAATAGAAGAGAGATGTGTGAATTAAATGGTAAGAGAATATAGATTGTTTATTTGAAATAAAAAAGTCCCTGTCTGAAATATGATAGGTGGTACGAAGGGCCCCAAAAATGAGCCTAGAAGTAACAATAAAAAAAACATTTTTAATGTCTTAAATCAAAGGAAACATACTATGTTTTATGTAAAAAGATATATAGCAAATTGATGATCTTTCGGTGTTAATAACTATGAAACATTTAAGTATAAAATTATTAAAAATAATGGAGAATATTCATTTACCGCGAAGCAAAATAAACAATAACAGTTGACAAACATTACTCTGCATCATTTACATATCGATGCTTCTCATAATGCGGTAAAATTTTAATAAACAAAATCTCTTAACCATAGTATGGAAAAGGTAGAAGTATAAACAATGGGCAGTTAACGTGCACAAAACATATTTATTTTGCTCAGAAAATATAAAGAAACAGAGGAGGAAAAATAAATGAATTAAAGGATGAATAATCACAGCTCTAGTAAATACTTCTTAACCATTTTTTTTAAAAATAGGTAGGGATTCAGCGGTAAATTATTCAATAATCGAACGGTCTCTGTGGTAAAAAATTTGGTCATGAAGGAAGAAGAATGCGCCGGCATTTTTATTTTTATATTTTCTTCGTATATATATATATATATATATATATATATATATATATATATATATATATATATATATATATATATATAATTATGGGTAGTGGGCAGAAGGCCTGGTCTGATTTTATGATGATATTACATCGCAGCTTGGTACTCCCCTGATGGTGGTGGTAGCCAGCCGCACGATCTCCCAGGATTGGTCAGGCGGTAGGTAGTTCACAGGATGGATTTTTTGGTTAAAATTTTATCTAAGATTTATTAGACGTTAACTTGCAACGTTACAGGGTATAATTGTTTACTAAGAATAAGTCCAGTCAAGATAAAACCACAGCCATAATAATGAAATTATATACATAAAACCCTCTGCGATTGTTGTTCGATTTTATTGTATTAATTTTGGAAGCCAAACAATTCACCTTTAAATTTAATTTTTACACCGGCAATAATATTTCGAAGTATATTAAATATAAATTATTTGATACTAACGTTATACTCTAACGTGGAATGCGAACAACCAGTGCAGCGTGTACACGAAGTCGATCTGATAACGAATTGCGCATTAAAATACTGTTTAAAAGGATATTTTATTACCGATAATTGGTCTGTGCCTTACTCAAGAGTGAGAGCTTTGATACTAGACTTAAATCCGATCAAAGGAATGAGTCCAATGTCTCACCGAGATAAATATTTTTAAATTTATCTCAACTTCAACATTTATTTTATCAAAGTCCTTAAAATATACATGGGCTGTTACGAAATGAATTTGTTAACTATATAGTGGGGGTCACATTTTTGAAATCATATTTATTCCTAGTTATTGCGTTAACTAGGTATTTAATCAGGCGTTACCTCGCGGAAGTCCATCCTAAGTAAGAAAAGGACCAATATTCAGCCTCTTTCGCACATGCAGTGGTAGTCATGCAATAACAAAGTCTACTCTGACTCTGTGTTTGTTTGTGTCTACCAGACTCTGTGTTTGGCACTAATCGGTGTAACATAACTCCTGAAGATGCCCCGTGGAGGGGAGAAACACGTGTTGAGTTACTTGGCGGTGGCGGTTGTGTGATTCGCATTGTTTGCCGCATATGCATTTATCAGCGGGCTAGCGGGCGGTGCACTTTATTGCATGACTACCACTGCATGTGCGGAAGTGGCTAAATATTGATCCTTTTCTGACTAGGTATTTGTTCACTTTAGTAGTCGTCTTTGGGTACATTTGTTACTTAGATAAAAGTCAGTTTCTTTGGTACTACTTGATTCATCTCACTCGAAGACTTCATCGCTATATCGTCAGATGTTGAAAAGGTTGATAAAATTTTTTGAACTATTTTCAATCACACTATCAAGTTTCACTCCAAAATATATAAACGAATAACTTCTATCAGTGAACTCTGCAGGGTAGGATAGTAAACAATGATTAATTTTAATATGTAAAAGCTTTTTCTTAGTATATTATCATTTATTTATTATTTCTGAGACACTTGATTTTTATACAGGGTGTACCATACAGCAAATCACCTATACATGTACCTGTTTAAAGTTTTTACGCTAACCAATGTATCAGATATAATTAAACTACACTGTGGCGGCACGAATAGCAACCTCTAACCTTTGTATTTACGGATGGTAGACTGCTCTTAAGGGTCCAGGAAGAGAGAAACACAATTTTGATACATAAATATATATTTTTTCGAGCGCGTATTAGACGCATATAGAGTAGTTTGAAAATGGAACATAACGTCGGTAAATTAGTACAGTACCGATACCGATTGTCTCTTTCTAAAAGTCGATGTGCAATATTTATCGCCGGGTATTGTACGTTTATGTGGCTTACTAACTAGCGCCATCTAGTATTTAAAAAAAAAAAACAGACGTAAAAAAATATTTGTTCCAACTTCAATGTTAATTAGCGGAGCAATGGCCGGGGTTTGTTTTAGTGTCGTAAATGTTTAACTGTCTCTCTGAAACCCGCGCGACTAGCTCGCCGCACCGCCGGCCCCGCAGTTTATTGTTTGAAAGTTATACCCGCTTATAACCCATAGGGATTGTATATTTACTTTATTTATTTGTTTGGATAGCATTCTACTGCTGCCGATCACAATGGCCTGCGTTTTAGATGGATTGACGGCTAATCCTTGCTCCACTTGCAAATGCTGTCCATATCACAGTTTATGCAGGCAATAGCTTCCGCAATCTTATCCAATGGTGCTTGAGAATAAATTTGAAGATCATCTACATAAAGATGGCAGAACATAATTGTTTGGAAATTGTATTAATAAATAGAGCAAATATAAGAGGAGATAGAACGCCGCCCTGTGGGACACCGACAGTTGTAGCGCAATAAGAAGAAAATTTATTTAATGGAATCAGGCTTTACTTCGCGGAAGTCCATCCTAAGTAAGAAAAGGACCAATATTTAGCCACTTCCGCACATGCAGTGGTAGTCGTGCAATGAAATGCACCGCCCGCCAGCCCGCTGATAAATGCGCATGCGGCAAACAATGCGAATCACACAACCGCCACCACCAAATCACTCAACACGTGTTTCACCCCTCCACGGGGCATCTTCAGGAGCTATGTTACACCGATTAGTGCCAAACACAGAGTTAGTTTGACTGTGTGATTAGTTGGTTGTGTGATTCGCATTGTTTGCCGCATGCGCATTTATCAGCGGGCTGGCGGGCGGTGCACTTTGTTGCACGACTACCACTGCATGTGCGGAAGTGGCCAAATATTGGTCCTTTTCTTACAGAAGAAAAATTGTCGTTAACGCAA
Organism: Battus philenor; assembly: GCF_028537555.1. Lineage (NCBI taxonomy): Eukaryota > Metazoa > Arthropoda > Insecta > Lepidoptera > Papilionidae > Battus > Battus philenor. Next base: position 1,598,436 of record NW_027181675.1, on the reverse strand, counting down.
ACTCGCTGTCGGCGTCCAGACAAGTAACTGCGAAATTACATTTATTTTCGCGTCAAATAATTCATAGATGGTAATGTCGTTGTAAAGTACTTGTATGTATTTTATATGTGAATGGCTTGGCTTCTTGTCTTCGTATTCGCTGGCTAAATTAGCGGACTGTATCATCAATAAACCTTCGCTTTCCATGAGAATTTCATTCTAGGGCTTGCCTCGATATGTGATCAGGATCTCTTCGGAGCGTGTGGCCTGTTGAGTTCCACTTGCGGCTTCGGAAACCTCAAGGAAAGTGAAGACGTGGTCGCTCAAAGCAAACCTGGCGGCGGACGACCACTGCAGTGAAGGCAGTTGGAATGACGTGGAGTAAAGTAAAGCGAGGCTTAAGATCGCTCGGGGTGGCGATGTACTGAGGACCCCCTCTGCCCCATCTAAGAAACAGGAATAAATGAATGATGAATAAGTTTGAAAGTCATGTCCAGCTCGAGAGAAAAAAAACTCTAACCTTACGAACAAGTTCACCTTGAAGAGGTGGAACACCAGGCTCGAAGGCAGCAGCGAGGTACGAAGCGTGGTAGGCGCGACTCGTTCTTTTCAGCGGAAAGGAATCAACAATCGAATAGCGCGGATTCACACGAATGATTAGTCAAAATAATTAACAATACAAGCAACTAATTATAACTTTTCTACCCAATGTTCGTAGCGATGTTATAGCACAGGGAGGGAAACAAGCATTTTCGAATAAAATTAGCGGAGTTTTCTGATATTTTCTTACGTCCAGTGGGAGTTAGCTAACTCCGGCGCTGGTACTCACGGAACGTCCAGTGGGAGTTAGCTAACTCCGGCGCTGGTACTCACGGGACGTCCAGTGGGAGTTAGCTAACTCCGGCGCTGGTACTCACGGGACGTCCAGTGGGAGTTAGCTAACTCCGGCGCTGGTACTCACGGGACGTCCAGTGGGAGTTAGCTAACTCCGGCGCTGGTACTCACGGGACGTCCAGTGGGAGTTAGCTAACTCCGGCGCTGGTACTCACGGGACGTCCAGTGGGAGTTAGCTAACTCCGGCGCTGGTACTCACGGGACGTCCAGTGGGAGTTAGCTAACTCCGGCGCTGGTACTCACGGGACGTCCAGTGGGAGTTAGCTAACTCCGGCGCTGGTACTCACGGGACGTCCAGTGGGAGTTAGCTAACTCCGGCGCTGGTACTCACGGGACGTCCAGTGGGAGTTAGCTAACTCCGGCGCTGGTACTCACGGGACGTCCAGTGGGAGTTAGCTAACTCCGGCGCTGGTACTCACGGGACGTCCAGTGGGAGTTAGCTAACTCCGGCGCTGGTACTCACGGGACGTCCAGTGGGAGTTAGCTAACTCCGGCGCTGGTACTCACGGGACGTCCAGTGGGAGTTAGCTAACTCCGGCGCTGGTACTCACGGGACGTCCAGTGGGAGTTAGCTAACTCCGGCGCTGGTACTCACGGGACGTCCAGTGGGAGTTAGCTAACTCCGGCGCTGGTACTCACGGGACGTCCAGTGGGAGTTAGCTAACTCCGGCGCTGGTACTCACGGGACGTCCAGTGGGAGTTAGCTAACTCCGGCGCTGGTACACACGGGGCGTCCAGTGGAAGCCGATAACTCCGGCGCTGGTACACTCGGAGCGTCCAGTGGAAGCCAGTAACTCCAGAGCTAGTACACACGGAGCGTCCAGTGGAAGCCGGTAACTCCAACGCTGGTACACACGGGGCGTTCAGTGGAAGTAGGTAACTCCGGCGCTGGTAACACGGGGCGTCCAGTAGATACCGTCTAACTCCGGTGCTGGTACACACGGAGCGTCCATTGGAAGCCGGTAACTCAAGCGCTGGTACAGACGGGGCGTCCATTGGAAGCCGGTAACTCCAGTGCTGGTAACGAAAGGGTTAAATAATCACTGGCAGTACTATGCAAAATTACCGTCATATGACTTCGTTTATTTTAAAGTTTGCCTACAATCATGCCTCATGATACGCCAACGTGTATCTCTTAGAACCATCTTTTTTTCTGCAAGTATAAAAAAATATATTTACATATACTGTAAATATATTTTTTATATTTGGCTATAGCTTAGGTTCACCTCACCGTATAGAGAACGCACGATGTCTGACCCACATATAAACACGTAATTAACCTATAAAATACATCAGACAACGCCCATTTAAACTCCTAAAGCGTTTGACGGTCTCGTATCGCGACAAGTTTTTGCTCTGTCCATGTTATCAGGTAGAAACTTAGATATATCTTTAGTTTATACTCTTTATATATATTTGTACATATATGCACTGATATAAATTTACTTTTCTTTAGGAATACATTACACTAAGTCATTTACAGTAATACCCCGTTTTACGCGAGGGATACGTTCCAAAAAAAATCGCGTTAACTGAAATTCGCGTATAACGGGGTTTATGATTAAACATAGTCAAAAATTATTACAAAAAAAAATACAAATCATTTTAATCAATCGTTTTAATTCTAGGAACACTTTATGCAATAAACACTCTTATATTTTACGGAAAAATACATCTATTGTCTTTAGGGTAAAGTTTTGTTTACGTTCTTGTAAAATACGTTCATAACTTCCAACACTGTTTTTAATTGTTTGACAGATGGTCAAGACACCATAGAGAAGTTGATGACTACATTATATTTATACGCGTTCTTTCACGTAATTCGAGGCATTTGAGCGCGATATTTGCAATTCGCGTTATAGTGAAACCGCGTATAACGGGGTCGCGTAAAGCGGGGTATTACTGTATTCATTTTTATAAGTCGCTCCTTTTGCTTCAAACTACAACTTTCAAGTATATGTATTCAAAAGCGATCTTTTATTTTAGTGTATCGTTGTCTTCTCAGCCCACAACTACTATAAAGTCTAAACTTTATAATACACTGTGTAGTGGAGTCAAAAATAAAGCAGATTTAATAAAGTTTATTGTCAATAAGAGCCCTGTTAAAAGTTCCTATTTTGAATTAATACATTTTAATTTATCTTTTAATAGCAGTTCAGTAAGTGATATGTTATGCAAAGTATATGTCTCCGCGGGAGATATCTATGGGTGTAAATAATATAATCGCAGCGATGGCAGGCGGGTTGGCGATTGCAGTGTGGTATTATGGTAAGTAAGAAAAGGACCAATATTTAGCCACTTCCGCACATGCAGTGGTAGTCGACCAATAAAATGTACCGCTCGCCAGCCCGCTGATAAATGCGTATGCGGCAAACAATGCGAATCACACAACCGCCACCGTTAAATCACTCAACACGTGTTTCACCCCTCCACGGGGCATCTTCAGGAGTTATGTTACACCGATTAGTGCCAAACACAGGGTCAATTGTTGGTTAAACCAAACGTTTTGAGTTGCTTATGGTACGCAGTGAACGCTGGTTCCTATCCTCTAAATTGTAACTTGTTTGTGAGCAGTGACAATGCTATATAATTTGTGGTGGAGTTTAACGGGTTCGGTAGGCAATGTTAGAGACAACACCTAACGAGCTGAAGCACAAAAATTAAAACGCTTGGATGAAAAATATACAGTTTATTCAAAAAGTCATCCGCCTACAACTTCAGACACACCAAAGCCGTAATAAATTATTTGTCATGCGAATGAAATAATTTTTACATATAACTTTCACCACTCATTTGTACATATTAAACTTTGATTTAAATTTAATATAAGGTAGTATTTAATTCAATATTCCATCAAGCACTAAAGATTTAATACAAATTAACAAACAACAACACATATGTCACTTGACGCCGTTCGCCATTATTATATTTCATAATATTTTTCGGCTTGAGACGCGATTTTGACAACCGCCTACAAATCATACGCCGCGCGTCCTTAGTTTTTGCGCATGCGTAGACCTATGGATTGACTGATAAGCCAAAAACATTTTGACAACTTTTATTATTTAGGTACAAATAAATGCAGTTACTGTGAATTATATGTGATTATATGTCAAGAATCGAATCCGCGATGTATGATCTTAAGTATCAGTCCTCTACCACTGAGCTACCACTGCTCAGCTCTCTCTCATTTGCATCAGTGATTCCCAAAGTGGTCTATATCGACCTCTAGGGGTCTATGACAACCTGCAAGGGGTCTACGTCAGCGAAAAAAAATTTGGGGTCCATGAAATGAAAATGGGAGGAGTCCACGATAGTGGATCTCAACACATACACTGATAGTACCTATTTACTTACATCATACTATCTTATAATATCAAAACATTTACATTATTGGTAAAAGTACCCATGAAATAAAAAAATTATTGCTTATGTTATTTTATTTATAGTTTATTTTGTTTATTTAATGTTACGTATATTTTACATAACAGATACAAAATTTAATTTTGAGTAGTATTAATTTAAATTCAATTAATAAATGTATAAATTAACATGTGTTTTTACTTTAGGTTTTTAAAATCAATATCAGGTAAGTATGGGGTCTACCCAACACGGAAAAACATGACAAGGGGTCTACGACACAAAAAAGTTTGGGGAACTATGATTTACATAAATCATAATTTTATTGTCTTAATCATTCATGTCGTCGGTCCCCCTAGTGGGGGGACTCCCGCGTCTACCGGCTAATGGTCCTCATTCGAGAATTTTCCAAGCTACGTCTTTAACTTTGGTTATTTTGCTGCTCTCCTCATGTCTGATTCTATGGACCACACACATAGAGTCCCGGGATGTCGCTTTTTGGAACCAATCATCGTGATAATCTTTGGGAATGTCTACGCTTTGCAATTGACGTCTGTCAGCTGAAAAGTAGAAGAAGAATTGTTCATGCGTGCTATCTATTAGTCAAATAAAACTTGGCTGATCCTCCTACCAGCTCCGACGCTGTTCCATGAGACTTACATTTATATCCAGATTATATATATATCGTGGAACACGGTTCGACAATGCCAACGAAGCATTCGAAGTCGCCCCAAAGAGACTGCTTATTTATTTAATGGAATCAGGCGTTACCTTGCGGAAGTCCATCCTAAGTAAGAAAAGGACCAATAATTTAGTCACTTCACACACACACAGTCTCTGTGTTTAGCACTAATCGGTGTAACATAACTACTGAAGATGCCTCGTAGGGTGAAACATGTGTAGAGTGATTTGACGGTGGCAGTTGTGTAGTTCGCATTGTTTGCCGCATGCGCATTTGTCAGCGGGCTGGCGGGCGGTGCACTTTGTTGCACGACTACCACTGCATGTGCGGAAGTGGCTAAATATTGGTTATTTTCGTACTTAGACTACTTATTACAATGGTTTCACGTAATATGTCAATGTCAGTATTAAAATTTTTAAAAACAATAACTTTTTTATTTTAATACTCTTCTCCAGTTACTATTGGTATAATAAAATATTTAAAACACTTCTAAACAAATGTGTAACAGAACATGCATTTGTCCGTTTTAATAATTCATGAGCGGCGTTGACATTAGCGAAGTGGACTGCTCGATTCAAACGTATATAATGTTAAATGATTGACGTGTTGAGATATTAGCTCATGTATATATTCACCGGTTATATTGAATTGTTGGAACTATACTTTAGTCATAAAATAGGACATTTCTTACTCACTACTTTCTTCACGTTTTAAAACTATACTGTCTTTGAAAAATTATTCGTTGCGTTCGAAATTATGGTTTTGACTACAGATGTAAGGCCGGTTTAAAACTAATTAAACCAATCGGTTTAAAACCGTTTAAAACCGAAAAAACCCATTTTTTTCGATTTTAAACGTTTAGTGTTGACGACTATGTTTTTCTTAAATATAAACACATTATCTATTCCAAACGTATACATTACCTAACTAAGTTGAAAAACTATTACCTAGTTAACTATATTGGTTATTTTGAAAAGATTTATTAATCAGTTTCATTCGGTTTAAAACCAAACTCACACACTTGCACTTCTCACGCGGAGAGACGTCAAGATGCAACGTTGCCAGCTCGCCTACTCCACACCACACACACACATACATAGCGTGTTGCGTGCGGACATGTCAGTGTTGCCAGTATTGTAAAAAAAATGTACAAATTTGGATTCAATATAAAGGTACTCGTACCAAATATGCCAAACATTACTAAATAACTAAAATGTAATGAGCTGTTATAAAATTAGATTATTAGGTACCCGACTTTTTCTTAAAAGGTAGGTACATATTTTAATCTATTGTATGTAATATTGTTTCTTTATAATTATAGTACTTTATATGTAATATACTTACCTACATAGGTATAAACTGCATAGGTATCTAACACAAGACCAAGTATTGTAGAGAATGTTGTGTAAAAACACTGTTCTTATATTTTAGTAGGCGAGTTTTAAACCGTTTAAAAAGGTGAAACGTGAACGTTTAAAAAGTTTTAAACGTTTTTTATTTGGGGTTTTAAACCGCCACTTTTGGTTTTAAACGTTTTAAATCGGCTTTTTTACATCTATAGTTTTGACTGGTCACTGTAAAAATGACTTTACGTCACGGGACGAACAATGATTGATCATCATCATGACAGCGTAAGCCTATCTGAAAGATCACCACGATGATCGTTCTTGCGCTGCCTTCATCTAGCACCTTCCTCGACCTTAGCTATATCGTCACATACTTGAGAACCTTTCGGTCGCAACAACCGGCAGTAGCACAGCGATTTGCTCAACCTACTGCCCCTTCAGACAAACAATTCCTCATGATAGGTCAGTGACATTGGTCTGTTCGGAGATCTATTCACTTCGAACAATGATATTTCCATTAGTACTGTTTACTTTAAAACCTATGTTAAAAAATTGATCTCTTAAGAAATAGTATGCCCACTTATTATACCCATTTAAGGATAAATCGATGAAGTTAAATATAAATAAAGACATACTGTAATGAGTGTAGCTCTCGGCAAAAACGTCGGAATGTCCGGGCAATCGGCGCGGCGTGGCACCCGCGTTGCAGACACGTAATTAAGCCATAAAAAGCTGTTCTGAAGTTAAGCTCGGCGTGCAGTTGGCGTTTTCAACGCCGTCCGGTTTTTACGAGCTGTCTGTCGAACGCAATAAATGTCACTCCGTATCCCACGCGATGTGTGGACGCAGGTTTAGTAAAGATTCGCATAACCGTTGCGATTTGACCGCGTTTTTTTTGCTTGTTCGATGGTTACATTGTGTTATAATATTGCACGGGATGTATTCACCTGAACAAATTCAAATCTTAACACAGTCAAAATGTTTTTTTAAGACGTAATACTGCATTGAAATGGATCGCTCTAACTATTGTACTAAAAACGTTTTGGCAACGATAACAAAAAAACTGAGATTGTTCTGAGTTCTTCTTAGATCACGCTTAGATGTCTCATAGCTTTTTGCATCGGAAGAATGTCATTAGAGAGTACAATAATTTTATTCTTGTCGTGAAATGAACGGTAAATATTCCGAGGTATGTCATATTTCTACATTGATTATCACTGTTATTTCATTAATAATATACGAAGCGTGGATAATGTGATGTGACGATTATTAATTGTCTTATGTAGATAACAATATGAATAAATTAATAACCTAAATATTTTGACGACCACCGGGAACAAAAGACTGAAATTTCAAAATTCTGCGATCGAGACCGTCGGTGCTGACGGCGCAACATCAAAGAGGTGCAGCTTTAGTAATTAAGGTTATATTATGCGGGATCTATTGTGTTTCTTTCGCTTTATTTCACTTTTCTCTATAGCTGGTAGATGGTGAAATGAAATAAAGAACGTTTAATTGAATCAGGCGTTACATTGCGGAAGTCCATCCTAAGCAAGAAAAGGACCAATATTTAGCCACTTCCGCACATGCAGTGGTTGTCGTGCATCAAAGTGCACCGCCCGCCAGCCCGCTCATAAATGCGTATGCGGCAAACAATGCGAACTACACAACCGCCACCGTTAATTTACTCAACACGTGTTTCACCCCTCCACGGGGCATCTTCAGGAGTTATGTTACCCCGATTAGTGCCAAACACCGAGTCTGTAAATATAAAGAACGGACAACAATAGAAGGTCGTCCTACAGGTGGCTTTATTATTTCTTTACCTCACCTTCCCACCTTGCGTCTGCGGTACTGAAGGAGCGGTCACAAGGGAGTTTGTCGTCTGATGCTTCGTCAGCGATAACAGACTATAGTCTGCACGTTCCCGGGTGTTAAAGCAATATTCGCGTAGTAACGGAATAATAATAATAAAGCCGTTTATTTAGATCTTTCAAAAGCATTAGTAAATGTTTACCAGTCGGTATAGACATTCCAATGTTTTCCATTCCATCCTGCTTAGAACTACTCTATTCCAGATCACTACCGCCACTTTATGTCATCACCCCATTATTTTTATGGTCTTCCTCTCTTCTTACCTTTCCCGAGATAAAATCTCCTAATTATTTTGGTCAATCTATCTTTACCTCGTATCATATGCCCCTGTTGTTTCCGTTTGTCTCCTTATTTTTAATGTAATGTCTTTAGTGTTACTTTAACCAAATAGTATACGTCTTGGCTATATCTTGGTGCCGTCAATAAATAGATCTTTCAAGTTCAAGTGGCATTTTAATTCGATCTTCGATCCCCGAATCTTACACTTAGTTTTATATTCAAGAATTGTTCATTGCCAAGAATCGCAGCTTAACCGTGAATTTTTCTTTTATTTTATTATCTAAATCTAAGAAATCTCACTATATCAAATTTGTAAATAGATAAATAAATGTAGCGTGCATCAGAAGAAATAATATTAAATAAATATTATCGTTATATTATTTTGTTTAGGTAGATCAAAATGGAGCTTTTAGTATTGGCCAAAAAACACCTCCCTCATCTTTGTGTAGGGTAGGCACAAAACAGACGGGTGACGTGCGCGTTATTAAGGCTTTGTGTTACACGTCGGAGGCTCGTAATTAATGACCCGCATGTTTCAGGCGTTCAAGATGAAGGTTTCGCTCGTATGTACTCTAATACACTAATTAAAATGTTAACTTTTGCTCCTGTTTTGAGATGTAATGTCTTGAAGATTGGTAGCGTTTACAGCAATGCTTTAAGATCACTCATTACGGCATCCTAATAATCCATAAATTAATAAATAATTTAATAAGCTAATAAGATCCGCTGGTTCGCTGTTAGCTTTTAAACAATAGTAAAAGAGCACTTCGCTTATAAAATAGGGTATTATATATATATATATATATATATATATATATATATATATATATATATATATATTGGTTTTTTTATAGTAAACACTTTGGTGAGTGCTCGAAGGCTCTTTTCGACCTGATTAAGCCATCTCCATTCCTTTATCGGTCTACTAGGCGCAGGCAAAAGTTTCATCCATACGTTGCAGACATACAAAAAAGTCGAACTAAACGTAGGGTATTATATATATATATATATATATATATATATATATATATATATATATATATATAAGTCCGGACTAATTTGCAGGCTTATCGGTTTTTTATAGGATATACTTTGGTACTCACCAAAGTATATCTTAAGTTCGAGCACTCGCTCGAAGGCTCTTTTCGAACTGATTAAGCCATCTCTATTCCTTTATCGGACTACTAGGCGCAAGCAAAAGTTTCATCCATACGTTGCTGAGATACACAAAAGTCGAACTAAACGATTTGACAGCTAGTTTTTGGCGAGACTCGACAAGATTTAGAACGACCTACCTGAGTCTATTTTACTTGATAGGTTGAACTCTGGAACCTTCAAGAGTAGAGTGAACAGGTTTCTTTTGGATGGGCGTGTACCGTCTTCGTCTTCATCTACACTTTCCATCAGGTGAGATGGAAGACAAACGCCTATTCATTTGTATTGATAAAAAAAAATAAGTAAGTAGTGTATGAACATCACTCGGGGTGGGGTAATGTATGATGATGAAATATATAAAATTGTTGAACTATAACAAAATATTGATGAATTTTTGTACCTGACTTCAGTTGTTTAATCCACGTAATGCTCTCTAGGGATTGGAACACAATTTTCTATTAGCATTTTTAAGCTGCTCGCGTTACTGTTCAAGTAATTTGCTTAAGGGCGTCTCGTCACGCGACGCGGGTCTCTCGGCTCCTTTGTTCAGGTCCACGACAGACCATCGCCTGTATACCAACTGACGTAAACCATAAATTCTAACTTGAAATTTAATAAATTGCCTCTGACCTTTGTGGAGTTTCGTGCGGAAACAGTAACTCGATGTTTTATTATAATATAAGGTTTTATATTTATTAAAGCACATCGATGTCTTGGAAATATAATATTGGAGAAGAATGTAGATATAATGGAATGTACTGGACTAATAGGTACCTTCTCCAGGAGCACTATATCTAGCAACGATTCGATAATATGACTGGGGTAGAATTTCGTAAATTAGGTTTCGATATTACTATGATCAAAAAGTAAGGTGAAATTGTCATTTAAAACCCCTGGGCATTAGGAAGACAAGTATGTTTTCAGTTTTCTGTGTTTGGCACTAATCGGTGTAACATAACTCCTTAAGATGCCCCGTGGAGGGGTGAAACACGTGTTGAGTGATTTGACGGTGGTAGTTGTGTAATTCGCATTGTTTGCCGCACGCACATTTATCAGGGAGCTGGCGGGCGGTGCAATTTGTTGCACGACTACCACTGCATGTGCGGAAGTGGCTAAATATTGGTCCTTTTCTTACTTATGATGACTTCCGTAAGGTAACGCCTGATTCCATTAAATACAGGTATTTTTTTCCTAGGTTGGTAGGACTGTCTATAAAATTTGCCAAGCGTCTGTTTGTCACAGATTGAAATATCATTTGTTAAGTCCAAACCATTTTGAAGAATGTTTTATGTCTCAAACGTGTCAAATCTAGATTGGTCGAAGTCATACTGCATAGGTTCTTCACGACTTTTTGTCCAAAAAATTGGCTGATATCGATCCGCAACCACCGTATTCGTTAGATTTGGCTCCGTGAGACTTCTGGCTATTCAGCTAACATATTTTTTTTAAAATTTAGTTTCAATTTTTGTCTATTTGTTTATTATTCTGTAACAATAATTTAAAAATTTGTGGCGGCTTTTTTATTTTCCATTACGAAGGTAATTGTGCCAGTTTCTTTTCTTACTTTCAGCTCCCCTTCGCACTCTTAGGATGTGCCACTTAAAATGTATTCGATGATATGATAATAATAATAACAAAGTTAGTAATTTTAGTTAATAGTTTTAAATTTTTCATACTAAGTTTGTATGGATCCCCTCAGGGTAAAAGCTTCCTCCAAAGCTTTCCATCCTTGGCAACTTGGAGCCACTCGTGACCTGCCATAGCCACGATCTCATCAACCCATCTGGCATTAGGTCTGCCACTCGCTCTGGTACCTCGTAGTCCCGTCTATTTTATTACCACTTTTGTCCACTGTGTGAGAAGATTCGATGACTCGTATTCGAGTGCCGGTCTGGCGTTAAAATCAGGGAGGAGACAATAGCCGCCTATCAGCGGCAAGGAAACCAGGGAAGAATTCCTCTCATGCTGCAAGAAAATAATTAAAAAAGTTATACAAAAAAAATAAAAATTTAAATAGACAATAAGAAAAAAGATGATATAATGTAACTCAAATATGATATAAAGTGTGATAAAAATGTAAATGAAAGAAAAAAGATAAAATGAAACAAGTAATTAGGGAGGAATGAAAGGACACAGAGCAAAAGTGAAAGAAAGCAGAATTTTGGCATAAAAGAATAGAATGAAAGATTATGTGAAGAATGAAAGTAGAGAATGAAAATAAAAAATTATGTAAAAAAATTAAATTGCCAATAAAGACCCTGTCCCACCTAAGATAGGGGTACGAGAGGCCCCCAATAGCGAGGACCATAAAAAAGATTCGATGAGATACTTAAGTATATTAAATGTCATGTAAATTTTCTCTCGCTATAAATATCTACCTACGTAATAAACTTCAACTCAAATTACTTCAAGCCATTGCACCTATAAGCATTGTTAGTATAAATTTGGATACGCCTTCGTTTCATTTCACATTCCACAGCTGCCTCTCATACTAAACACATCTATATACACGTAATCATGAAGGTACAGATGTTGTTGGTATTGTGTTTACTGTGTTTGGTGTGTGTCAGTGTACAGGGGTATGGACAAATGTACTGTGGGAGGCGGCTGGCTGCGGCGTTGGCAGTTTTGTGTGATGGAAACCTGGTGAAGAGATCGGAACAGGTTCAGTACCATTGGGGCTGGTTATCCTCACGCAACGCTCGAAGCCTGACCATCGGCAAGCGGCAGGTGGTTTCTGAATGCTGCGAGAAGCCATGTACCCTCGATGAGCTTATCTCCTACTGTTGATCTGAACTCATACCCCTACCGACTGATTCGTTTGTCTTTTGTTTATTTTTAAGCACTTCGACGATATTTCTTAAATAGAGAGAGAATACGACTGCTAGGTTAATGAATAAATGTAATACATAATAAAAATTAACTATTAATTCTCCACAGATAACATATATTCAATTTATTATTTAAATAAGATTTATTATGTCATTAGTTTTATAATAACATTGTGTTAATAAAAGTTGTTTTTTAATAGTTATATTTATACATATGTATTAGTGTACAGTCATCATGATTGAGACTTACAATCGTAGATCGCGGGTTCGATTCTCGGATACAATCTTATATAATTCACACTTTGTACCACTGCTCACAAGTAAGTTTCCAGATGGGGAACAGCAGCTTCCTTTGCGTACTGTAATATCTAAACTAACCCGCCTGCCCAGTGTGGTGATTGTGGTATATCCCCACGTAGATATCTTTGGGGGGAGGCCTATCCCTTACAGTGGGCATATTTGCGCTAAAACAACGACGATGTCTCATTATTATTTATTTATCAACATACATATATGTTATAATAATGTATACGTATATATTTCTCCACCATGGATTACTTATTCGTTGAGTTTATATATTGAATATTTATAAAATCACCGAGATTTGGACGCTGTGGATTGGTGTAATTGTGATTCTGAAGATGAATGCTCATAATCCTCAAATAACACGAAAGGTTTTGGACATGACGCTCACAATGAGGACTCAGGGATATTTGGTGGTGTAAAGTGGTAGGCAATCGATCTCTTGAACGCTCTTCAATAAGATAGAGAGACATTCAAACTGTCACTTAAAATTAAGTACATGAATGCCTTCATTCCGCTAAACACCGAGCTATATGGTGACGCATAGGAAGAGAGGAAACCACAAATCGACCGAGTCATGGCCACCGCCACTCAGACCAGTGTCCACGCCTGGGAAGAAGATTATCTCATAAGTTCATATATAATGTATTATTATATAGGTCTAAATTTAATTTGTTTGATGTTTAGAATTCGTGTATATTTAGTAAATTCTTAATATTTATTGACATAATTAAATGTATAGATAATATGTATGTATATATTTAAGTCATCTGAACGTTTAGTTTTGTTACATTATTATCTGTGTATCATACAGTAGTGTCTGTTGTATTTAATCTGTATATGTTTGCGTATATAAACTTTAAATTAACAATATATTAATCTGTTGCAACTACTACAATTTTTATTTTAAATTTACCCTCTGGTATCATTTAATTAAAAAGATAGAGCAATGTTTTTTATTTTAAAATACTTAGTAATATCAAATTATTACGGAATAATGTTTAAGATCGATTCATTATTTTTGCATATGGAGAAAAGGACTAATATACAGCTACTTCCGCTATGTAGCAGTAGTCGTGCAATAAAGTGCATCTGTATAGAATTGCCACTGTTCGCAAACATGTTTCTAGATGTTGAACATCAGAATCTGCGTACGTGGCGATTATACTATAGGAGGCTTATACCTTCCAGTGAACGTCCATACTATCATATACATATTAACATATACTTGTCCTGACAGACCTGGGTTCTTGGCCCGTTGTATATAAATACGAAAATAGGTTAATGTAATATATATCTAATAAACTTAATTATTATATATGTTATATAAATACTAGCTGATCCCGCAAACGTTGTTTTGCAAAAAAAATTAAAGTTTTTAATTAACAAATGTAGGATAAGGGTTGATCGTAGAGGGGTGAAAATTTAGGATTGTATGTATTTTTGTATGCAGTATCATAATAAAATATAAACCAAAAAAATTGTCTAAAAAATTAAAAATAAAATTTAGGGGTGGACCACCCTTATCACTTAGGGGTATGGAAAATAGATAGTAGCCGATTCTCAGACATACTGAATACGCATGTAAAATTTGGTAAAAATCGGTCAAGCCGTTTCGGAGGAGTTCAAGTTCGAACACCGTGGCACGAGAATTTTATATATTAGATGTGTAGAACGCGTGGTGTCACAAAATTTAACAGATGTGGGATCTTGTTTAACCCTTTTCGTCGCGACAGCGCTCCTTTTGACGGATCACTTTCGGCGCGTGCGTGTGTAAAAAAGGATTGCACGGTTTTTGCTGAAACAAACACCTTTGTAAATAAAATTTGTTCATTTTCAACATACATTTTAATAATTTTCTTGTCAATAAATATGTAGTATTCACTTTTTGTTTTTTATTATCATAGTATAAAATCTTCTGAAGAGAATTTTGAAATTAAATATGATCATTGGTGTGTTATAAGGGAAATGATGAATATTTTTCTTGTTAATATAAATTATATATGAAATTACACTTTTTTACGGGCATTTTTGGTATATGTTGGCTAAATATGTTTGGCATTAAAAGGGGTAAACACAGACGTAAGTGTCGCTGGGGTTCGTAGGGAAAACGGTCCTGTACATTGCACTGCCTTGCGTACCACGAGCATTAACGAAAGTTAAACACATCAAAGTGTCGTTAATGTATTTGTAACCCTAATTGTAATAATAAGTATTGTGTATTCAGACAGCAAGCAAGAAATTTAACACATAAATCAGTAGCAGAAGCTATAAAGTTGGCTGAATACATAGAAGCAAAACTTATAGTCAATGAAACTAACGACGAACTAAAACTAACTGTTACAAGCTAATTACGCGATGTTACGAGGTATCGTTTCAGAGAGAGAGAGAGAGAGAGTGAGAGAGAGAGTGCTCGTGAATACGGTACATAAGTCCCTGCTTTTATTTACTCGGACTTTTATTAGGTTGGTGCTGGAAGCTTTTAGCCGTTCTGGCTTTTACAGCCTCTTTGGACTCAGGACTCGCGGATCCGAAATCCGCGAAATCGATTTCGGCAAATCTCTGGAGCCACGTGAACCTATGCATATGCACGCTCGGCTCTTTAAGTGCATGGCGCGGAGGTGATCAGTGTATATATTCACTCTTGCTTAGTATTCCCATTTTCGCATGTAATATTCAAAGTAATATTTCAGTAAAATCGCTGAAAGCAAGTCGACGCGTAGTGTTCGTTTGACCTTATGAATTTTAAACGTGTTCCCGGGGCATAAGCGAGGCCGCTCCCGGGCTGTCTGCCCCGGTGTAGTTGCCCCGGTACTCTGCCCCGGTACAGAGCTTATTCACTAACGAGTAGTGATAGTTTGTGTAAATCATAAAAGCGCAATTTGAAACATTTCATTAAAATGAGCTGTTTACATAATACAATAAATATTTTATTGAAATAATTAAACATAAGTAATGAGATTATAAAGTATTATGTAGTTGATTTACTTGTTAATGTAAATCTTTTATTTTCATTCTCTTCTTACATGCTTAATGTTTACCATTCCTTCTCTTTTCTCCACTTCATATCAGTGTTTCCAAACTAGTTGCCCTCAAGGGGCAAATTTGATTGTTAAAGGGGGCAATTTGAACTCGACGCGAGTTTACCCTTTTGCTTTAATATAAAAAAATTGTTATTTAATGTTTAATGGAATCAGGCGTTATTTTGCGGAAGTCCATGCTAAGTAAGAAAAGGACCAATATTTAGCCACTTCCGCACATGCAGTGGTAGTCGTGCAACAACCCCTTCACTTAACCCCTTCACGGGGCATCTTCAGTAGTTATGTTACACCTATAAGTGCCAAACACACTCTGTATTAATAAAATAAATAAAAAAAATTATTAATAAAATGTTTGTTCGGTGTGTAGTGGGTAGGTGTTCCAAAGATGACGATGATGATGTTTTTAATCACAGACTATATCACTTCTATTATGTATATAGTTACTATACAGCATGAGTAATTGAAAAGTAAAATTAATTTACAAATAGTTTACTATGAATTAATCTTTTATTTTACTATATTACATACTTAAAAACTTTTATAGAGGAGGTTCTGTATTAGAATCAGCAGTAGGCGAGCAGCTCGTCGAGGGTGCAGGGCTTGTCGCAGCACTCGGAGACCACCTGCCGCTTGCCGATGGTCAGACTGCGAGCGTTGCGCGGCGCCAACCAACCCCAACCGCTCTCCATGTGTTCAGACCTCTTCACCAGGTTCCCGCCCTCACACAGCAATGCTAGCGTCGTTGCCAGCCGTCTCCCACAGTACACCTGGCCATACTCTCCCTCACACGACACGGCAGCCAACAGAACAGTGAACACAAGGAGGAAAGTCGAGGAAGACATGATTTAATGTTCAAGTTCACAGCGAGAATGTGCTCCATTGGAGTTCGTTCCAATATTTATACTAAACCACCTTCATTACCATACTGTTCTGCTTCAGATCACTGGCTTGTATTAAACGCAGAGGTGTAACTTCTCGGTATAGCGTAGGATGTGTGACGTGTGTAACGTATGTATGTCTATTAATGTTATATCTATAATACAACTAGCTGACCCGGCCACGCGTTGCTGTGAAAATTTAAAAAGTGGAAATAATTGAATTATACGGTATTTCGTTCACTACAAAATAAATTTAATTAATTTCATAGCGTCAACAACACGTGGTAATTATGCTGTTAAAATGTAGCTTATATGACACGTTCGTAGATTTACCATAGCAGCGCCATCTATTGATTACTTACTCAACCCAGTCGAAAGGTATCGACATCTGTTAGAATCATTTGGAGTTAACAGATAATTGTGACTGTCAAATAATAACAGACAATAATTAGCAATAAATTAAAATTGCGACTATAATTTGAGATTTAAACTATCCTATCTCTCAAGTTAGATCGAACTGCACATGTTGTGCGAATTTTATTATAATCGGTTAAGTGGTTTAGAAGTCCATTGAGTATAAACATTGTGACACGAGATTTATATATATTAAGACTAGGTGACCCGACAGGTGATGTACATTCTTAGCTCATGTCAGCGGATAGATGTCTACAGCCTCAATGGGCTTCCTCCAAATGTATTTACTATGATCGATTTTACTCTACCCGCATCCAGGGATTTCTAGCGATTTTAACAATGTCAACGGTTCATTTAATGGTGGACCTACCCCACACCTTTCTTAGTTGTCAATAATCGATTCGAATCTTACTAAATAAATAAATAAAAATATTTCGAAAACGCAGTGTTTATGATAAAGCTTTTTGAAACACAACATTATAATTAAATATATGTAAATGTTATGTTGTCAAAATAAATATGCGCCTGCAAAGTACAATTACTGAAGATGATACTACATACTTGCCTAGAATCCTATTCACTCTTGTATTGAAGATTCCTTAGTTATAGTTATATAGTTACTCCTTAGCAGTTCGCACTATAAAAGTATTAGCAAAACTCTTAGGGCAGGTGAAAGGAATTTGAACATTACTTCGTACCCAGAGGATCTCAACCCTCGAGGTTAAGGTATAGGTTGTAAGGAAGTGGAGGTGTGGAATTGCTGCGATTTGTTTGTTACCAGCATAGCTATGTTTTGGTTTCAGTACGCTGTATATATTATAACATACTATATGTCTCATAAGGAAGAATGCAAACGTGTATTGCGTTCAATATTGTTATAAAGTGTTTTGTAGAGATGGAAACAATTCTTTCATCATTGTCTTGTATTATACAGGGTGATTGAATACAGGTGTAAAAGATTTAAAATGTTGAAACCGTAGATAATCTGATTTCAATTAGATGGAATTATAAATAATGTAATAATTAAACAGTAATAAAACGTTTTTTCAAAATTGTATTACTACATGTTAAAATAGCTATTGTTTACTATGTGTCTCTGTAGATATTGTATTGACAGAAGTTATTATTTTCATTCGTTCATTTAAATATAAAAAGACAGTCTAACAGACAGAGTGATCACTTTTTACATGGTGATTGGTGTGTGCAATATCCCATTGAAACACTTTAAAAGTTTTATATCTATAAACAATCATCCTGTACAAAAATGTCTTTTTTTACTACTCCGTAATGATATCATATGTGAGTACCAGTTTGGGTTACACGGAAGAATAGAAGAGAACATAGCCTTATTTAGGAGAAAAGAGGAAATCCACTAGACCTTCCTGGATTACTGCTAGAAGGTAAAAGGCAACAGAACGTATTAATACTCGAGAAAGAAAAGAAAGTAACAAAATATGATAAAGGAATAATAAACCAAACCCAAACACCGATTAGTGCCAAACACCAGTTAGTGTTTGGCACTAATCGGTGTAACATAACTCCTGAAGATGCCCCGTGGAGGGGTGAAACACGTGTTAAGTAATTTGGCGGTGGCAGTTGTGTGATTCGCATTGTTTGCCGCATGCGCATTTATCAGCAGGCTGGCAGGCGGTGCACTTTGTTGCACGACTACCACTGCATGTGCGGAAGTGGCTAAATATTGGTCCTTTTCTTACTTAGGATGGACTTCCGTAAAATAACGCCTAATTGCACCATTAAATAATTAGGAATAATAAAAATAAAATAAGTAATTAAATGTAACAAAGTGTGAAATAAGTAAAAGATAAATTGTAAAATTATAATGTAGAAGTCCAATGTAAAGAAACGAATGTGAATAAAAGATAAAGTAACGTGAAAAAAAGAATGAAAGATATTAAAATGGACATAAAAGTCAGCAAAGAAAGAATGTATGTGTATAAAAAGTTAAATTAAAATTGTCCCCGTCCACAGATGGGGGAAGAAGTAGGAGTCCACCAAAAACGGGGTATACTTAATGTAGGTATTCCGGAAAGAGATACGCATTGTGAAGAACGGAAGAGGAGGTTGATAAGAAAGTATAAACTGAAAAAAAGGTTCCTATTATCGATACGGGGCTACGAGAGGCGCCAAATACGTGGTCATAAAACCTCGGCATTCCGTAGCGCTTCCTCTGTTTAATTGTTCAAAATATTACACGCATTACGTCGGACATTACGGTGGGAGTTTATCTCCATGCTCAGCCCCGCCCACGCTGCCTCGTAACACAGCCTTCGTTAGTTCACGTGATAGTAACGCGTGCGCTAATTCGGACGACATTCCGAACTATAAAAGTGAAGGTGTTTTTATTTTCACCACATTCAATATCATCCCTTCATCTCATAAAGGTCTAGACGATAAATAACACTATGAAGGTTCAGATGATGTTGGTTGTTTTGGCTTTCGTGTGTTTCGTGTGTGTGAGCGGACAGGAGTATGGCCAGGTGTACTGCGGGAGGCGGCTGGCTATGACGTTGGCAGTGTTGTGCGAGGATGGGAACCTGGTCAAGAGGTCGGAACAGGAGTACGATTGGGGCTGGCAGTCACCACGTACTGCTCGAAGCCTGACTCTTGCTAAGCGGCAGGTTGTCTCCGAGTGTTGCGACAAGCCCTGCACCCTCGACGAGCTGATCTCC
The DNA here is from genome assembly GCF_028537555.1 of Battus philenor. NCBI lineage: Eukaryota > Metazoa > Arthropoda > Insecta > Lepidoptera > Papilionidae > Battus > Battus philenor. Next base: position 1,578,709 of record NW_027181675.1, on the reverse strand, counting down.
TACTGCTGATCACACCTACACATCTGTGACTTCAAACTCTACATCGACTGATTAGATTTTAAACATATATGAAATGTTAAACTATAGATTAATATTTTCAAGTTTTCAACGTTATTTTCATATGTTTGCATTCTTTTCGCGTGATAATATTATGATGTTATTTAGGACTAGCTATTCCCGCGACTTTGTCCGCGTGAAATTTTTAAAATTATTTGTCAGTTTGGTTAGTTTTTTTCGTTTATAAATTTTTCCAAAATAAAGTAGCCCAAGTTTTGTTTATTAAATCAGCTTCCAGCCAGTATAAGTCCCGTCAAAATCGGTTCAGCCATTTCAGAGATTAGCCGGTATAAACAGTGTATCGTATATATATGCATACGCATGTAGTAAAATACGGTTATTTAAATATTAACAGACACGCTTGTTGTATTTATTTATATAGATTGATAATTTTTGTAATGTACATTTAATTAATATAATTGTATTGTTATTATAATTAAGTAAAAATATAATAAATTTTTAAAACGTACTTTTCAATTTTATTTAAATTACGACAAAACTTGTAAAATATCTCACATATAATTTATTTTATTTTGTTATTGTTTAAGAACTCAAAGTAGGTTTTTTATACAGGGTGATTGCTTTGTATGTAAAAGCTTAGAAACGGTGAATGTACAGGTCATTTGACAGCAAGTTTTGAAGGTTTTACGCCTGTTTCTAAATACCCTGTATGTAGTGATAACTTAATACGCTATGTTAAGTTATTATTGAGCATTGTTAGTTAGAGGGTTGACACTTACGGTCTTAGGTTCCGGATTCGAATCCCGGTATACAATATTATGTAATTCACTGTCCATGAACAAATTTCTAGAGTAAGAAAAGGACCAATATTTAGCCACTTCCTCACATGCAGTGGTAGTTGTGCAACAAAGTGCACCGCCCGTCAGCCCGCATAAATGCGTATGTGGCAAACAATGCGAATCACACAACCGACACCGTCAAATCACTCAACACGTGTTTCACCCCTCTACGGGGCATCTTCAAAAGTTATGTTACACCGATTAGTGCCAAACACAGAGTGGCCTTTCATATTGGTCCTTTTCTTACTTAGGATGGACTTCCGCAAGGTAACGCCTGATTCCATAAAAAATTTCTAGAGGATGGTCAGCAGCGGCTTCTGCTTACCCTAATACCACATTGCGATCACCTAACACGCCTTCCAGGCATGGTGATTATGGTATATCTCCCCCTATAGATATATTTGTGGAGGCCTATATCTTGCTGTGGGTGTCTGAGGGCTAAAACGGAGAAAGACGATAAATTTGTTATTTCTATTGGAATGCGACAACAAGGCTTCTGGCAATATAAAATTTGCAGGTTCAAAAAGTTAAAAAAAATAGTATGTATTAATTCGAATTTAAAAATCACTTTCGATATTAACATTACGTAAAATATTTACTCTTAATTGTACATAAAGGGAAAATATATTTATAATTGCTAAAACAATTGATTTTTAGTTAGGGTAGCGGAGTAAAGGAGCTATGTATATATTCATCTTTTTTAAGGTTTTACGGGAATACCGAATTGACCAGAATTAAAAAGGCCTTGCGATTGAACGTATGTATATAGATAATCTTAACGTAAACTGCGAAAGCTCTTCAAGATATCTTCCCATCTCATACAACTACTAAGCGGGCACGGGTACTGCAAGCAGTACCTGCACCGTTTTAAAATAATCGATAATGAGACTTGCCCATGTGACGACTCCACAGTACAGACTTTTCATCACTTACTCAGACACTGCTCCCGATTCGCATCCAAAAGATGTAACCATGTGACCTTATGTGAAAACCTTAGTATACCTCCGTTCAGCTTACGAGTACCGGACCTTCTCAAGAAAAATCTACAGCAGAATCTTTTGATGAGTTGTCCCGCCACATTGTTCTAAACCTCAAGGCATTTAACGGTCTGTAGCGCTTGGGCAGCGACTTGAAATAACATAATGTACCAACTAATGTATAATTGAGTAAAACTTCCAAATTGTATTGTTAATATGTATAAATATTAGCTGTATTTACCCATAAGAGAAAACCGTGTAAGGAAAATTGTAAATAATTATATAGCGCTGTCGTGTCTCGCAGCTGGGAGTATAATAATATTACATGATTTTATTTTTTCATTTATTAACTTTGTTTAGTATTTCTTTTATTTTTTCGAGTTTTTATTGATACATTCTTATTTATATATTACAGTGTCACTTATTATTCTTATTTCCAGTTTAATTTACTTTATCAGACCTCAATATTTCTTTTAGGATTTATTATTTTTATAACTTCTTTGTTTCTTTTATCGCTATATTATAAAAAAGTGCGGCGATACTCCCCGGCTTTCATCAGGGATGCTGGTTTCAATTCTCCTTCCTATCTTTATTTCGCAGGCCGTTCTGTTACAGGACATCAAGCCTTCCTGGTATTTACAGAGTCCGGGATGATAAACACAGGCAGAGTTTGGAAGGCGTTTATCCTTGTTTACGTAACATAGCTCGAGGGATCCCTCGGCAAACCCTCCTTAGCCTTCTTCATCTTACATCACATGTAACCGAATTAGGAGATGCGATGAAGCGCTAAAGTGACTTTTTTAAAATTACATTTTTATTTAGCGAGGCGTTGTTACTGGCCTCTGTCCTCTCCTCCTTTTCTTCCTATTTTTCTTCCTTTCCTCGAACATGGCAAGCCGTTCGTCTCACGCCAAACACCGGACAGCCGGTAGTGAAGGCCTGATCCGCCCCCGGGTCACAGATGCACGAGGGGCTCTGGTATTGAGTCTCTTGCGGTCAAGCTTAGTGCTGCAGCTTATGCCGTTAGAAAGATAAAACGCAACTCCGATATTGATATTGCTAGGATAGTGTATTTTAGTTATTTTAAAGCATTATGTCCTATGGATTGATGTTTTGGGGTAGAGTTGCGGTAATAGAAAATATTTTATTTTTGCAAAAGAGAGATCCGAGCTATTTATGGCTTATGGCCGCGAATCTTCTTCAGAAAGCGGTTTAAAGAAATTGATAACCTTACAGTGATCTTCGGAAAAATAGTGATCGTATGATCGTGTATTAAAAGGATCCTTGAAAAACTGACTCTACCAAAACTTCGGCTGAAAAAAACTCTTTTTGATTTTTAATAAACAGAATCAGATTTTATACTTCTACTTCACTAAACGTTATCAACCTACCATTAGTTAAATTTACTACATACATTAAAAATAATTTGACAGAACAGAAAAGTTAAAGAAACAGAACAGGAAAGGAAAATATGACAGAAATCCTTGACAACGATGTCGCTTGAGTATTTTGTTTTCTTTTAAGCTGATATAGTTTGGCAGAATATATATATATATACACACACATATATATATTTATATATATATATATATATATATATATATATATATATATATAACAAGTTGCGAAACAGTCAAAATAAAACAGTTAAAAAAGTTGACGATCAATAAGTGTTCTGTTTAGTAGAGTTAAGTTTCAATATTGAAAAAATTATTTTTATCTTTATAAGGCAAACATATTTAAATAATACAAAATAATTTAAAGCCTTTGAGAATATGTTATGTTGATCCGGTGTAGGAAGATTCTACCGCTCAGTAATTTCAATACAAAATCATAAACATTTCAAGACGTCCACTGTGGACACATTCTTCCATCGTAGATATCAAATAGTACCGGATAAAGTTATGTGAAATGCAAATGTTGTATTGTAGTTGTATGTTTAAATTAAATATACAGAGTATTTAAAATGCTTATATTTATTTAAAAGTCTTAATAACGACAAATTTAAAGTTAAAAACTAATCAGTCGATGTAGAGTTTGAAGTCACAGGTGTGTAGGTGTGATCAGCAGTAGGAGATCAGCTCGTCGAGGGTGCAGGGCTTGTCGCAGCACTCGGAGACCACCTGCCGCTTAGCAGGAGTCAGGCTTCGGGCAGTACGCGGCGACTGCCAGCCCCAATCGTACTCCTGTTCCGACCTCTTGACCAGGTTCCCATCCTCACACAACACAGCCAACGTCATAGCTAGCCGCCTCCCGCAGTACACCTGGCCATACTCCTGCCCGCTCGCACACACAAAACACACGAAACCTAAAACAACCAACATCATCTGAACCTTCATAGTGTTATTTATCATCTAGACCTTTATGAGATGAAGGGATGATATTGAATGTGGTGAAAATAAAAACACCTTCACTTTTATAGTTCGGAATGTCGTCCGAATTAGCGCACGCGTTACTATCACGTGAACTAACGAAGGCTGTTTTACGAGGCAGCGTGGGCGGGGCTGGGCATGGAGATAAACTCCCACCGTAATGTCCGACGTAATGCGTGTAATATTTTGAACAATTAAACAGAGGAGGCGCGACGGAATGCCGAGGTTTTTATTACCCCGTATCTGGGGCCACTTGTAATCTCGTATCGTATAGACAGGAAATTTTTTTTTTTTCAGTTGGTGTTTTCTTATCTCTCTTTTCTTCAGTTTTTTGCAATCGTTATTACTCTTTTACTTTCATACTTAAAATTTTATTTCATTCTGTTTCGATTTACTAAAAAAATATCGACGTTAGGTATATGTTTACCTTGGAGAGTATTAAAAAGTTCATTTTTATATATGAAAATGTGAAGACGAATATTTTTACTGGAATCAGGCATTACCTCGTGGAAGTCCATCCTAAGTAAGAAAAGGACCAATTTTTAGCCACTTCCGCACATGCAGTGGTAGTCGTGCAATGAAATGCACCGCCCGCCAGCCCGCTGATAAATACGTATGCGGCAAACAATGCGAATCACACAACCGCTACCACCAAATTACTCAACACGTGTTTCACCCCTCCACGGGGCATCTTACACCCAGGAGTTATTTTACACCGATTAGTGCTCTACACAGCCATTGTTGGTTAAACCAATGAAGTGGCTAAATATTGGTCCTTTTCTTACTTAGGCTTAGGTATGGCGTAGTGGTTGATCGATTAGTGCCAAACACAGTCTAAACGGTACCCAATAATATCTGAATTCCGTCTCATTTCATCATCATCACCATGTCTGATGATAGACAACCACTACAAAGCATAGCCTCCTCCATCACCACGATTTTTGGTCTTACGCTGCCCATATCTCGACTTCCCGTGACCATAACTAAATCGTCGGTCCACCAAAAAATGGCTTTACTTTATACAGTAGAAAGTGAAAATTATATTGAATATTTAATGGAACCAGGCGTTACCTTGCGGAAGTCCATCCTAAGTAAAAAAGACCAATAGTTTTATTAGTGCCAAACGCGCACGTGCACGAATCGGTGTAACATAACTCCTGAAGATGCCCCGTGGTGGGGTGAAACACGTATTGAGTGGTTTAACGGTGGCAGTTGTGTAATTCGTATTGTTTGCCGCATACGCATTTATCAGCGGGCTGGCAGGCGGTGCACTTTGTTGCACGACTACCACTGTATGTGCGGAAGTAGCTAAATATTGGTCTTTTTCTTATGTTGACCTTGGCTTCGGGTTTCTCCCTGTGTCTCGCCTCGTCGGCACGTCACGAGGACTACCAGGCAACGCAGGCCGCGTGTGCCGCCTCGTATTCGTGACTTAGAACCTATCGGCCTCAAAGGCTATCGTTTGCACGAGCTATGTGCCCTAGTGTAAAACAAACCTAAAATATGTAATAACTTGGCAATAGAGATAAGCTATGTAAGATGATGTCTGATAGATATAAAAATAATGAAAAGAGTGATATATATTGTGAGGGGAATAATGTGAAACATGAAAGAAGTAAATAAAGTAAAACTTAAAAATAAAAAAATGATTTAGCCCTTGGAAAACAAGTGCTTAAATGTAGTACAAATATAAAAAAAGTTGTAGTATTAGACCTTTGTAAAAGTATTCATAAAAAATACTCGTCTAATTTTGTAATAGACTAGATCAGGGAGCATTTGAAATCCTCGTTTCTTCAAGGTGATTTTATTATATATGAGTGATGATGAGATCTTCTAGAATCCTCCTGTGTATAATAAAATATATATATATAAATATATATAAATATATATATATATATAAATATATATATATATATATATTTATATATAAAAGAATATTACCATCACCTACAATAGGTGATCAGGCGACCTAGTTTAAGACGTCAAAAGATGGACGCGGATAACTTCCAACATGTATAAAAATATGTGGAGGAAACCAATGTATAGCAGTGGTAGTACTGGTTTCCTCATGATGTCTTCCTTAGTTAAACATCAGCGTTTGTCCTTAACTGAAATTTAATTCCCAACGGTTACAAATATTAATATTTACAAAAATATTCTATCCTGGAATCGACTCGTCGATTTACTATGAACTTTCATTCAAACTTTCAAACAAACGTCACACATCCTACGCTATACCGAGAAGTTACACCTCTGCGTTTAATACAAGCCAGTGATCTGAAGCAAAGCAGTATGATAATGAAGGTGGTTTACTATAAATATTGGAACGAACTCCAATGGAGCACATTCTCGCCGTGAACTTGAACATTAAATCATGTCTTCCTCGACTTTCCTCCTTGTGTTCACTGCTCTGTTGGCTGCCGTGTCGTGTGAGGGAGAGTATGGCCAGGTGTACTGTGGGAGACGGCTGGCAACGACGCTAGCCGTGCTGTGTGAGGGCGGGAACCAGGTGAAGAGGTCTGAACCCTTGGAGAGCGCTTGGGGTTGGTTGTCGCCGCGCAACGCTCGCAGCCTGACCATCGGCAAGCGGCAGGTTGTCTCCGAGTGCTGCGACAAGCCCTGCACCCTCGACGAGCTGCTCGCCTACTGCTGATCTGAACTCCTGGGCTTAGTCCTTGCAGCTTTGATGTATATATTTACACCGACTGATTAGAATTTAAATATAGATGTATTAATATTGTAACTATCAAATAAAAATACATTAATAATTTCAACATACCTTATTTTCTTTGAAATACAAAATACAAAACTCATATTTTTCGGGGTAGGAGACCAAGGACTACTCCAGCGTAGAACGTCCACCAGCAGGATGGAATTAGAACCTATGCAGGCCCCGCTTCCATCAGTTCTTTTGAAGATCCATGGAGGAGGCCTATGTCCATCAGTGGGCATCCTATGGCTAAAATGATGAATTGAAAAGTAAATAAAGCAAAACAGATAAAAAGGAAAACCTGTATAGTATTCCGGTGGGAAGGTGACGAAAGTGAGGTGTTGAATGAAAGGATTGGGATAAAATGAAAGGAATGAATTTGTAAAGAATAAAAGATGAATGAATAAATGACATTGAGAAAGAAAATGGATGGATGAGAGTGCAAATAGTAAAATTTGTGAGAAAAAAAATATTTTGCAAAAATAGTCCCTATACACATAACGCAGGGGAAGTAAGAGTTGATCCCAAAAACAGGGGCCATAAAAAAAATCATGATGATGAACAAGAACATTCAAATTTATATGTTTCTGCTACTTCTTTAAATATATATAAATTAATTAATAATATATATTTATAAATTACATTTTGATTTGATGTTAATACAGTTGACGTTTATAGTGAGTGAGTGAATGTAGGTATGATGAATGATATCAAAACTGAACTTCAAATATATGCAATATCACGTCACACGAACTCGTGCGTGTATTACACAGACGGAACTCAAGATGCGATCGCAAGGTTCAACGATGTGAATACGGCAACCGCACAGATACTGGCGCATATCCTGAGGATGGCAATATGGAGTAGGTATGAGGAAATGGTCGCATGAACTGTGATTTTAAAAACTGGACATTGTTAGGGCGTTAAAAACAAACTAGACACCAATTATTTCATAAAAAAGTTAATTACATTTCAATTTAGTTTTAAATAGATTTAAGTTAGAAAACACTGTATTATGCAAAAACGTGATCATAAAAAATTTTTGGAAATATTGAATGTAATAGTAAAAACAAAGGCACGGATGTAAATGTCTGTGGGATATAGATTCTACTTAATATAAATAGATCACACATTTACTTTCGCTGTCACACATTGTTCGACTGCTTGCTCACCAGACGCGAATATATTATCAATATAACAATCAAGTATATCTTCACAAACAAACATGAAAGCGGTCAATATATCGTATGTTACGATTACTTGCTGGTTTTCAAAATAAGAATTAAAATATTCTTTTTTCGAATAGTACTAGCACTTTCGAATCGTCAATCAACATGCAATGTCGGCTTTGTTGTACCTACAAAAAGCAACCAACTATAAAAAAACTTAACAAATATATACTCTTTACAAATATAGTTTTATATTAACTTCCTGAGCATGATATTTAATTACAAGCATTAGCTAAACAAACCGTCCTTTTGCCATAATTTTGCCACCCCCGATTGATAAATTAAATCAAAATTAACTTTTCTATTGGGATCTTCGACTTTGAATAAAGCTACGAAGGTTAAAGTCGCTATAAATTGAGAAAAGGTAACATTAGATTTATTACATTTATTAGTGTGATAAACCTATTCATATAGACACCTACATCCTATTTACACAAAATTCGTGATTGCAATCGGAACATCTAATATATAAAATTCTCGTGTCACAGTGTTCGAACTTGAACTCCTCTGAAACGGCTTGACTGATTTTTACAAAATTTAATATGCGTATTCAGTAGGTCTGAGAATCGGCTACTATCTATTTTCTATACCCCTAAGTGATAAAGGTTGTTCACACTTAAAAATTTTTTTTTATTTTTTAACGATTTTTTTTGTTTTTATTTTTTTTTATGATACAGCATACAAGAATACATACAACCATAAATTTTCACCCCTCTACGATCAACCCTTATTTTTTATTTGTAAATTAAAATATCAATTTTTTTTTGCGAAACAACGTTTGCGGGATCAGCTAGTCCCTATATAAAATGATTTAATGGTCATACTCGTTAAATATGATCGAAGAAGTTGATGTCGATAAGTCGAACTGACGTTTATAACAGTATCGACCGGACGACGCAAAAACTAGCTCCGCGCGATGTCACTTGCTATTGAAGTGTTTTGACTTGACGTCGAGGATGCTCTTTATGGCTTAATTACGTATAGGAGTAGGGTGCACGTGTTAAATGATCGGATAGGATAATCCATTTTAATATCATTTTAAATTATATGTTTATTTAAGTAATACATTTTCATAATAATCTAAAACTATAGAATGTTTTTAAAATTGCCATCTGCAAGTATATACCTGCCTACAAGATCTTCACCCCCCATTCAACGGCTTCCCGCGATCTTGACTACGTTATCTGTGCTACAAGCCACCACCTATCCACGTCCGGTCTATCGGCTGGTGGATGCAATTGGACTGCCATTCAGCCCCAATAGCCTTCTGTTTCACGAGCGATGTACACCGCTATCTGCTATTTCAGACGAGCAATTCTTCTAGCTGCTTCGATTGCCATGGTTCATCAGCAGATCTACTAGTGAAAATTATAATATTTTTAATCTAGTCTCTCGGGGAATGTTTAATTAATACAAAATTACAATAATGAAATCTCAAGGTATCGCACCGCAATGTTTTAATTTCTCTCTTCATTGTACACTTTGGAACATGTATATCTATATATTCTGAAACGATTTTCATGATAGTTAAGCAAAAGTACAAGGACGAGCTTTGGTTTTCTAACAGCAAAGTATATATGGTATATACATGTTTATATATATTTATGTATTTTTGTATATATGTATGTTTTGTCTATATATACAGGTTAACTACTCGTTATTTATTTACTTCTATTGCTTTCCATACTTTTGTTTGTCTGCAAGCAATTGCTTCGTGAGATATGACCGCCTGTTGTACTTTTTGTTTACTATCACGCAACTATATATATATATATATATATTAGCGTGTACAATAAAGAATATTAAGTAACTATAAGTTCGACGGTTTTTTGTGAACAATTTCTCAAATACAGATCATATAATTTCTAAAATGATAATGCTTGAGGTCAGGCGACGAATATTTACATAAGGATTTTTTTTGCCGAACCTGCGAAATTATTGTGCACATCACACGTGGTTACAACAGTATGGTGCGACTGCGCACACGGCTAGACCTTCGAATCATCTTTGGGAAGCTTTTCTCCAAAAACTGATTCAGTAGCTCTGGGGATATCCCATGAGCTACCCTTAGCTACCTATAAGATATATTTTAGAGTAACGATTTCCAAACTCTTATGAAATTAAAACTAGACATTTGTCAAGAAATCAGCTTATTTGAACCAGTTTTACTGCAGCGTGGTGCGTAGAGCACACTGTTTGGTTGGGAATAGTTTATGTAACCGACAATTGGATGATATGCTCTAAAAATGAAATCCCCATATCTATTTTACCGTTTAATGCTTTTATTAAAATTACGTGTCATATATGTCATTTTCTATCTCTATCTCTGTCCCACACTACCTATGTGACGTTTTATTAGTCGTGCGACGGAGATAACGCTCTGCGAAGCGGAAATTAGCCGATTGTCTCTTTCCAAAGGTCGATGTGCAATATTTATCCCCGGATATTGTTCTAACAATACTGAATTACTCATTTACTCCTCTCATAACGGTTGTGTTAGCCAGTGTTTTAAACGTTTGACTGCTACGCGGCACATGTGTTGCGTTATTTTGTCTCGAAAATTGCGACGAAGCGCATTTGCGCTGCAAGTTTCAATGTGTCTTATTTGACTTAGATGTCCCTCTACCGTCCACATTTTACCACATCTACTCGAAACAAATGTAAGGGCAAATTGAAAGAAAATAATTATTAAAATTGATTTATTTTTGTCTAAATGAGAGTGTTTTATTTGGCAATTTCAAGTTAAAATACGACGTAGTTCTCGTGCGTTCTTGCAAGTATTGCATAGCTGTCGAACTGTTAAAATATAAAATCATTCACATCCTTTTCATATAAACCTAACTAGTGCTAAGAGTGGACATAATAAATTTTGAATTTGGAATCTATAATTTTAATGACATTAGGATTTAATATCAGATAAAAGTATCAATGTATTATTTAATTACGAAAAACGTTTATAATCGGGCACAGACTAAAATTATTTCATAGAATATCTATCGGTAAAATGTGAATACGTAAGCAAAACGCAGTAATGTTATTTGGTATGTGACAATATTAAACATTCCAGTATGTCAAATATGTTATACATTATTGATACATATACTTAGGTTAATACAGTGATTCCCAAAGTGGTCTATATTGACCCCTAGGGGTATATCACAACCTGCAAAGGCTGTACGTCAGCGAAAAAAAATTTGGGGGAGCATGAAATGAAAATGGGGGTCCACGATAGTGGATCTCAACACATCCACTGATAGTACCTATTTACTTACATAATACTATCCTATAATATCAAAACATTTACATTATTTATAAAAGTACCTATGAAGTAAAAAATTTATAATATATGTTTATAAAATTGTTTAAGTTGTAGGATGTTGGTATAATAGATTGGTTTAGTTGGTATAGTAGATACAAAATTTTATTTTAAGCAGTTTTAATTTAAATTCAATTAATAAATGTATAAATTAACATGTGTTTTTACTTTAAGTTTTTAACACTAAACTTCACTACAGTTAGAAATTTACAGGAAATCAATATCGGGTAAGTAGGGGGTCTACACAACACGGAAAAACATAGCAAGGGGTCTACGACACAAAAAAGTTTGGGGAACTCTGGGTTAATATATATTGAAAGTGATATGTTATAGACTTAAAAAAAAAGCTTTTCAAATTCAAAATATCTTTATTCATGTAAGCATTTACATATACTTTTGAATCGTCGATTATTTTAACTTAAGTGGTAAGCTACCACTTAGTGGCTTTTTAAATGAAAATTAAAAAAAAAATGTGTATTTTATAACATGAATCATGTAAATGAGTCAACAAACCAAGTTACACTCATATATAAATAGAATATATGACGCATAAAGCACGTGGCGATCAACTTATCGGTTAAAAGTTAATGTATGTCGTATTTCGTTTTACTATGGGCTCAACGTTTACTACGCAATCATATACAGACTAAATAAGATACTATTCAGTCTCCTACAGAGCAGAGCACCACAGAAGAGCATAGAATTATATATGACAAAATATATAATATACTAGCTGATCCCGCAAACGTTGTTTTGCAAAAAAAAATAAAGTTTTTAATTAACAAATGTAAGATAAGGGTTGATCGTAGAGGGGTGAAAATTTAGGTTTGTATGTATTTTTGTATGCTGTATCATAATAAAATAAAAACCAAAAAAATTGTCTAAAAAATTAAAAATAAAATTTAGGGGTGGACCACCCTTATCACTTAGGGATATGGAAAATAGATAGTAGCCGATTCTCAGACATACTGAATACGCATGTAAAATTTGGTAAAAATCGGTCAAGCCGTTTCGGAGGAGTTCAAGTTCGAACACCGTGACACGAGAATTTTATATATTAGATATACCCAGTTAATTTATTAAAAAGTTACGTCGCCCATAGAAGCCTACTTCAAGGCATAGGCCACCGAAGATTTCTATGGGGGATAAAATAATCGCCACGCTTTGCAGGTGGGTTGGCGATCGCTGTGTGGTATTATGGTACGCAGGGGACGCTACTGTTTACCCTCTGTAAATTTGTCTCTGCACGCAATCCTATATAGTTAATGAAGATAGTGTTAAATATAAAACTGTATCACGTGAATCGAATCCGCGACCTACGTTCACAAATCTCAGTCCTCTACTACTGGGATTATTGGTCGATAAATGTGAGCGTTTATGCATTACAAGAAGGCCTAAGTTTGGCAACACTGCTGCATTTAAAACAAAAATTATGATGTTTACGGTGCTATTGTAGAGTGTCCCATAAATCAACGTCAAAGCTTAATCAATCGTTACGGCATGTGGTAGGCTTACCTTAGAATATTAAGAATTAGAATATTAATAAAAAAAGTCACGTATTTTTACAATCTACTTCCGGTACATTGTGTCGCAAAAATTAAAATTCCTTCGTTATCTTTTGTTATTTCATATCACAAGAATGGAAGGAAATACAATAATCGCCACGCTTATCAGGCGGGTTGGCGATCGTGGTGTGGTATTATGGTATGCAAAGTATGCTACTTCATTATCTGGAAATTTGTACGCGCAATCCTATATAATTAATGAAGATAGTATTAAATATAAAACTGTATTCCGAGAATCAAACCTGCGATCTACCATCACAGGCCTCAGTCTACCGCTGATAAACATTAAGAAAATTTGACCGGTATAAAAAAATATACGTAATAACATGTGAATTAAGAAGTTAATAATTATTAATTTTGTAGACACAATTTCACTTGTGAGTTGCTGCTTTTCTCTTTGTTTGAGACAAAAAAAAATAAAAGGAAAATTTTTATTTTTAGAATTAGCTTAGACTTAAAAATAGTCAGCTACGTATTGCAGTTTAGCTTAACTCGTACTAGTAAAATGTAGATACAAAACCAATTTTCTGCGGATTAAAATATCTCTTTATTAAACTTTGAAATTACAAATACTCTATACATCATTAATATATATATTTAGATATATAATTAACAATAAGTAATATAATATAACCTAATATATAAGCAACGATTAATAAAATTGATAATAAAATAAGTAAATACCATGTTAATATCAGGTCAACGAAGTACTTTGTTATCATTACTGACAAATTTAATAATGTTATATACACTGATCTAAGTATAGGTTATATTAGGTATTTTAACAAATTTAGTCCCTAAAAAATGTAAGCAATCGTGAAAGAGATAGAATTCAAATCAGAGGCTTTTCAGGAGAGTTGAAATCAGCAGTAAGAGAGCAGCTCATCGAGGGTACACGGCTTGTCGCAGCACTCGGAGACCACCTGCCTCTTGGCAAGAGCCATGCTTCGAGCGTTGCGTGGCGTCAACCAGCTCAAATCGTACTCCATGTGTTCTGACCTCTTCACCAAATTTTCATCACACAGCACCGAAAGAGTTGCAGCCAGTCGCCTCCCACAGTATACCTGCCCATGCCCGTACTGTCCTTTTATCAAATTCACCAAACAAACGAAACACAGAACAAGTAACATAACTTGAATCTTCATGGTATATATTTATTAGATCCTCTCACTAAGGGTGACTAAGGTTGAATGCAAGTAAAAATGAAAATTTTTTCGTTTTTATACTTACTCTGATTAATAAATTATTAATAGATCACGTAGCAGAACTAATGTAATCTGAATATCATTCGCGTGGGCAGGAGATATACTTGTGACGAAAAACACCCACGCTGAATACATAAAAAACGATAGTATGTACCTTTGTTACACTTATGCATACATATTTCCTCTACGTGAGCTAAACCTAACTTTGCAAGTGTGATATATTACTTGCTTGTTTGATTTCGGTTGAAGTTAATGCTGTTAGCCCAAGGGATTTTTACAGCTTCATCGGAACTAAGTTCACGGAGCGAAAGGGTCCGTGAACTTAAAAATAAAACAGAAGCTGGACAGACGTATTCCAGTTGTACGATGACATTCGCACGTAGTAAACCGCTCTGCCCGAGTAGAGTTGTGTAGTGTTGATGTGATATATTAAATATTGTCCAAAATGTACTGTCGCTTTTGCAAAGCAATTTTAAAAGAACAGAAACTAAATTCAACAAACAGGCGAAGAGACATTTTGTCGCTTGGAGAACCAAGTGATGCAATATCTCATCTGAGTAGATGTTTCTATGTCGTTAAAGGCATAGAAAATCAAGGAAAGAAATTGAGATGTTTTTTGCTGCAGAAATAAGTTTAGACTTAAAAAACTAATATAGGAATGATATTATTAAAACAAACAATGATAAAAATTCTAGTTGCGTACTACAGTTCTGTCTAACTTGCACTAGTAACATACAGACACGAATCCAATTGTGTGGATTAAAATATCGATTTATTAAACCTATTGTGGTTATATCAGAAAAAACAAGGAAAACAATATGTGAATAAGATCAGTAGATAGAGATAGAATGATCAGTAATCAAAAAGATCGAACTAATGATTCATCAAACTTTATAACCCCATACTAGGTGGAACGATTTTAAGGTGACAGGAAGTCGTTGGATACAGGCAACACAGATCCGGTCATAGTATCTAACTTTGGGAAGGCTTGTGCCTTTTAGTGGACGTATATCAATAGAAAGGGAGATGAATAAGATACCTACTAGATACAAAAGGTACTCGAAAGAGAATAACTATTTTTAACCAAGTGGCCGTATTCTTGCATTTTTTTACTACGGCAGCGAAGGTGTGTTCGTCTAAAATAATATTTATTTTTGAAAAAACACCTAAAGATACACTGTTTTGATAAATATAGGGTTATGTATTAAATTTAGGACCGAAATGTCGTTGATGGTCATCATAAATATTTTTGGAGTAACATAGGCGATATAAACCAACCGAGGAATTGCTTACATAGTAAAGACACAAATTGATACAGTAGTTTCGTAGCACAGAAAAAAAAAACTAAACGATGTTATAGTTCAAGCTCTGTTCAATTTGGTGACTTGTACATCTGTTTTTTCTTTCATTTCGGTATCAATCTCCTGGATATGCAGAACATCTCGCTCACCAGAGTAGGACAGATGATAGACCTTTGTGGCGGTGAGAGGCTATGTTCACTTTATTCAAAAAGCGTCCAGTTCCCCTAGTGCTATTCTGTTTTGGATGACCCACCCCAGTGTACGCGTTGTTGTTACCTCTACCTCTAAAACCTTCGTTATGGTTGAACTATTGTTCGAGACTAAGTCAATTCTTTATCCGCTTGACTGTTGCTGAAGCTAGTGGGATTTTGTTCTAGAGGAACACTGCTCAACATTCTCTGTTGATCACGTTGCACTAGCTTCTTTTTAGCCATGACAAGCTCACAGAAGTAATTGCGAGTAGTCATATATATATATAACATTGTAGAAGAAAAAATACCTAAAATCTTGAATCCGGTAAGATTGGATCATACATAATCAATTTTGTAACTACCTCATGAAATATTCTAATGCATATTCAAACTTTTCTCCGTAATTACATTCTTATGTCGAACAGTATCATCCCACGCATATTCTTTCAACTCCATTTGTTTTGCCATTACGCTCACCCTCCGCGTATATAAGCGAAGAAATTACAGTTTCTAAATCATTCCAAATTGGTTCCTCGTCGGAAATACTAACAAGCATCAACACATCATGAAGGTTCAAGTGGTTTCTGTTCTCCTATGTCTCTTCGGTCTTGCATACTTGGTAACCGGTCAAGGTTATGGTCAAGTTTACTGCGGTAGGCGGCTAGCTTCGGCACTGTCGCTGCTGTGCGAGGATGGTAACCTGGTGAAGAGGTCGGAGCGTATGGAGGATAGCTGGCAATGGCTGGCACCACGTCACGCCCATAGCTTGACCCTCGACAAGCGGCAGGTGGTCTCCGAGTGCTGCGAGAAACCCTGCACTATCGACGAGCTGCTTTCCTACTGTTGATTTGAATTTGGAACAATGCAAGATGCTGAACACTGTAAAAAATAAACTATTAAAGTATTAGAAATGAATGCTACTCTAATCTATGTTATTTTACCTTTCACCCTTAGACAGATTATAACCCGTAAAGTAAAGCCTCTTTTCGAACAAATATGTCTCACTAGTTTTACTTATTTTTCCTTGGGATATTTATTAATTTCTATATGCCTTTATACCATACACTTTCAATATATTACTATCCTACCTTTAAACTATGAACGTTTTCTAAAAGAGCTCAGATTAATTGAATCAAGAATCAAATTTAGAACTCCTATCGTTATGTTACTCTTAAAATAAACGTACAGAACTATACGAGTAGAGGGTGTCAAAAGTGTTCAGATCAAAGAGTGACGATGAACGAAGTGGAGTGTTTTCTTTGGTGTTCACTCAGAAATGTTTTTTTCCAAACTGTAATATCACTTGGTTAGTTTATTTTTAGGTATACGTCGTAAGAGAGCTAAATTTGATTCTAGATTCCATAAAATTGATAAAAATGTGAAATAGCAGATTCTACCTCCACGAGGGTTATAAAATGAACTAAAGTAAACCCTGATGTTGATATATGATTATTTACATCACCTCTATTCCTGTGAAAGTAAGATACAAAATACACACGACACATGTAAATATCCTAGTAGGGCCAAATCTGAAGTTTCTATATCGGAGCAATGTGCTGATAAAATAACCACTTAAGTGTTTTTGATACAGTTATCATATCTTTCCACAGTTTAACTCAAAACTTGAAATAGAAAAGTAAAGAAAAGAAATTTTCATTTTTCCTAGATCCATCGAACGATATTTCTCTTGTCAGATACTGCGCTGAAATTACGTAAATGTTTAAGCTGTAGATTTTGAATCGATATTATTAAACACGGATTAATAAAGTATTAGATGCGGTATGCAATCATTTGTTCGACATATTCTTCTCCTATATCTCATCCTTATTTTCCAAGGTTGTGAATTACTAGATATTTACTATGCTGTAGAGATGGGCAGCTCGCGAGCTAAAGAAAAGTAAGATATATATCTTTGCAAAAAACATGATCACTCTCTAGCTAGCATGTGTTTTAAATACATAACTATATCTTTATACTTGAAAGTCAATTTTCGTGATGATTTACGGCTCGTTCAGTTAGAGAGATAGAGATAGGCTTATTTAGCGATGTACACGTAAAAAAGAGACGGATAGCTATTACAAGTTTGTGTTAAAAAAGTAAATTACAGATTTTCAGAACGACAACTTCACACGCGCGGATGTTTAGCTTTTTTGTGCTTTACGACAAAGACATAAAATGCTTAAAAGGAAGCAAATGCAACCAAAAAAGCTCACTAATTCGCCATATTTTTCAAGATTCCATTATTTTAATTACACACCTTTTATTCTGCCTTACCCAGTTCTTACCTAGCTAAAAGAGACGAGAATATAAAATAAATTTTTAGTCTTAACTGCCTTATTATCTCTCTGAACCGTACCGAGCTAAATGAGTTAAAAATGTAAAAGAGTGATATATATCCCAAGATCGAAAACATATAAATCACTCTTTTCTTGTCATGGATACATTTTGCCTATCTCTACTATGCTATGCCTTCTGTTTCTATCATTGGCTTCATGAATATTGTTGTTTAATGTTAAACTCCATTAGATGCAAAAATTATTAGTATTGTTGAGACATGATCCTCTGGACATAGAGTTGTCTTCGGCTTTAATCTCTACGTTATCGGTTAAAGATAGGACTATAAATATTTAATGGAATCGGGCGTTATTTTGCGGAAGTCCATCCTAAGTAAGAAATGGACCAATATTTAGCCACTTCCGCACATGCATTCGTAATCGTGCAACAAAGTGCACCGCCCGCCTGCCTGCTGATAAATGCGCATGCGGCAAACAATGCAAATTACACAACAACCACCGTTAAATCACTCAACACGTGTTTCACCCCTCCACGGGGCATCTACAGGAATTATGTTACACCGATTAGTGCCAAACACAGAGTCATAGTCAGAGAGATAGGACTTTAGCATCGCCGAACACAGCATGAAAATTAATATTATTGCTCTTATGATGCATGTTCAAAATGTTTTCCACCTATTCATATCTTTGACATTGTGGAGCGAGGCATAAAAATTGATGAGACTATGATCTCTCATATGCTTTTCCTAGAGTTTTCCAGTCGCCATCAGTTGTCAAATTTTAATACTTAGCACAGGTAGATAATAGAATGCCTGGTTTTGATTTTTAAATTTCGTAAAATGGAAGATCCATAGAATTTACAGCATCTTCCACAAATCAAAAGCACCTGAACGATCTCAATAGACATTCTCCAAATATACATGTCTGACCCATATTTGAATATGAGGACAAACAAGAAATTTATCAATTTTATTTTGGTATTTTTCATGATGTTACCGTCCAAATGGCAAAATTAAGTTACAATGGTCATAACGCGTCCTGATTTAAAAATAGTTCAGAGTACAAACTCAGACGGGGTTTTTTGGAATTACTTTCAAAAGTAACCTATTCAATTCTACCAGCATTTCTTTTCTAATCTATATTTCGATCATGCAACAGATAAGCGCCCACTGCTGGGCATAAATTTCCATCAAAGACCGACACGATTATTGCGCTGCCCGAAACCACCGACTTTCAGACTCTGTCTATACTTTCGGTCAATCCAGTGAGGTATTTACTCATATATCACTGAAATTATAAATTTATGTAGAGATTTTAAGTTTTTTTTTTACTAAACAGAACTTAATTGTTTTGCGGTTTTTAAATATTACCGCATCTAGTTTACGTAGCTCTATGTTCTAAAGACGGGCCGCCCCGTTGAGATTTAGTCGTGTTTTTTTTTAATTTACTTGCGCCATTTATACATGGATTTAATAAAGTCTGCGATAAGCATTGAAGCGATCTCCCACAGAGTCTGTACTAAACTAATTCCGAAAAGTAAATAAGTAATTAACCTTAGTTAAAAATAGTTTTGTATGCATGAGCTTTGGGGGATACCTACACCTTGCAGTGTTCATCTATCCACTGAAATGGTGATGACGATGATGATATGACACGGATAGTAAACACGTCTTAGTTTTTGTATCGAATCATATCGGTTTAAGACGGTAAATAATTTGTGTATAAAAATCTTAATACAGCTTGTAAATTAATTGTTTTAAGTGCTTTATTGACCATATGAAAGTGGTCGCAATAAAAATGTAGAGTACAGTACCCGGCAATTAATATTGCACATCGACCTTTATAAAGAGACAATCGACTAATTTCTTTGTAGAGCGTTATCTCTGTCGTTTGAAATACGACTGACAAAAACTCAAGTAGGTAAGTGGTCAGAATGAACGTCAAGTTGATTTAATAGCCTTATTGTGCATTCATATAATATGAATGGAAGTTTTATCAGGTACCAGATATAGCCTTTCTCAGAAATTTCTAATGGTAACGCTTGGAAGCGACCCGCCAATGTCTTTCGAAGATATTAACAAGATCGTCTGTTCACTTTGTCAGCGATAATTGAATCGTTAGTGCGTTCTTAGTGACGTATGGGCAGTGAGTGTCTCTCGGGGAATCCCCTGTGCCTCGTGAATATCTGGACCAAACTGTGTCTAGACCTCTAGAGCTTTAACACCTGTAACCAATCGCCCTATTCACGTTACTATCAACCAGCTGCGGTTAATTTCAAAACGTGTATATCAGGCGTTTAATAAATCACATATTTTATAATTTAATTTATTATTACTAAGCCTTTTACACGACACGTACGTAAATAGGCTTAAATTAATTTCGGCACGAATCCTCTGAAGGTCGGCACGATTTTAACAAAAAAAACATAAAACAAAAATGTCACTTCGTAACTTTACATTAAATTAAAATAAGCACATACCGGAAATAAGTCCGATATTAACCTTATTTATTTTATAACATTAAAGTAGAAGTAATCGCGGGCTTAAATTCTATACAAAAGCTCTGTAAGTTGTAAATTCGAAGGTTTATATGTATAATACGATTATTCCATTTTATAGTTTATTATTATTTTTTCACCATAATAAGCTTGTAAGCTCTTTATATAAAAAATTTGTTTAGTGTGGTAATATTTTTAACATTATTTCTTGTATGTGCATGAAGATGCTGCTATTATTATGACTGCTATTCCCACTAGGAATAGCGAAACCGTGGATCGAGCGCCTAATACTTTGTCAATGATGATAAGGTGAAAATGTGCCGGTTCTCGCTTGGCAGACGTGCAGTTTATTTAACTCAAGTGATTTCAACATCATCTTCATATCAGCTGATAGAAACCCACTGTAAGGCGTAAAGCTTCTCCAAAAGATCCTCATGATGACCTATCTTACAGTGCCCGTGCATTCCTGCGATCTTGGATTTGTCGTCAGTCCAACTAGTGGGCGGCCTGTCCATGCCGCTCTTCAAGCCTTGTGGTCTTTACTCAAGAACCTTTCATCCTCAGCGACGATGTGCCCCGCCTAATGCGTCTCTTCTTCTTCTTCCTCCCCTTTTCCCTTTATTTGGGGTCGGGTCTCCTTATCAATTTGCGCCAGACCGCTCTATCCTGGGTTGTCCCTGCATCAAGTTGAAGGGTTTCCAGTTCCTTTCCGATATTAGACCACCACGTAGCTTTTGGACGCCCTCTCCCTCTTGGAAATTCTGGGAGGCTTAAGGCAGTTTTTACCACGTGCTCATCTGTGGCCATACCATCGCAATCTATTTTCCTGTAATTTGTCCCGCCTAATGCGTCAGAATTGAATATATATTTAGTTGTCACATTTTCTAAGAATATTTTTTTTATAAAACCTTTTTTCGTTGTAGCGTTAAATTATTCTCATCGCACAAATAAAAGCCTCCTTCACACTTTTAGGCGACAGTGCCACGGAATTATTTTGAAGTGGGTAGACGGCGATAACACGAAAGCGCTTTTCCGGCGACATTTGCGACGTTCGAATTGTGCTGTAATTGGCAATTTGCGTTAATAAGACCACGTAGAGATTTGGGAACAAAACGTTGATTTTTTATTATTATGTTGCCGCGATTTAGATTTCGGTATAAATGTCATTGAAAAGTCTTATCATTATCTTCATCGTTTCAGCCATATAAAGTCCACTTGTGGGCATTGGTTCTCCCTATTACATTTCCAATAGAACCAGTTGAACACGGCTGCATTCAGCATCTTTTGTCTACTTTTCCGTAATAAAAAGAGAATAATAGGGGAGTTGAAAATCTATAATAAATATTAAAATAGTTAAAACACATTTAAAAAAAATGTGAAATAAACGTGCATTTGTTACGTAAATAAATAAATTTTATATTGTAATTATCTGATAATATTTCGTTAACATCACTTATACAAAACGAAATACATTATATTCTTTTTGCTATATATTTTTATTAAATAATTGTAAATCAAGAATCAAAAGAAGTTTGTTGAAATGTATTTTCTGCTAAACGAGTTAGATCTAATTTCGATTCGAATATGGAACGCCGGAGAAAAATTGAGAATGTGCATTCGATAATGGAATGCGCACGGCTGGGCAGCGGACGGGCCGAGGCTACCTGTTGCGGCGCGCGCACATCGACCCGCGCCGTGCGGATGTGGGTCGCCCCCTTTAAATATTTCCGGCGACGGCAAGCCGCCCGCCCAGGGACCGCCCGCCCAACCTAGCTCACCGCTTCTGAACGCGAGCGGTAAACCGCCTGCCGCTAACACCATTATTGTCTCTTTCAACGGGTTACAACCCATCTTGAGGTATTTAAATACAGCAGAGCTGTTGGCTACGGGTAGTTTAGCCAAACAAAAGATCCCGTCCAAAAACAGAAATATGTAAAGCGATTTCAATACTTGTTTACCATAGGCCCAGATAAAATTAATGCATTTTCAAGATAAGCAACGTCCAACATATTTAACAATCAGAAATGGTCCTTTCAGCAAGACTTGGATCATAGAGATCTATCCACCCAATCATGATTAGAAACGAACTTACCGGACTTCTTCAGAGCATAATACTGGCCGTCATCTAGTCCTGATCGTTATCCATTGGATTATGTTTTATAGTCAGTTTCAAAAATCAAGCCTTTTGTTCTAAATGCTATGATAATTTGGAGTCAATAAAACAATACATACGATTGTCAGTGAAGAATTTTTAATAGAGAACATGCTGCTATTGTTAACTGGCCTCAACGTTTAACGGACTGTGTTGCAGCCAATAAAGACCACTTCGAATAACTTTGTTTTATAATGTTTTAATATTAATGTGGAAACTAACTCTGTAATAGTTATATTACGTATGTTTAAAAATTTAGTTTTTCTTTTTAACAATATTTATGACATTATCAAGTAATATACAATTAATAATAATATTACAAAAGTATGTTCGTATTTATTGAATCTGATTGTAGTATTGGAAGGTATTGGAATATTATTGATCATTCGTCGATTGTTCCAGGAATATATTTCAGAAGGTATAATCTGTATTACATAAATAAAAAACTTCAGGAAGTTAAACCGTTAATTACTCCCGTTTAAAAAAGAATCGTCGCCGATTTATTTGATCGTATTGTTCAAGTAATTATTATCTTTATTTTATTTATACACTTTTTGTACATCTTCAACAAAACAGGAAAGAAGAAACAATTTACATAGTACAAGAGGTGGTCTTATCGCTTTAGATGATCTGTACCAGTCAACCTTTGGATGGAGATAAGAGATATGAAAGAGAGGGCATTTAAAATTTACTTTAAAAATCTAAGTTCTCGCTAAACACATATATACACACTGAATCAAATTTTTTTAAATTAACTTTTATTATATTTGTAAATGTATGTAAATATTTGTAGTAGATATAATTAGCAGTATACGATTTGCCGTAGCACTTCGTAGACTCGTAGCGTTGCGTAGCGTCTTCGTAGGTGAATTCAGATTTATATGCTTAATTTTTTTAACACTTGTACGTATTACCACCAACGCCTGATATAGAGATGATGTGGTCGAAGATGAAGCATGCAGACTCAGTAGGTACCACTTCACTCTGACCCTGAAGAGACCTGGGTTATAATTCTAGGGAAATTACGACGGTGACACATCGTTCTATATACGAGATATGCCCATCAGTTGTTGAATAGAATAGCATGGTAAGCCTCTAAGGGAACTCCAGGATGTATGGGTGGTAGTGGGCATACTTCCTACTTCTATAGAGAAACGGGAATGGTGAAATAAAATCTTGAAGTTGCACAGCGCGTTGCTTAAAATGAGTCTTGTGAATAAATAAACTTACTCAACGCATATTAAAAGTAAATAGACAGGCATGGTATGTTATTCTATGAAAAAATATTTAAATGACAAGAATCCTTGTCAATGATGCTGTTTAATAATTTTAATTTCATTTAGACTATAGTGCAGAAATTGTAAATGCATACATCATGCTTCACAAAACAAGAAAGCATATTGGTGAACTTTTTTGAAACATGTGTTGTAATGAAGCTTCTTCCTCCTTCTTTTTCACGACTATAACACATGGTGAAACAAATTAGAGTAAATAATGAAATAGATTTAATAAAAAAGTTGACGATCGGCATAAGTTCTGTTAAAAATTCGAAATTTAAAAAATCTTTTGTTTTGAGAAGTGCAGATTAATAGTACCATCATGCTTTCAGCAATCGGTTGTTCACTGCTGGACATCCAATAGGACTTAACTCTTGCAAGCAGCCTTCATTCAACGTTTAATAATAAAATAGTGTCTAGTTAAAAATCGACGTTACATGTAGGGGATTAATATTTATATTAATTTATAAGTATTGACGTATGTGTTGCTAATTATAATACTCTATAATTGCTAAAAAAAATTTGCTATTTTTTGAAAAATTTGGTTGAAACATGAGAAAGGTTTTCAAGAAAAAACTGCGATGAAATTTGAAAAAAAATTTTTTTTTTTTCATAAATTTCAATCTACACGAACAGCACAACTAACAAATACCTCTTCACAGTACAAAATCTCTTCGGACAGCTTTCAAAAGATAACGTAACAGTATCAACAGAAGCCCATATAAACTCTGGAGTAAATTACTTATCTCTATCTCTTTTATTTCCCCGCCGTGTGCCTTCATAACCGCCGTGAACGCATTCTTGATGCTACGATACTGTCGTTTAAGCGCTTTCGAGTTCATTTACTTTGCACAAACAGATGAAAGCTCAGACATAAGCTTTTAGCAAAGTAAAGCTTCGCATAGTCTAATTTGACTTTGTGCCTTTTCATTATTTTTAAAAATTTAAAAGTCAAATGAATAGAATATACTTTGACGCTCTATTTCGTGGGTAGCTGTTGAAATTAGTTCTAGTAAAAAAGACGGTAGAAGGATAATTTAAGGCTCGTGCAATTAATAAAATGGAGAAGTAATACTACATGAAGATTTGATAATTTTATTAAATATACAGGATGATGGAAAATACGTGTAAAAGATAAAAAGAGGTGGGCAGATAGCATATTTGCTCGCTTATTTCGCTACGATATTTAATCAGATATGAGGAGATCAGCAGAAGAATCAAGATCTCCGACGTAGCTTGAATAAGTAAGAAAAGGACCAATATTTAGCCACTTCCGCACATGCAGTGGTAGTCGTGCAACAAAGTGCACCGCCCGCCAACCCGCTGATAAATGCGTATGCGGCAAACAATGCGAATTACAGAACTACCATCGTTAAACCGCTCAACACGTGTTTCACCCCTCTACGGGGCATCTTCAGGAGTTATGTTACAAAGTGCATACACACGAGTGCACATTCTGTGTTTGGCACGACTACCACTGCATGTGCGGAAGTGGCTAAATATTGGTCCTTTTCTTACTTAAGATGGACTTCCGCAAGGTAACGCCTGATTCCATTAAAAGTAGCTTGAATAATTTACATTGTGACCACGACATGGCATAGGCTGCGTGGGTGATTAAACTAGGTGGACCGAAGACGTTGCCAAGATCGAGGAAAAACTCTGAATGCGTGCAGTGCAAGATGTGGCGATCTTTGAAGGCCTATGCCTTGCAGTGAGCGTCCATCGGCTGAAACGAAGAAGTATATGTTACAATTATTTGCAATGAAGCTACGATGTTGAAGGCTATCTGTTCTGAGAAAAGCTCGCAATAAATCTTCTTTTTTTTAAATTCAAAAAGCTTCCAAGAATCCTCAATAATGTAAAACAGTCTTGAACTAGTTTTTATAGGCTCTCTGTATTAATAATTCATCAGTGAATTGATGTTCAATCACTGAAAGTGTTCGCACATAAAGCTTCGGTCGTAATCCGAGAATTACAAACTCGTCACGCCTGTGGTTTTTATTTAGTGCATCTCGGTCGCAATTGGTTTACTAGGTCACAGATCTGCGACGTCCTAGATAAGTCTAGCATTATCTGTGGAATAGCGGCGTCTGTTGTATTAAAATATTATTGTTCCATTAAAAGATATTGGCTGTATATTTCAAACCAGTAAAGAATGTTCTAAATTTGATTTAAAAAAATTTTTTGGTCTCTGTTTTTGGGGGTCTTTCGTTTCACCTCTACTTATTTGGGAACAGAGATTTTATTTTCTATATTAAAATTTTCACTATCCTTTATAATTTTTATTCTCTTCTTCCATTTCTCACAATATCTATCTTTCTGACTCTTTCATTCCATAGTTCATTCTATTTTTCTCTTCCGCTCTTTAAACCTTTCATCCATCCTCAATCACTGCAGTTAGGTCTAATTACTATTTATAATATCACAGATTTTATTTTTATTTCCCTGTTATACATAAATCACAGTTCTCTAATCAAAAATTATACAATGTAATTATTATTCTATTCTTATTATTCTATGATCAAAAAAGAAAATATATTATCAAGTGAGGGTACTCTTGCATGTAATTATTAACGTTATAAAACTATACGCAATAAATCTTTTTTTATCATTTGTAGGCAAAGCATTTGACCTCTGTCTCGCTTGATGTTACGCGGTCTTTAATGTTACATGCATGCTCAGAAGAAACTTATTCAATTGACTCCTAAGTATATAGTTAGTTAAAAAAGGTAACCAAAGAACTGGTAACTTCATAAAGCATAGAGAAAAATATAACAAGCATTTATACATTGCTGCTTTATATGAAATTTACAAACAGTCTTTTACACATTGTTATAAACAGCAGCAGGCTTATGGCAGATTAATTCCCAAGCTTAACAGGAGATTATATATATTTTATATACTTCTCTTTGAAAAGTGAGTTATCTGGATGGCTGTGTGGACCTCCGTCGTCCCTTCGAATGGTAATAGAGGCAGTTCGAAGTTAGGCTCTGCGGGAATTGTTGCTCACGGTACTAACTTAAACTCACAGAGTACCCCAAATAAACTCTTAACCCGAGAGAGCGGTGGAGAGATAATGAAGGTAGATGAAACAAGTTATTATCATTAAAAGACAAAAAAATTATATCAACTTGAGAAGGTAAATACTCCTTAACCCTTAATAGCCTGATTTACGAAAGTGATTTTTTTTAATATTACTGTGTTTGCTTGTGGGTCTAGATGAAGGGAAAAATAGATTTTTTAATTTCGTTGAAAAGAATATTATACAACAGTAAAATACGTATAGCCAACCTGTAAAAAAAACTAATAGTAATGTGAACATTCGGTTTAAAAGATTGGTATCAAAATTGAAACTCGTTGAGTCGAAATAGAAGGGTTAATAAGTTAAATACATTATTGTATAACTTTAAAAAAAAGAAGTCTTAAAATGGTAAAATATGTCGACGTAAGACTTTTAGTTTTCAAATCACTTGGGAAAGCCAGTAGTAGACGTTTTGGAGTTGAAATGATTTTCTGACATGACGTGATCGACCATAATAATGCGTATCCTTATATCTTTTTCACAGAATCCGAACCAAGTAATGTAAATATTACAAAGGCTTATTAAAATTATAAGTGTCGTATTAATTTAAATAATGAAGTCGAAGTCAAACTGGGTCATAGGCTAATGTCACTCCGACACGTGATACGTAGGGCACCTGAGCTGCCGCATTGAGAATGGATCAAGTTACCTATGAATAAATAACTCGCACGCCTCGGTCGCTTCGGGGATCATTATATATCCTTTCAAATTTACATGAGAGACTTGTGTCGCCGTGTGTACGATTTCGTACGTGGGAATGTTTTAGTGTAATTAAACACAATCGTTGGAGTCTTCAATGAGACGTTCATTCAAATGTTAATTAACTGAGATGCTTTTGGTTTATCAGTATTATACAGACTGCAATTTGATGAATTTGCGCCGGAATTACACCAAATTCCCTCATCTAATCCTTCCATTGTACAACAACATCAATTCAAGATATCCGATATTTAGCCACTTCCGCACATGCAATGGTAGTAGTGCAACAAAGTGATATATACTCGTAGAACGACTACCACTGCATGTGCGGAAGTGGCTAAATATTGATCCTTTTCTTACTTTTATATAATATATTTTTTGTGTTCCTCTGATTATGCCGCTAGACGTATATTAAGTTATATAATTGTAAAAATTTACTAAAACAGACCCAACACAAAATCGGCAATTAAATAGACTTTATTATTATAACATGCTTTGATTTTTAACGTAGGTTTATAATCTTAGAAGAGCCTAAAATCAGACTTTTTAATAACGCGAATTATTACTGGATTACTATTTATAAAATTCAAAACATATTTTAAATGTTAATTGACGTAAAAGGTATATTATTCAATAAACGAATATTTAAATGACACGAATCCATGTCAGTGATGTCGCTTGATTAATTTGTTTTCATTAAGGCTACATCTGACAGAAAGTGTACCTGCATAAAGCCTTGTATATCTTCGAGAAAATGTATCCGAACACAGTTAAGTTTTGTAAAGGTGGCTGTGTGTAGTTTTTTAAGTAATTAACTTATGTTGAATATTAAAAGTTGTCCTTCGAGCCGAATGTGAACTAGCGACCTATGTATATACAATCCACAGTAATTATCTTGTGTTAAACATTATATTAAACATAAAACATATTGTGATTTTTTTTTAATGTGTTGTTGTGGAGTTTCTTCCTGCTTCTTCTCCACAACTATACCATTACGATGCGAAGCAGAATAATTAATTTTTATATCTTTTAAAATATCGATTGACATCGCGATAGAGACACCGTAAATATATTTGCATATTTTTGGATTTAACTAAAGCTTTTTAAATTTATAATATATTATCTGTATTCATATAATGTGTAATATTTTAATGTACAATATATACTGCAAACGGATTGTCTCATAACGTCTTCCAAATTAAGCTCACCGAAAACTCTCTCATGCGTAACGCATTCAAAGTAAAAGCTTTCATATTCATCGCGCTCGTATTAAATGTGTTTTATACTAAACATAAAGTTATATAACTTTGATAATTAATCATTTTAAAATTTAAATTTAGTACACGAAATTTCTAGAAGATCTCTTTTGAATACATCCTTGACTTACCCGTCCACTGCGAAAGCGAAGCAAATAAGAAAAGGCATAATATTTAGCCACTTCCGCAGATGCAGTGGTAGTCGTGCATCAAAGTGCACCGCCCGCCAGCCCGCAGTATTATTGGCCGCATACGCATTTATCAGCGAAGTGGCTAAATATTGGTCCTTTTCTTACTCAAGTTAAACTTCCGCAATGTAACGCCTGATTACATTAATTGTTATTTAAGATCAGCATGCCTAGCTGAACAGGCGCGTTTGTAGCATTGTTTGCCGCGTACGCATTTATTATCGGGCTGGCGGGCGTTTCACTTTGTTGCACGACTACCACTGCATGTGCGGAAGTGGCTAAATATTGGTCCTTTTCTTACATAGGATGGACTTCCGCAGGGTAACGCCTGATTACATTAAATAGCAAAGCAAATATTACACACATCAACTTCCACGGTAACGCTATATATATATATATACATATATATATGTATAGATATATAAACATACATATGTATATATATATATATATAACATATAATAAGACGACAGATTGATATCAATTACTTTTGTATTAGTAATTCTATTACATTTATGTGCAACACATAATATAGGGAATGAATATATTAATAACAAACTTGTCTTAAGTTAAACGGTTTTTTAAACAGTTTTATTTGATACCTATATTGTGGTGGTTGTGGAAAAATATGTACCTAGTCCGCCATATTCGAGGCGTACATCTTGAATTTTATATTTGGACATAATCATCGTGTTTTAATAGTGTAGCCCTTTCATTTGATACCCACATTGAGGGGGTTAAAGAAAAATATGTAATCCGCCATTTTGTATCGGCGGCCATCTTAGATTTATAATGTTATTGATTTTATTATATTGTATTGTCATCTAAATTAAATGTGTGTACTAAATTTCAGATCAATCTGACAACGGGAAGGTGCTTAAATTTCAATTTCTAATTTTGACCCAAATAAATAAACAAATAAATTCCGTACGGGTCGAACTAAATAAAACCGTTTAAAAAGAAAAGAACAACGCAATAGTTTTATTAACATAAATACCTTTCGAATGAACTTACAAAAGAATAAGGAAATGATAAATGAAAAATTTGATCACTTTAAGACAATAAAAAATGCCAATTATTGTACGCAGAGGACACTGCTGCTCATTCAATGGAAACTTGTTTGTGATCTACTGCTCACTACAAGTGTAAAATATACATCTGATTTTATAAAGAAAATTGAACCTGTAACCTACGATCGTTACGCTCTACCAGTAAACAACCACTGCTCTAAATATCTAAAGCATATAGTAGTAATATTTAAATAAATAATATTGAGTACAATAAAACATTAATAAAATGATCAGGTCGACAGGCCATTAAAAGTTCTTTTACCGATTTTTATTATAATTGCGTGGTATTAGATTCTGTAATTTTTCTAAAGTTTATTATTGTTTAATATAAGAATTTTAACTACTTATATATCACTAGCTGTTTAAACAAATTTTGTACTGCCAGAAGTTGCTAGCTTATGGGATTCGATGAAAAATAAATTTCTTTGGTAGATGCGTATGCCTTGTGGGCTTTTATGGGTTGAAAAGACATAGTTATTGAACGTGTCATGACCTTGTGCACTAAACATTACGCCCCTATTGAAGACAGTATCTCAGCACGCCTGTGGTTTCTCGCTGAATAAGTTTGTTTGTACAAATATAAATATATAACGTAAAATACATACGTATACGAATACAATTCCGTTCCTAAAAATTATGAAATGTATTAAAATGCATTATAAGTATAGCTTTCTTTGTTTTCATAAGTTCTTTTCAGCCGATGGACGCCTACAGCAAGGGCTCCCCATAATATCGCCACGATGACAGGTCCTAGACTGCCTGCATCAGCGACATCCCGCGAGTCCATCTAGTTTCAATAAATAAATAAATATAATGTATTATAAGTAATTATTATTCGAAACACTAGCTAAAATAGCCACATTCTAGCTTTCATCGCAATACTTTGAGGTGTAGATGGTTTAAGAGAATAGTTTTAATCGACTCTACATTTCATTAAGAAAAACTAGTTTTATTGTACGTTTTTATTCGTAAAAATCTTTCACTAGCCTAAATTAAGTAAAAAATATCGAATTTGACTGCTTAATTTCTAATTAAGTGTCTAGCAACATATTTGGCAATTACATTTTTGTTTTTACCGAACGGTAGTATCTAGCAGGATGTAAACCGCTTCCTGTCCTTTAGGCTGTGGAGGACACCTATGTCCAGTTGTGGGCTTCTTACAGCTGAAATGTTGATCATGATAATGAGGCACTAAACAACATTTACGGTTAGTAATTTGAAGCCTGTATCTCGTAATATACCTATATAAATATTGATTTAACCCTTTCCACTTCAAGGCTGTTACGTAGCATCGATAAAATTTTATTGAATTATAGTATCTTGCGATTATAGAATATGTTCATTCATTCGTGATTCAAACATTTAAGTAACAAAAATCTTTCCTGTTTTAAAATTTTCTGCAAAAAGAAGTATTACACCATGTCGAGTATCACTCGACAGTGGAGCTTGTGGAACAAAATCAGTGTCGAGTGACACTCGACATTGGAGTGGAAAGGGTTAAATAAATTTTAAAAAAAGTTCAATCTTTGTATACTATTGTATCGAGTAATAATGTCTCTTCTTCTTTGCAGGTATGTCAACGCAAATTCAACTGATACATCTTAAACAGGTATTCAAAAAATATCGAGAAGTCGAAGAAGGTATAAACATATACATATAATATAACATATATATCCTTAATATTAACGGATTTTTTAAATCCAATTTTTATGTTTATACCTATAAACCTTCTCTATTATAGTGTAAAGAATATAGTACGTCATAATAAAGCCTGATAACTCTTGACCTCTAAATTTTGTCTTCAAAAATTTTAAAAGTTTATTAGTACGCGTGTACAGATATATAATAAAGTTTCACGAGATATCTCAGAGCTTCCGTTTTTAGTATTAAATCTATAATTAAAAGTATATTATCAAATAAACTTTATATAGCATTCATGAGTTCTCAATTGAACGAACTGTGTGTAACTTGGTTTGTTGATTTATTTACATGATATTTCCGTTAACGCGCGTTAACTGAAATTCGCGTTTAACGAGGTTTATGATTAAACATAGTCAAAAATTATTACAAAAAAATACAAATCATTTTAATCAATCACTTTAATTCTAGGAACACTTTATGCAATACATACTCTTTGTTTTTACGGAAAAATACATCTATTGTCTTTTGGGTAACGTTTTGTTTACGTTCTTGTAAAATACGTTCATAACACCCAACACTGTTTTTAATTGTTTGACAGATGGTCAAGACACCATAGAGAAGTTGATGACTACATTATATTTATATGCACTCTTTCGCGTAATTCGAGGCATTTGAGCGCGAAATTGCTTTTCGCGTTATAGTGAAACCGCGTATAACGGGGTCGCGTAAAGCGGGGTATTACTGTACTGACAAAAAGATCACATAGGTAGTGTTGGACAGAGATAGTGCTCTACGATGCCGAAACTAGCAGATTGTCTCTTTCCTAAGGTCGATGTGCAATATTTACCGTCAAGTACTGTATAGTAGTACTCTCTACTTAAATACCCGAATAATGGCATCTGCCTGTAACACGTGTTTTACAAGTAAAGGCAACGTAATTAGCAATTCGGAAACTAATTTAAATAACTCCAAGCGCTTTACGGTGCGTTTAATTAAAGATATTAATCAGAGGTAGTAAAGAGCTTCGGTTATATTGTGTAAGGGTTGATCACGTTTTATTACGTAGTTAGAGCAGTTATCTTGTCTGTAAAGGGCTGGGGAATGTCTTATACATAAGAAATAGAGTGAAGATATTTTATAATTGTTTCAACTGATGGACATCAGTTTTTTAGTATTATTATTAATACACTGGTACGTTTTCATTCATCAACATGTTACAGAAGCTATATGCCCTCTGGAAGGCATAAACCTCCCAAAAGACCGCCACGATGCCTGCATCAAGCGACTGTTTCTTTCAAACGTAACTTGCATATATTTTATCGGTAAAGCATATTATACTGATAACGAATTTAAAAATAATAAAAGATTATTTTAGATAATGAAATATTATTATTAACATATTTAATTAATTTGATTTTGATACTTTAAATATAAAATGATTAAAAATTATAATTACTAAAGCAAATGTAAATGTGTTTATTTATACTTTATTGTAAACCATAGATAATATCTAAAAAAAACAATATATATAGAGGTACAATAGGGGGGTTTTATGGTTCGAGGCGATCTCTACCGGAAAATCTTTGGATGGAGATGAGAGACATGAAGGAGAGGGAAGTTCAGAGTGTAAATACAAACATTACACACGTATATATATATATATATATATATATATATATATATATATATATATATATATATATATATATATATATATTGATGTAGAAATATCCTATCGTCCTGAATGTCTATTTCTTTTCTTTTCTCTTTCTCTATCTATTTTAAATAACTGACATTTTTTTTTCTTTTCCATACATACCTACATAAAAGCAGCGTACAAACGCCACTAGGCAGAATACATCTGGACTGTTTATTATTTTATTACCTACCACTATATTTTACATGTGTTTCATTAAATATATGGTTTGATTTGACTTTCCGCGGCCTTGACTATTTTGTAGGTCCACCTGGGGGGGGGGGGTCATTTGCGAACCTTTCGGTCCCCACTGTCACCGGTTGCACGAGCGATGTGCCAAATCGACTGCCACTTAGACGAGAAATTCTTTGACCTATATCGGTGATTTTAGTTCTTCTGCGGATCTCCTGATTTCTGACTAGATCTCGCAGCGAAACTTCGAGCATCGCTCTCTCCTTTTCTCTCTGGGTGAACTTGATCCTTCATATGAGATTCGTCGTAAGTGACCGCGTCTCGGATCCGTATGTCATCACCTTTCGGATCTAACCGCCGTCGGAAGTTCCGATTCGATTTTTGAATTAATAATCACTTGCTAAATTACCCTCATTTAAACACATCATTAATGATTGCCAATACAAGGAAGTAGCAATACACTTTGATATTCACGAATTTAAGAATACATTATCGCAATGCGAGATATAAAAGTAACTGTCGATATCTCACGCCGCTTCTCTTTAACGCGGCTCGAATAAAACAATCTTCAACGCGAACAAATCACCCGAGCGTCCCTTATCTGCGATTCAGGCTGTGTACCTAAAAAGGGTCAATTTGGATGTGGTCGCATGAATTTCTACGTGGTTGAGTTTGTATTCATGGTACCTTATTTATAGCTTCGATGTTTAGAACATTCGTAATGGTAAATATGTTAACAATTGATTTCTTATTATGGTTGGTTAAATTTTACGATAAACGCGTTATAATCTTTACAGAGATAAGTATATGGCTCGCTTGCTGTCATTGTACCCTATCCACAAATGAATGGTTTCAGAAATAATAAATAACTGTAATAATATATTTAATGGAATCAGGCGTTATTTTGCGGAAGTCCATTCTAAGTATCTATCCAGAGTCTTTGTGTTTGGCACTAACCGGTGTAATATAACTCCTGAAGATGCCCCGTGGAGGGGTGCAACACGTGTTGAGTGATTTAACGATGGCAGTTGTGTAATTCGCATTGTTTGCCGCATACGCATTTATCAGCGGGCTGGCGGGCGGTGCACTTTGTTGCACGACTACCACTGCATGTGCGGAAGTGGCTAAATATTGGTCCTTTACTTACTTGTATTAATATAGTAAGAATAAATATTTCTTATTAAAATAAATTAGTGTTTATTGTCTATTCCTGCAGACTTTGTACTGTCAGAACTTACTATCATGTCGCATTCCAAACTATCACTATCAAAAGAGCATATAAAACAATGCAAAAATAAAATAAATAAATTAAAAAAATAAAAGCATTAATAAGGAGTTTTTGAATAAACATTGACTGTGGTGCTACGAAAAATTTTCGTAGACATAAGTCGTAGAGCTTTCACAATAGTGTAATAAAATTTAAAGCGGTCACGCGGAAAATTAAAATAGTTGTGAAAGCCTTAAAGATTTTTCTTTTTATAAGCTGCATATTTATTAATAACAATTTAAAGCGTTAAAATTATTACACCTATAAGCGATCATCATATATACATGACGCCACTTAGTTGATTTTTATTTCATTAATTCTCGATTACCTTGCGTAGTGTATTTGGAGAACTCCGCCCTGATTCCAATGTCTTCTTGCATGTCTTGTCTTGTTTCGCATTGTTAACCGCACGCGCATTTATCAGCGTGCTGGCGGGCGGTGCACTTCATTGCACGACTACTGCTGCATAGCCGAAGTAGCTATATATTAGTCCCTTTCTTAGTAACACTGTTTATGTTACAACACGTTAGCTTCAAGCGACGGAATGCCTTACTGGTCCTTGATAAGGTTTCTAAACTGTTGATGTCTTTTCAAAATTTTATTGCATCTATAAAGTGCCAAACAAAGTTGCAAAAATTGCGTCGATTTGCCACCTAACAGGGCTACAAAAGTCGTCGACCGCAAAAGGTTAATAATTATTAATTGAAACGACTTGTTCACATTCATAGAACAGACTAAAAAGATATAAATATATATTACATAGCTTATACTAGATGTCGCTAACAGTACTTTATATGAGCTTCATATTATTTTGATATACAATTAATAATAATATATACAACATGTTTTTAATAAAAATACCAGAAAATTTTAAGTTATAATCTGTATAAGATTTTCTGTATATCTATCAAACCTAAGATGTTCATATCAAATATAAATATAAGTCCAAAACGTAATTCATCAAAGTTCGGCACTATAATTAAAGTTTGTCGAAGTTCCGCTAATGAAAGTCAATTACTGCTTCGATACTTCCATTTAAGTTTGTACGAGTTGACATTATCACTATACGCTCACTTTAACATTTTATCAATTATGACACTTTTTTTGTAAATTGAAACAAAAGTTTTATGTTAACATGTTGTCCATCTATGATACAAGATACAGCTAATATGTGCTCACTTTTTTATCTGTGGAAGCTCATAGACAAGTCGCTGCGTTCAAATTAGCTACAAACTATTTCAATCAATCAAAATATCTAACGTATTCTTCAAATGAACGCAGATACAGTAAAGCCTACCACGTATGTACGATTAATATATGAACACTTGTTATCTAATATATAAAATTTTCCAATAATGTTAGTTACCGTACTCCTCCGAAACGACTTGACCGATTTTTATCAAATTTTATATGCGTAGTCAGTAAGTCTGAGAATCAGCTACTGTCTATTTTCGACCTAAGTGATAAGGGTGGTCCACCCCTAAATTTTATTTTTTATTATTTAGACAATTTTTTGGTTTTTATTTTATTATGATACAGCATACAAAAAAACATACAACCCTAATTTTTCTCCCCTCTACGATCAACCCTTATTATTTTTTTTTTGCAAAACAACGTTTGCGAATCAGCTAGTATTGATATATAAAGCGCCATCTATTGACATGTTTATCACTTACTGATATAGCATGGAGGTTCAACAGCTTAAATAAATAAATGATAAATATTCTTATAGTATTTCGCTACTTAATTTCTATTTTAGCTATACTTAACACTGATAGTTCTGGCTGCGATCTGATTCAATAAGTAGAAGAAAGAAATTGAGTAAAAATGGGTATAAGGAAGATATATCAATTAAGAAATACATATAACAGTGTGCCAAATGCCATCTATTTTGGAAATCGTTGGCAGGAACACATAGTAGAAATTAAAAACAGTAATACAATACATGAATTGTCCTATAAGTTAGGATACAACATAAAGTAGATATCAAAGCCTTAAGGCTTTCTGTAATAGAGCGTAAAGCTGGCCACAGCGACAGTTTTCGACTCTATTTATATTATTATATATTCTGTAGATATTTATTTATGTCAAAAATAAATGAGTAAGTAATATGAAATTAAAATAATATGAATATATATTGTAAAATGATAAAACAGACTCTAAGGGGCGGACAGTCTAAGAAAATAAAAAATAGATTGAGTAAAAATGTAACTAAAATGAAATAACTGACTTGTATATATATATATATATATATATAGAATAATAAAAGACTTTTATATATACATATAATACATATATATAAAAGTCTCTGCCAATAGACGGTAGAGGTATGAAGGCGTGAAAATAAAATTGACAATTCTAGCATGTTGTATTTATATAGACCTTTTTTAAAATAAAGAACTCATTTGAAATTAGAATGGCGCTGAGATAAAACAAACGAAGTCAAACGATGAGCTTGCGAGGGCAGTTTGCGGCTGGGGATCGTTACAGCCGGATGCGGCGGCCGCAAATCGATCTGAGGTCAATCGAGCCCGGCCCCACTTCGACACTGGCTTTCAATTACACGAACCCACTTTATAATGGTGCACTCATTTATTTATTTTTTCTATAGCTAACTTATCAGACTTAAAGTTGAAGTAATTGGCTTGTCGAAACCCAATAGTTATAACACTACATAACTTAAATATAACTTACTAAACTACGATTAGTAACAATAATTATTTTTAACTTGATATTCTTTACAATATAACAGTAAGTGTTTATGGTACATATTTTTGTTCCATTTTCAAATATAAAGATGAAAATAGTTTATTTAACATTGAAACTTTAATAGAACTCTTATTGATTACCTTATTCTTTTTTAAAATCTTTTTTGTTTTTGACTACAATAATACCCCGCTATACGCGAGGGATACGTTCCAAAAAAAATCGCGTTAACTGAAATTCCCGTATAACGAGGTTTATGATTAAACATAGTCAAAAATTATTACAAAAAAATACAAATCATTTTAATCAATTTAATTCTAGGAACACTTTATGCAAACATACTCTTATTTTTTTACGGAAAAATACATCTATTGTCTTTTGGGTAACGTTTTGTTAATGTTCTTGTAAAATACAATCATAACACCCAACACTGTTTTTAATTGTTTGACAGATGGTCAAGACACCATAGAGAAGTTGATGACTACATTATATTTATATGCACTCTTTCGCGTAATTCGAGGCATTTGAGCGCGAAATTTGCAATTCGCTTTATAGTGAAACCGCGTATAACGGGGTCGCGTAAAGCGGGGTATTACTGTACTTCGCTTCGCAGGGTTGTTATAGTTGTGGAAAAGAAGCTAAGTGACTCGACAGTAACACATGAAGCCTTCGACTAATTTATTTTTAAAATTACATGGTAGATATGTAACTTTGCTACGGTAAGTTTAATTACCACATGCTTGTATCAGAAAGATAGTTTTTTTAGTTCACTGTAAGCTGCAACAGCCCCGCCCTGCCGCGACCCACTTAACCACAAAACCGGGATTACCCGCATACTTTGCACATCGCTTTGTGGGATTAACCGAAGCGCGACGCACGAAAGTCACAATTTACAACTACCCTCAATTAAGAGTTCACAGAACAAACGCATCTCGTAAATAAATGAGACTTATTTGTTTTTCATTGTTGATTGGCTCGCTTACAATCGCTCAAGCTCGTTTAGCAAAAAGAATAGAGGAGGACATTACCTCTCCGATGAGTAAAGAGGAGTGTCCTCAAAAACTTTTTGGAGTTCTTTAAAAAGGTAATAGGAAAAATAATAAAAAAGAACACGAATAATAAAAAATTATGAAGAATAATAATAAAATAGCTGTGATATTAGAAATGTAAATTTAGTGCTATCTAGATGTTAAGAAAACAAAAAAGCATGTATAAATTTTTAAGGAAATATTTGAAGACTAAAGAATAAGTAAAATGTAAAATTGTAGAAAGCCTGGAGGAAAGGAAATAAGGGAAGTATGTAAAAGAATGAGATATTGTGAAGGAAATTAGAGGAAAGAATGAAAGACATTGTGAAAGTCTAAAGATGAGTATGGAAAAAAAAAGTTTAATAAAGATCTTGTCGACCCATGATAGGGGTTGAAGGAGAGACCCCAAAAACGGTGCGATCAAAAAAAAGCCTCTCAGAGGCATCATCACGGAGTTAATTTACGAGATGGAATCTGTAAATATATTCGAAAACTAACAAAAGTAATAGATATAGCCTAGCAGATTGCTAAATGCCAGTGAAGAGGCCAGTGCGTAAAGTGATGACCGCTAGAGCCTTATGATTATGAAATTCAAACCAAAGATCAGCACTAAGTAGGGTTCTAAGTAGAATTCTAAGAGATCATAGTGATTTATACTTAAAATTATCAATACGCAAACTGTAGATGATAATGTATTAAAAAAAAGTTAAGTCATCTCAGTTATTTATTTTCTTTATATTGTATACACCAATACGTCACTTTGCGTCGTGGTTATGTTCGACGTTAAAAACACGACGCAAATTGAAACGCCGCAAAGTGAACTAAGATTTTCTATAACAGATCATGTAATGAACGAAGGTAGGTTCCAGGGTTACGAAAATACAACTTTTTAAAAAGGAAATTGAACAAAGTAAACATTTAAAAAACAATATAATATTACTCTTGCAATAAATAAATTGGAAAAATATATACCTTTTTTGTTACCAGAAACAACACGTTAAAATTTATATAAATTTATCATTCTCTTTTATAAAAAGCACAACACACTACGTAATTGAAACTGAACTCTAAAATTAGCATTTATTAAGCAATTATTAAAATTGCGTTGATTTTTAGTTAGGAAGGGAAACCCGAGTTTTGATGGCATGGCGCAATTAGAAACAAAAGTGTTGCCATGTTTTGAAAAAAAAAACTTTGAATGAAAAGAGAATGAAAAGAGAAAATTAAAAAAAAACTTTGAATACTCGAACCCAAAACAACGCAAACTCGAAAATCTAACGACGCACAGTAAAAATTAGTACTAATTAAGTAGCGACGCAACTTCAAAAAAAAAACGCAAAACGAAACGACGCAAAGCGAGGTATTGGTGTATTTATTTTTTAGTCCAAATAAAAATAATTTAAATGAATATCTAATTACAGTTTCTTTAAAATTAATAAATATAATAAAAAAATCTTGTCGAGCATATAAAAGTATTACACACAATACGAATATTACGTCACCATTCCTAATTAGAAATAGTGCAATGCGAACTATGTTCTAAGCTCTCGTTTGTCGCCGGCGGGTAGGCGGAGAACGAGGTGACATATTACCCTCGAGCCGTGATACTTTTAATCATTCGACGCGTCGCCGCGGGTGCGGAAGGACGTGTTTTTTTATCTCTACCCTAACTTGTTTGATTTATACACGTACCATTCAGAATTTTTATGTTTAATTTTGTGAAATTGTTTTAATATAGTAAAATTAAAAATAAATACAGTTGATTTACTACTTGACGCTGTACCTTCACAATAAACATGCATAATGTGAACATACGCTAATGTTACAAGAATCCTGTCACCCATAAACTAAATTGAAATGATCCTACCAATGTTACCTTAGAAATTGTTTTAGAAATGACGTAATGCTCGTTCTTTTCACAGATTTAAATCTTTCAACAGATTATAAAGAGATTTCGTTGTTATAGCTCGAAGTTACTTCACACTATACAAGTTCAAATATATTTTAGTGTATTTGATTAATATAATAAAATCATTATTTATGTTAATTTCCTATTACATATTTCCAAAGATTTTAATTGTAATCGGCCTGCATTTGAAGTTTTCGACTACCTTTTTATACAAATTTTATTTTGATTATCTACATAAATAAATAAGGTTGAAGTGTCTGTCCAAAATACATTTTTTTCTATTTTTAGCCGTCTGTCTGTTTGTTCAGTGCTAATCTCGCGAATGCTTGAATTTGACGGTACTTATACTGACAGTTAGCTTATGTAATTAGGAGTAACTTGGTTACATTTATTTTATAAAATATTGAAAAAATTAACATATTAAATTATAAAAAATAAGTATATTTTGTAAAATTCCACGTGGACAGCGATGCTCGCACAACTAGCACTTAAAATCATTAAAAAAGATATTTTAAACATTTTTACAGTACCTGGCGATAAATATTGTACTCGTACATCGACCTTTAGAAAGAGACAATCGGCTTGTTTCGGCTTAGTAGAGCGTTATCTCTGTCGCACGAAATACAACGATTGACAAAACGTCACATAGGTAGTGTGGGACAGAGATAATGCTCTACAAAGCTGAAATTAGCCGATTGTCTCTGTCCGCAGGTCGATGTGCAATATTTATTGCCGGGTACTGTATTTACTTTTTATTAGAACGTGAAAGGCAAGTAAATTTTGTCGTTACGCTCGTCGGGGTAGCTGATATAAATTATAAAGTGCTAAACTTTAGGAAACTGCTTATACAATACCACATAAGGTTATTATCCAGGGAAATGCTCGCAACGTTTGGCATTGCGTACATATAAGCTGCTTTCAAAGTTAAGCCGGTTTATTTGTACCGAAATACCCGAATAATACGCGGTCCAATGTACAGATTGACAAAGCAAAGTTAATACTTATTCCACGTATGTATATTTAAATCTAAGCAACTTTCAGTTTGATAAATTATATGTGTATATGTATATATGTGTGTATTATCCTTGTTTGTTTTTTTTTTCAATCAAATCAAAATATTCTTAATTCAAATACAATATAACAAACACTTTTGAATCTTCAATCAATATAAAATAGACATTGTTGTCCCTACAGAAAGCTACCAGCTAGGAAGGTAGTTCTGCTGAGAGCCGACGAGAAACTCAACAGTTGCTCTTTACAAATATAGTTTTACAAGGAGTCTGCGACAATAATTAGCTTCC
The DNA here is from genome assembly GCF_028537555.1 of Battus philenor. Classification (NCBI taxonomy): domain Eukaryota; kingdom Metazoa; phylum Arthropoda; class Insecta; order Lepidoptera; family Papilionidae; genus Battus; species Battus philenor. The sequence goes on along the minus strand of NW_027181675.1, from coordinate 1,536,731 downwards.
TGATTGAACATGAACATCAGTGTAATATTCTTGAATACAATGACATACTTTCAATAATATTTCTTTGATTAATCTATTCAGTGGCATATCTAAAATTGATCTATATTATTTTTAACAGCTACATTTATTTATTTATTTCAAAACTATTTATACCTTTCCATATAACGAAAAGTTAATGCTGAAGGCATTCTCTGCCAGTTACCCGTTAGGCTGTGCAGAGATAAATTCATAAAGGTAGGTGAAAATATTTAATATCATAAAACACGAGAAATAGATTAAAAAAGTAAAATCAAATTGAGAAGGAAAATATTTACATAAATACACCTTATGTATATATATGGTAGTGAATCACGCAGGCGAATAATAGATGTTTTAGATATTTTTTAAACACCTTAATTTTTCACTTCCTACATAGTTTATACAAACCGACCCATCGCCATCTTCCCCGAGAATATGCCATAATTCATTCCTACTCTTCATTCATTCATTCATCAATCAATCGCTCTCTTCCTTCACTCTTACGTTCCGTTCCCACACATATATATATATATATATATATATATATATATATATATATACATATATATATATATACATATATATATACATATATATATACATATATATATACATATATATATATATACATATATATATACATATATATATACATATATATATGTATATATATATATGTATATATATATACATATATATATACATATATATATATGTATATATATGTATATATATATATACATATAGTATTTCCGAATTCGGGTAAGATCTGGGGAAGTCGCAGGATGTGAGCAGCGCAAAGCTTGTCATCGTGACTATCTTTGGGGCAAGTGTAAACCTTTCAGTCGGTGTCTATCGGCTGATATATATATATATATATATATATATATATATATATATACTAGCTGATCCCGCAAACGTTGTTTTGCAAAAAAATATTTTTAATTTTCAATTTAAAAATAAGGGTTGATCGTAGAGGGGTGAAAATTTAGGGTTGTATGTATTTTTGTATGTTGTATCATAAAAAAAATTTTAAGGGTGAACAACCCTCGTTACTTAGGGGTATGAAAAATAGATAGTAGCCGATTTTCAGACCTACTAAATACGCATATAAAATTTGGTAAAAATCGGTCAAGCCGTTTCAGAGGAGTTCAAGTTCGAACACCGTGACACGATTTTATATATTAGATATATGTGTGTGCGTGTATTCTATCTGACACAACACGATTTTTTGTGCGTATTTCCCCAAATTAGCGCAAATGGTTGTGACCATTGTGATCGAAGTCGTGCAACGTATGAATAAACTTCGCACGCCGCTCGGGTCATGCGGCCTTGTTGGAATTTCATATTACCGTACTGCGTCAACGTGACGTGCATCGCTAATGACATGTGCAAATTTAATCAGCGCCTTTGAAACCGTTCGCTACCTGGAGTGTTTCAACTGCTGAAATCTGAATTAGCATTTTGATTCAATCGTGGCTATTTCAATGAGATATAATATATTACACATGTTGTTTCATTCATAATTTCTATATCTATGTTTTCAATTGGATTCGCCGCGTGCTTCTCGATTCTGAGAAACTATTTACACTTCAAAATCACTACACATTCAATATAAAGCTTCCTTAACAAAATTACACTATGACATCTTCATACTGTAGATCAGTGTTTTCCAACATGGATCTCACGAGTTTGATTGTTAAGAAGGGCAATTCCAAAGTGGACTCTTAACTTGAATTATATATATGTGTGTGTGTGTATGTATATATATATATATATATATATATATATATATATATTGTCAAGTTGTTATAATCTGTTAGACTGTCTGTGTTAGACTGAAAACACTTTTAAAGCATTAAAAAAATATTTGGGTTTTGTTTCAATAGTTGTAATATTGCACATCGACCTTTGGAAAGAGACAATCGGCTAATTTCGGCAGTTCTGTCCCACACTATCTGTATGACGTTTTGTCAGACGTGCGACAAAGATAACGCTTCACGAAGTCGATGTGCAATATAGTTTCATTGTATCAAAGCATAAGATGATATCCCATGGTTGGACACTAACATCTGCGTTTATATACGATATCTCCATTACAATTTTTTTCATGATTACCCTACGTTTCTAATAATCAATATTTCGGTGTTCATAGCTCACATTGAAATATTTTGTAGAATGTATCTTGTTAGAATTTATCCGATATCGAAGCCATTTCGATAACTAAAAATGCATTTGCAAATCTTGCAACCACACGTTATCCCTCCCTTCCTCCCCTACCTAGGTAGAGACCTACCTTGCCCCCACCTAATAATTCAAATTCTGAATTTTTCGATACATTTGCAGGTTCACTGGGAATTGATATTTTTCACGTATTTTACGTTTTGTGACATTGAATTTTATTTCATATTTTTTATTATAATAGTTATTCAAAAAACCATGTAAAGGGCAACGAATGTAACCGACATAGACCACCAGTTGGCAGGCGATATGGCGCGCAGAACAGATAGTCATTGGGGCCTTAAGGTTTTAGAGTCAATGGACGTCCAAGGTAGTATGAAGACTCATGGATGCAGATCGCTTCCAACCAGTCCCACAAGTAATCTCTGAAGGAGGCTTATGCCCAGCTGTGGGCGTCCTAAGACTAATGATAATTACAATATATACGTTCACGAATACTGCTCTGTGTATAAATATTTACTAGTCACATTGCAATAGCAAAAATGAACTCGTGTTACATATTTTAGAGTGATCAATTCATTTAATGATTAAAAATGAAATAAATGGAATAAAACGTTAGCGGTAGGTCAACGATAGAGTACTACGAACTACGATCTCATATAATTCACACTTAGTGCATTAATTATATAGGATTGCCACTGCTCACTGTGAATGCCAACCCGCATGCCAAGCGTGGTGATTATGGTGATGTCTATGATGTCTGCCTTGTAGCGGGCGTCTATGGGCTGAAACGATGAAATAAGTAAATAAAGATAAAACAATTGAACACTTGAACTGTCACCCCCTACCGAACCGCCGCCATTACTTCTCGAATGTTCTATTTTAATAAGACAAGTGTTTTCAGCTACAGAGCTTCAGTAAACTTCACCACAAAAAATAGGAGACAAGTCTGACTGTGGTGGTTATTGAATATCACTCTTGAATATTAATTTTCTTGGGAACATTTCTCGAACGATATCAATGCTGTGCTATGTAACAAGTTGTCCCGTCTTGCTGGAATCAAGTCACGGAGTTGTAATTATTGACCTCGTGTAGTTGCAAGAAGTTATTTAAAAAACAAAGGTGAACATTAACTCTAATCATACCAACACTTATTAAGTACTTATTGTAGCAATAATAGACGACAATATAAATAATAGACGACCCGATTTTGTTTCCTGCTTGAATGTATGAAATAAATTTTTAGGAAGAAAATAAAAAATAAATTTAATAAGTGTAATACCTGTAGATTGATTAGTAACAAAAAGTCATGATATCAAAATTTGCAAAATCGATAAGATGAACCCAAATGGATCATTTTTACCCATAGTGGTATATTTAGTATTAACCCTTTCGTTACCATCGCCGGAATTAGCCGGCATTTAGAAACTAAAATTTAAAATATAAACAAACTATCACCGCAATAATAATATACTAAAGGGTTGACCGAAAGACGTTTTACTTTCAATTTCTAAATCGGTAAGAATAAATCGAAGTAGAAGATGCGTTGTTTGCCGTGCAAACAGCAAATGAAGGGAATCTAAATATGAAATTAAAAATTGTTATGTATACTTTTAATTACCAAATTACTCGTAGTAATCTCGTACGAGTAATTTGGCGGTGGCGGTTGTGTGATTCGCATTGTTTGCCGCATACGCATTTATCAGCGGGTTGGCGGGCGGTGCATTTCGTTGCACGACTATCACTGCATGTGCGGAAGTGGCTAAATATTGGTCCTTTTCTTACTCAGGATGGACTTCCGCGAGGTAACGCCTGATTCCATTAAATATGTGTACTTTTTTATAATATATGTTAATTCTAATTTGTATCGCTAGTGTTTTTTTTTATTATATTTATTTTTCGCTTAAACTAAGCGCAGACAGTTGGGAGAGGGTTGCCGCTATTTGATACGGATCTTTCTTCTCCCAGCTGCGAGGCACGATAGCGTTTTATAATTTTTTACAATTTTTCTTACACAATTTTCTCTTATATGTAAAACAGCTAAAATTTATATATATTAAAAATGCAATTAGTTGCTACATTATTTAATTTCAAGTCGCTGCCCAAGCGCTACAGACCGTTAAATGCCTTGAGATTGTTATGTATACTTATGTGTAAATCTCTTGTTTTAAGATTTAACACAGCCAAATAAATTACTAAGAATTATCCTACCTTCCATTTTTAATTAATATACCAGTAAAATCTTTTAACATGTAATACAAATGAGAAAATTCGAACATCAGCTTACCGCCATGCAATGCACGCGACGCACCTGCCCGGTTCAGTAGCGTCACTTCGGCGGAACATACTGCGGTAAGGAAAGGGTTAACACAGAGTTTCCCAAACTTTTTTGTCGTAGACCCCTTGCCATGTTTATCCGTGTTGGGTAGACCCCCTACTTACCTGATATTGATTTCCTGTAAACTTCTAACTGTAGTGAAGTTTAGTGTTAAAAACTTAAAGTAAAAACACATGTTAATTCATACATTTATTAATTGAACTTAAATTAAAACTACTCAAAATAAAATTTTGTATCTGTTATGTAAAATATACGTAACATTAAATAAACATAAAATAAACTATAAATAAAATAACAAACAATAAGTCAATATTTTTAGTGAGAAGGATGAACCTGATGCTTTAATAATAAATTATCAACATTTGGCGTCAATTTTGTAAGGGTTAATCTTAAATCTCCTCGGCTAATGATGTCCAGTCTGTTTCTTTTTTCTTTAGGAGATTGGTAACAAACCTACGTACACTAGGTATGACGATGAAAGCGAAACTAAAAATTTCCTCGCTATATTCCATAATACGGGATAAGTAACGGGTATGTTGTTTTGCAGCCAGAATTGCTGATATCCCTTTTTTTTATTTTTTACTTCATAGGTACTTTTATAAATAATGTAAATGTTTTGATATTATAAATAATATGATATAAGTAAATAGGTACTATCAGTGTATGTGTTGAGATCCACTATCGTGGACCCCCATGTTCATTTCATGGATCTTCAACAGACCCCTGTCGACCCCCTGCAGATTGTCATGGACCCCTAGGGGTCGATATAGACCACTTTGGGAATCACTGGGTTAACCGGATAGGCCTGTCACGTAGAATCTAAATAACGTCAGTATTTAACAAGACAGAGGCGCTCAAAGTTTCAAACAACAAAATCAACATCTAATTTCTTGCGTCGCAATAAATCAGTCCGATCTACCGTCCAACATCTGGTCTCGGCGCGCGGAATATTATCGTGCATCATATAAATATATGACTTATTATTTCAACGCCGAAATAAAATTGAAATGATTCTGGTGCTATAAAAATATTTGTCGCTGCTATAAATCTTGCGGCCTCTGCAACACGTGATTCGTGGATGAAACAATGTGAGGCACTGAAATGTGTTAGAGCTGATTCACACTAATACCGCAGGTGCGGGATAGTGAACAGAGAGAATTATTGTTTTTGTAAAAAAAGCTTTAGCTATTAAACATAGTTTACGTAAGCTCTAGGCGGCTTACCCTAGCGTAGAATTAAAATAAAAATTGTTATTAGAAATGTGTGAAAAAAGCCTATGTCCTATAGTGAACATCTTATGGCCAAAATGGTGATGATAATTATGATTTATTTTAGAAAAGCTCACTAACCTTCCAAACCGCTGCCTTAATGGTGACATTGTGAAGTGTCTTAAATTTTAAAACTAGAAAATTATTTAAAAATCTCTACGGCTATTAAGATATTAATGTAAAGCATAGCCTTGCAGTGGGAATTCATCGGCTGGAAAGAAAAATAAGAAGAATCATTACAAATCGTTTCGTTGTCAAAATGGACTTCATATACTGTTTACTATTAATGACGCTAGTCAGTAAATCATCTAGTGGATTTTAGAGAAAATATAGTAAATCATATTTATATAATCACTTTCATAAGAAGATTTAGGTATTTTAAGATTTCACATACAAACTTAGCGCAGTAAAAATTATCCATTTGATTAAAACACATTACTCACCATAAATTTCAAAGTAGCGTTAAACCGTTGCCGTTTCTACGGACGCTCGTTTAGTGTGAAAATACCTTTACGTTTGTACCGGTAAGATTTATGCGACACGGCTCTCGCGTGTGTTACATTAAGTTTTAGCTGGCACATATTGCTTATTAAAATATAAGAATGATAAATTACGGAGTAGTATCTAACACTGAGATTATTTAGATTCAGATAGCTTTTTAAATAATATCATATTCATGTAGTTAGGAATGTTGAGATATAAAAGGTTTAAGCACTAAATAAAAAGCGATAAAAAAGTTAAAACCAAATATCTGTGGCAATTGAGAAACAAGGTGAAGGATAAAAGGTAATGAAAAGCAGGTAACTAAAAACTGATGAGTATGTAAGATCATGTGAAGTAACATATATTAGGATACCGAATGAATAATCTTAAAAACACTGAAAGAGGAGTGAAGAAATAAAAATGATGTGAAATAATTAATTAAAAATTGTAAGTTTCCTATCCTCAAACTAGCAAAGGGAGAACAAGAGGCAATAATACAATAAAAAAGTCGGTGTTAACATTAGAAAGCAACCAGCTATTTTGACACGATAGTAACACGTGTAGAATTAACAGAACAGTGCAACTGTGACTTGTGTTGCGAGTGCCAAGTGTATATTGTAACACATTGTACAATTTTATTTGCTCAACATCACTGGTGATTTTATTCTATATTTTAAATCTGTTGTACTTACAAATTCACTCTTTATTTATAATGTAAAAATTTGAATCAAAAATTGATTAATTTATTTTATATTTTTTCCAAGCAACGTTGGGGTAGTAATGGAGAATAAAAAATGGAAAAACTACCAGAAAAGAAAAGCTTCTCTTTTTAAATACGAACTGAAACATTCAGATGAACCAAAATGACAGAGACAGCTAAGCGCATTGTTTTCCGCATGGGCATTTATCGGCGGACTGGCGGTCGGTGCACTTTATTGCACGACTACTGCTACATAGCGGAAGTAGCTGTATATTACTCCTTTTCTTACTTAGGATGGACTTTCGCAAAGTAGCCCCTGAATCTATTAGATATTTTATCTCCAGTTCGTAGCCAGTACACACCTAAAACACTTCGCTCCTCGAACAATCGTCTACTTAGATGTCCCCCCATAGTACCAACTATACTCACTCCTTCGCAATACAATCTATTCTTCTCTGGAACGCGCCTCCTTCGATATCAGGATGACCAGGAATCGTTGCGCATTAAAAGCGAAGGTTCGACAGCTGTTGCTTGACAAGCTGACGGAATCACCGCGATAATTGGATTTTATTATTTTTATTTTTATATCACTATTGCAAGTAGCTTTTAGTATAGCCATTAGTATATTTATATAAAGGATTTTTTGTCTTAACTCTTAATAGCCTAGAGTTTAAATTTTGATACCAATCTTTTAAACCGAATGTTAACATTACTATTGGTTTTTTTATAGGTTGGCTGTACGAATTTTACTGTTGTATAATATTCTTTCCAACGAAATTAAAAATAAAAACTATTTTTCAGTTCATCTACACTCTCAAGCAAACACAGTAATATTAATAAAAATCACTTTCGTAAATCAGGCTATTAAGGGTTAAGGAGTATTATTTACCTTCTCAATTTGATTTTTTTTTTGTCTTTTATGATAATAACTTGTTTCATTATCTCTCTACCGCATAAACGGTTAACTGGTAGAGAATACTTTTGAAATTAAGTTCGCCGGTATACAAAAAGTTTGTATAAGAAGTGTTTAAATAAAAGAACTCCAAAAAAACACATTTTTTTATTGTACCACGGCAGACCAATAAGTTTTAATAGTATGAAGTCTGGACAACGTAAAAACGGTCGCACGAAACTTTACAAGTGGCTGTAAAATAGTTTTGAGCAGTTAGAAGTATTTTTATTTCGTGTATAAAAACCACATAAAAAGTCTCGAAGAAAATAACACGAAATCATGGACTTGTTTAGTGTGAAGTTATTTCGAAATGGCTTTTCTCGCTTGAAGGTTTCACGTCTTGTTATGTATTCGCATTTTACTACCTACTTGAATTTAAAAAGTTAATGTATGTGTTATTATGTTATGTGTCATTTGTTATATCCATAATAAGGAAAAAATATTCTGAGAAATATAATATTTTCAAACGGTTTTATTTAGTTCGACCCGTACGGAATTTATTTGGATCAAAATTAGAAATTGAAATTTAAGCACCTTCCCGTTGTCAGATTGATCTGAAATTTGGTACACACAATTAATTTAGACGACAATACAATATAATAAAATCAATAACATTATAAATCTAAGATGGCCGCCGATACAAAATGGCGGATTACGTATTTTTCCTTGATCCCTCACTATGGGTATTAAATGAAAGGGCTACACTAGTAAAACACGATGATTATGTCATAATTTAAAATTCAGGATGTACGCCGTTCCAATATGGCGGACTAGGTAAATATTTTTCCACAACCACCACAATATGGCTATCAAAAAACCGTTTAACTTAAAAGTTTTTTAAATGAATTTATTTTAAATATGGAATTCTATAGACAGTTGAAGATTCGTAAAATGTCATATATGTTATGATAAAACAATGTATATTAATTCTTTTATAAAAAATGTGTATACAAATACTTTTCTTTCTTGATTAAAATAAATGAGAATGTTTAATTAAAATTTATAAGCTGTGATCTTAATAAATGGGATTATAAAAATGTTTGAGACGAACAAAAGTCGCACAATATCCCGGGCGCCGGCAACCGCTCAAGGTAAACGGATAGTTAAGCGGAAATTACGTTCTCTCCTTATTACGTTCGCTGTACCGAACCGTTTTGATACTTGCGCATTCAAGTATCAAGAATGGGTAGGAAATTAGAATATTTCGCCCAAACACGCAGCAGTTAGATGAATATCTTATCTTGCGAAAACGTCAAATATTATTTTTATAGAATTATTATCTGATATAAATCTTAGTTATATAATTAATTATAGCTTTAATAGCTCTTAACTATTTTCAGTTTTATGATTCTTTAAACAGATTATTCTAAAAAATGTCTCTAACGGAAAGAGATAAAAAATAATAAGTCAATATAAATCTAAAATAATCAGTGTTAGCCCTGCGGTACACGATTGTACCACGGGAATTGAACCCGCGACACACGGTCGAACACATATGAATAATACTCCATGTATATATATATATATTAGCTGTCCTGATACACTTTGTATGGACAGAGGTTATTGTTACAAGGCACTTCCCAATATTAAAAATAAATCAATGTTACGTATTTTAGATCACTTCTTTTATTGATTAAATTTGAAATTAATAAATAAAGGGCTAGCGGAAGCGCAGTGGTAGAAGACTAAAACTTGTGATCGTTGGTAGCGGATTTGATTTCAGGAATACAATTATACATAAATCACACTTTGTACAATAAATACTAGTTTTCAGGGCAACATCCTCTGCGTGCCATAATACACACTAGACCGCACTAGACATTGTTAGGGCTTCATTAAAAATGATAAAGATACGTATTTTTTTGTTTAACCCTTAAATGCATAATGATGAAAATCTGCAACATACTATTTAAAGGGTATAAGTAGCAGTAAATGCATAGTGTTGTATATCTGCAACATAAGGTTTTATAATTTAAATAAGTATAGAAATATTATACATATATAAATATATTTTCCTCTGAATTGTAGTTTACCTATCTGCAAAATATGTAATTTTAAAAATTTTAAATAAAAATCATGCATTTAAGGTTTAATTTAACATCACAAAAATCTGAAATATTAGACGTGAATGTAAAAACAAAGGTAAGAACGCTATATCCGTGGAACATAGATATAGTAATAAAAATACCTAAACTATAATACAAAAGTTGAAGGTATTATAAAAAGTCGTACAGCCAACAATGAAATGCTGACAAAAAAATTATCAAGGTATGCAAAGTAACAATAAATACATTTAAAAAACTTTTAATTTAAACGGTTTTTTGATACCCATATTGTGGTGGTTGTGGAAAAATATGTACCTAGTCCGCCATATTGGAACGGCGTCCATCTTGAATTTTAAATTTTGTCATAATCATCGTGTTTTACTAATGTAGCCCTTTCATTCGATACCCATATTGAGGGGGTTAAGGAAAAATACGTAATCCGCCATTTTGTATCGGCGGCCATCTTATATTTATAATGTTTTTGATTTTATTATATTGTATTGTCATCTAAATTAAATGCGTGTACCAAATTTCAGATCAATCTGACAACGGGAAGGTGCTTAAATTTCAATTTCTAATTTTGACCCAAATAAATTCCGTACGGGTCGAACTAAATAAAACCGTTTAAAAATTGAATTGAGTTGTAGAACATCCTAGTAAAGTATGTATTGAACGCTTACCAAGCGAATAAACATTAATCTTGCGTTTGGTGTGAGCGAAGTCACACACGCCCACATGGACACCACTTTCGTTTCCACTCAAGCGTAAGTAAGGGACGAAGTTCAATCGCGATAACCTTTGATGTGGTTAAATCGTCTGCGAGTAAATTCTATTTGAACTTCGAATGTGGATATCGTAAAGATTTTATGTCAGTAGTTTTAAAGATAAGAAACATGTAAGAACTCAAACTCTTTGGTTATACCGCAAGAAGTTATAAATCCAGAAATATGTGGTTACTTTGAAAATAGAGCAATGAGTCATCTTGCGAATCTGTTCAAGAAACTAATTGTTGACTAATCATCATTAACGGTAAGATGTCAACCGCTGGACGAAGAGTTCTTTATGGTGGAAATCTTTCGCCGCGCTTGCAGATCCGTGGTATTCAATACAAAACCTTTTGGCTTGAACAGCCTGATCGCTGCAACTTCAACTGGTCAATCTGTTCAATGCTCAAGTGTAATTATATTCCTAAGTAAGAAAAGGACCAATATTTAGCCACTTCCGCACATGGTCGTGCATGACTACCACTGCATGTGCGGAAGTGGCTAAATATTGGTCCTTTTCTTACTTAGGATGGACTTCCGTAAGGTAACGCCTGATTCCATTAAATAATTATATTCCTACCACTTTCACTATGCGTTTCGCTTCCTCTTCTTCTTTTCTGGCGGTGGACGCCCATTGCAAGGCATAAGCCTCTCCTCAACATCACCACGATGACCTGCCCTGCGGTGTCCTCATGCAGTCACCTCCAGCTACCTTAGCTGTGTCGTCCATCGACCTACCCACATCACCTCTAATGCCTCGTGATCACCACTCGAAAATCTTTCATGCCCCAATAATAAACGTTTTCCATTAATATACTTTTAATATACACTTTAGGTTTTGTAAATCGTGGTTTAATTATTTTATGCGTAATTTTATTAAAAAACTGCTTAAATAGGCCTTCTTGTAAATCATTCGTTTATCTTCCATACTCCTCTCCTATTCTAAAGTGAATTTTGTTATTTTTACTATTTATATTTCGCTGTTGTATCTATCGCTGCTTCATCTACCGCATACAAATTGTATTTATACCTAGTTACTTCGTTGACTAGATCGTAGTGCCTGTTCTTTTTAGATGTCTGGTCTTTAGGTTTGTTTCCCAGTTCAACAGTAAGTCCTGTGTTTAGTACATGTTTCAATTTTCTTGAAGGAATAAGTCCGGTGTAGAAGACTTATTACTATATCTACATAAAGTAAATATCACACAGAAACCAATAGAAATGAGTATAAAAGTTTTGTGATAAACAGATGACATTTCTGATAATGGACTTGAGACCCGTCTCCTACGCAAGCGCTGTACTCACTCACTCTTCTGCTACTTCTCTCAAACTTCAAACACCCCAGAACCGCTTCACATGGATCTCTACCGACGTGGAGTAGGTACAGCGTTACGTCAATCTCCACAGCTACTTCAAACTCCCAACGATTTAATAGTTCTTTAAGGCTTACTCAAAGACGTGCTTTGAGTCAGGCTCTTCTCTCCCAAATCACCTCAAAGAAAGCACATCAACATCTTTTTCCTGCACCTTCGCCAAGATCAAGAGGCGTCCTAATGACATCCTCATCACTCCCATTATATGGTTCCCACAAAACATAGACCACACCACACACGTTTTAAATATTTAATGAAATCAAGCGTTACCTCGCGGAAGTCAATCCTAAGTAAGAAAAGGACCTCCTGAACTCCTGAAGATGCCCCGTGGAGGGGTGAAACACGTGTTGAGTAATTTGGTGGTGGCGGTTGTGCGATTCGCGTTGTTTGCCGCATACGCATTTATCAGCGGGCTGGCGGGCGGTGCATTTCATTGCACGACTACCACTGCATGTGCGGAAGTGGCTAAATATTGGTCCTTTTCTTACACACGTTTTATTTTGATAAGTTCATGGGCCCTTTTGTTCCGACGAAGCTGTAAAAGCCCCTGGGTTAATAACACCGATGTCTACCGAAATAATACGATAAACTTGTTTGTAGATAAGACAGAAGTCTCGGAGCAATGGCGTCACGGTAGCCCATTCACAAAATCGCTTTGATCCACCCGTGACGTCATATATATAATTAACAGAGCCGATATCAATACTCGTTACATTCGCAGACAAGAGAGTTGTGAAACGCCTGGAGCACCGCCAAACTCGGGGTATATACAGGCGTCGCGTAAAATCACTTCTTAGAAGATAAAATTATTTTGTTGGAACTCTAAGACGATGGGATAGTAAATTACTCGCGGGCAGTAACTATGTTTAGTAGCTTGCAGTTTAGTGACCCATTTTTATGGAAGTAAACTAGATCAGTGGTCCTCAAAGTGAAAATGTACACGGAAGGCTCAATAATTTTTTTGTTTTTAAAAAAAATTGCTAAAAAAAATTACATCTAATTTTGTAAAAAAAAACAAGTAATATCGTTATATATTACTTGTTTTTTTTACAAAATTATATGTATTTTTTTATATAATATCGAAAATTTAATTTTTATTTTTAAAGTATCTCTTAAAGAACTGTTGAAAAATCTCGCGTTAGCTGTTCATTACCTTTTCAGATCTACATATATATATATATATATGCGAATGATCTTTTTCAGGCATGAAAATTATCAAGAATACACCGAGAAGTCGTCTTTTTCATAAGAACTTGGAATCATGCCTAATATTAAAAACAAGAACATACAGAACCCGACTTAAACTTTCCAAGGAGATACAAGCACATTGTTGGCGTAAATAAATAATTATTAAGTATAAAAATTACTTTTATTTAGTGTAATAAAAGTTTATTGAACAAGCAGGTTAGTGTTCCAATTATATTTAAATTGTTGCTCTCTGGATAATAAGTTTGCCGACTAGACTAGATAATATTCAAATTAAAATTCTTTATTCAACATACGACCGGTTACATCTCTTGTTGAAGTAGAGGAGATGCGAGACATAGTAGTCGTTCAGGACGACGTTGAGTCCTTCTGGGTAACGTAGAGTCCTACTGGGCGACGTAGAGTCCTTCTGGACGATGTAGAGTCCTTCTGGACGATGTAAAGTCCTTCTGGACGATGTAAAGTCGTTCTGGACGATGTGAAGTCCTTCTGGACGATGTAAAGTCGTTCTGGACGATGTAAAGTCGTTCTGGACGATGTAAAGTCGTTCTGGACGATGTGAAGTCCTTCTGGACGATGTAAATTCCTTCTAGACGACGTAGAGTCCTTCCGAAAATAGAGGTTGAATGTGATCCCCCAAAATTAAGGCCCCAATATAAAAATATGTAAAGTCGTTTTAAAATAAATAAATAAACGTGTTGGTTGCTTACGGCATGTTGATAAAATTTTATCAATGTAACTCGAGAATATGTATATATATATATATATATATATACATATGAGTGTGTATGTATATTTGATGTTGTGATATTTATCCACCAGTTATCTTTGCCCCGGTATAATTTACAAATACAGTATTCCTGATACGTCCCCGAAAAAAATATTTTCAAAAATAACTCAATTTATAACCTCACGAAATATTTACAATCGACGACATCGTAAATATATCTTAAATAAATCTCATTTAACGTGAATCTTTTTGCATTGTACGATTCTCGCTGCATTCTTGCAGTCGTGCAACACTTGCTTGGATTTGTCACGTCAAATTAAGTGTTTATATATAACTTTGGCGCTCTGCTCTGAATTTGTTATGAAATGAATTATTCCAATTTTAATCTGGCTCTTCACTTAAATGTTTTTTTTTGTAAGATATAGACATTTTAAACAGTTAGATGCAATGGAACAGGTACGTACCTCACTAGACCGACGACATATTGAAGGTCGTCGGAAATCTTTGGACGATGATATCTTTCGCTAAAAATAAAAATGGTTCTGCCAAATATATTGATTAACGTTAAACTAGGAAGGCTGTAAAATTTGTTAATTATTACTTTATTTAATAAAGAAAAACAAACAATAAAACTAGTTTTTATGAAAGAAATGTACAATAAATTAAAACTACTGTCTCTTAAATTATCTATACCTTACAGCATTACAATGAACAGCTACATTTTAGTTCTAGTAATAATTACTTATTATATTTAATATTTATTTATTTATTGATTGGTGGGCCGGAGACATACTTAAGGTCGCGGTAATTCGCTGAATGGTATCTTACGCCAAAAACAAAAATAGAATTGCCAAATATATTGATTAACGCTAAACTAGAAATAATACTGTAAAATTAGATAATTATTACTTTATTTAATATAGAAAAACAAACAATAAAACTGGTTTTCATGGAAGAAATGTACAGTAAATTAAAACTAATATCTCTTAAACTATCTATACCTTACAGCATTACAATGAATAGCTACATTTTAGTTCTAGTAATAATTACTTATTATATTTAATATTTATTTATTTATTGATTGGTGGATCGACGACATAAAGTTACTTTAATTTGATACAAGATGGCATTCATGATGCCATAACTTCAGCAGTCGCTGATAGATGGCGCTATTGAGATCGCAGAAATTCGCTGGATGATATCTTTCGCTAAAAACAAAAATAGAATTGCCAAATATATTGATTAATGCTAAACTAAAAATATCACTGTAAATTTCGATAATTATTACTTTATTTAAAATAGAAAAACAAACAATAAAACTAGTTTTCATGGAAGAAATGTAAAGTAAATTAAAACTACTGTCTCTTAAACTATCTATACCTTACAGCATTACAATGAATAGCTACATTTTAGTTCTAGTAATAATTACTTATTATATTTAATATTTATTTATTTATTTATTAGTGGACCGACGACATAAAGTTACTTTAATTTGATACAAGATGGCATTCATGATGCCATAACTTTAGCAGTCGCTGATAGATGGCGCTATTGAGATCGCGGAAATTCGCTGGATGATATCTTCCGCTAAAAACAAAAATAGAATTGCCAAATATATTGATTAACGCTAAATTAAAAATATCACTGCAAAATTCGATAATTATTACTTTATTTAATATAGAAAAACAAACAATAAAACTAGTTTTCATGGAAGAAATGTACAGTAAATTAAACCTTTTGTCTCTTAAATTATCTATAACTTACTGCACTACAATGAACAGCTACATTTTAGTTATAGTAATAATCACTTATTATATTTGATATTTATTTATTGAAACTAGTTGGACCGGCGACATAATTAAAGTCGCGGATAGATGGATATATATATATAGCGGATAGATAGATATATATAGATGCGGGAAGCGCTGGACTGGTAATCGTAGCGATTTGGGGGGGGGGGGGGGGCGGTCTGTCTTGTAGAGAGCGTCCTTTGCCTAAAAAGAAGAAGATACAATAGTCTAGACTTCTGCAATTGAGTAAAACTTAGTTATTTGTATAAGAGCAATAAGCGATATAGAAACGCCTGAAACTTGATAAAGATGTGAACATATTAAAGTCTTGCACTGGCCCCGTGCCAGCCCGTAGCAAATCTTACAGCGCTCTACGCGGTTTCGTTATTGAGATATACGGTTTCCTGTTCTCGACAGTGTTGTGGCTGAGAAATATTACATAATTATCACATATTACACTGTAATATTTCATATTACAAACCTTTGTTGATGTGATATAAAAATCAAAACTAAATTTTCTACCATCTTACTGCCTTAAGAATAATTTGAGTTTTACAGTCGCATAGGCGACTGAAATTAATGATGGTTGGAAAAGTCGAGGGAAAACTTCCGACATTATATTTCAGATTTTGGTCAAAGATAGGAAGAGGTGGTATAGCATCTGAGCAATGATTTAAGTGTCAAAGGAACGAAATGTAAGAATTGTACTTGCCTTTATTTCTAGCCATTTCCGCGTGTTATCTCTACTAACTAGAAACAGAGTTTGCGAGGGTTTTAAGTAGCTATAAAAGCAATAAATGATGACATAGGCCAGAAATAATTAATATATGTTACAATGTATCAAATAAGACCTAAAGACTCTCACAGAATAGTTTGGATTGTGTTTTAAATATGACAATAAATGGTAAATATATTTATCAAAAATGAGGTGATCTCGGGAAGAACTAATTACCGACGTAGCTTGAAGAACTCCTCTTCTGAATTGTTAGTGGGCAAAGTGGATCGTTCGTGCAACCATTGACCGTTAGACGCGGCGTGGCTAGGGCTTTTCAATTGGATACGGGCAGCGCAATACCCATGACAGTAAGAAAAGGACTAATATATAGCTATTTCCGCTATGTGGCAGTAGTCGTGCAATAAAGTGCACCGCTCGCCAGCCCGCTGATAAATGCGCATGCAATAATCAATGCGAAATAGAACTACCACCGTTAATTCACTCAACACGTGTTTCACTCCTCCACGGGGCATCCTCAGGAGTATTGTTACACCGATTATTGCCAGTAGACTCGGTGTTTGGCGGGCGGTGCACTTCATTGCACGACTACTGCTACATAGCGAAAGTAGCTATGTATTAGTCCTTTTCTTACTTAGGATGGACTTCCGCAAAGTAACGCCTGAATCTATTATATACCAATGATAGTGTTGATTTTTGGGGGAGTCGTATACCTTGCAGCGGGCGTCTATTGACTGAAAAATATGTTTTTGGAACTATTTTTTTTTAATTTTATTAAAATAGTTCTCATGTCAGGCGCTTTAATATTTCATACTTACTAATACACTATGATTATTTATTTGCTGACTGTCTATTTTTTAATCTAATGCTTGCCGTGTTTGCTATATGAGTAGACGTGCCATTAGATGGGGCAATACAAAGATAAGGTCCAGAAAAGTTGCTTTATGCGCGTAGCGCAAGACCAACAATTGAAGGTCTATGATGCTGTGTTTCCTTAGATTTAAGATACATATTGTTTTATAACGTATTTTGAATATTAATTTTGTAATTATGTATCTATGTAATCTTTTTCGAAGAGCGATAAATATAATAAAGAAATAGATAGTGTTATCAAAGGAAATAGCCTTTCATTAAACGGTTTTATTTAGTTCGACCCGTACGGAATTTGTTTATTTGGTTCAAAATTAGAAATTGAAATTTAAGCACCTCCCCGTTGTCTAATTGATCTGAAATTTGGTACCACAATTTAGATGACAATACAATATAATAAAATCAAAAACATTTTAAATCTAAGATGGCCGCCGAAACAAAATGGCGGATTACATATTTTTCCTTAACCCCCTCAATATGGGTTTCAAATGAAAGTGCTACACTAGTAAAACACGATGATTATGTCAAAATTTAAAATTCAAGATGGACGCCGTTCCAATATGGCGGAGTAGGTACATATTTTGCCACAACCACCATAATATGGGTATCAAAAAACCGTTTAACCTTAAGTTTTTTAAAAGTATCTATTTATATTTAGTTTAGTATAAATATATTTTATATGTAGATTATATGAAAATTTTTAGTAGGTATGTTATTTCTTAATACGATTTATCATACTAATGCGAAGCTACCGAAGCCTCCTAACGTTTGGTTAAGCAGATGATCACAATTACATTCCTCTCGTCTCTTTGAGGAATAAGCCGTGTTGCGTTTCATTACCCCTCCCCGCTTCTCGGAGGATTAATTCTATTTTGTCGTCACTCACGCGTGGCCCAATCTCGTCAACTTATCGCGGCCTCATCTCCAATTACGCAAAGTTGTTTACGACGGTGCGTAATTAGGTGATCAAAATTGGTGAAGCATTAGAATATTATATCGCACATAAATGGTGATTGATTTTACAGGTGGCGCAAAAGTAATGTGAATGCGCCTTATAATACCATACTAATAAATAAAATTCTCGTGTCACGGTGTTCGAACTTGAACTCCTCCGAAACGTCTTGACCGATTTTTACCAAAATTTTACATGCGTTTTCAGTATGTCTGAGAATCGGCTACTATCTATTTTCCATGCCCCTAAGTGATAAGGGGGTCCACCCCTAAATTTTATTTTTAATTTTTTAGACAATTTTTTTGGTTTTTATTTTATTATGATACAGCATAGCACAAAATACATACAAACCTAAATTTTCACCCCTCTACGATCAACCCTTATCTTACATTTATCATATCTTATTTTTTTTTTGCAAAACAACGTTTGCGGGATCAGCTAGTACCATATATAAATATAATAAAACCCAGCTATTGTCTAATTCCGCCAACTTGTCAAGCAACAGCTTTAGCTTTGAATACGCAACAATTTCTTATTATCCTTTTTTTTTATGTAAACTGTTAAAACATGACTTGTTGTTATGAAGAGTCGAGACGAAGTCGGTAGTAAAAATTTAATAAATGGTTTTGTTTATTTTTAACAAAAACTCATATGAAAATTTATAAAAATTATTTAGTTTAAATATTCAGTTTCATCTCATAAAGTCGTCCCCAAAGAAGGTACATTAAAATTAAAATAATTAGCGCAGGGATTTAAGAACCATTTTAAAGCATTTTTGTGTAAGTTTAAGTTTGTCTTCAGAGGTACTCGCTACTTGTTGATATCCAAGTATCAACCACGTAATATACACTCCGTCCGTTGATAGGCCCAAAATGTAAACTTCGGATTATACACTCGGTCTGTTGACAGTCCCAAATGTAAAACAAGGATTATACATTCCGTCTGATGACAGACCCAAATGTAAACTACGGATTATACATTCCGTCCGTTGACAGACCCAAATGTAAACCAAGGATTATACACTCCGGCCATTGGCACGCCCAAATGTAAACCACGTAATATACACTCCGTCCGTTGACAGACCCAAATATAAACCACGAATTATACACTTCGTCCGTTGACAGACCTAAATGTAAACCTCGGAATATACACTCCGTCCGTTGACAGATCCAAATGTAAACCTCGGAATATACACTCCGTCCATTGACAGGCCAAACTGTAAACCACGGATTATACACTCCATCATTTTACTCCTTTATATGTAAACAACGGTTTGTACACCCTACACTGGCTGATACATGCGAATGTGATTCATAGGTTCACTGATTTTATTCCCCATCTCTATGCATTATACAAAGAATTAAGTTAACTATTCAAAATATATTATGATCCTACGAGACTACGTCGCGAGGTATTATAGATGAAATGAAAGTAAAAAATTCCGGTAAAACATTCCGTAATACACGTAAATGCAGACATAATCAACGCGCTAACAATCCCCCGAGAACTCATCTTCACGGTCGAAATCATTACGCAGCATCCTACCTAGTTAACGGTGATCACGGAATTCTCTTGTGTATACATTTGTACTGAAATACTGATCTAAACTTTACAGCAAATCGAAGCTTCCAATACAAAGTTCGTACAGTCAATTAATATGCCTGATGCAGTCCGATATAAAATTGAGATAAAAATAATATTAATTCTTTTAACATTAGGACTTTTAACTGAACTTTTATTGAAAGTCATTTTGTTTCTTAATCTATTTTTGATACCTCCCTGCTTTGAAAAGGTGTTATGGTTGTATAGAAAAAGCGGGAAGAAACTCTACAACAACACATCTTTTAATAAAGTTTAACAATACAGATTTATTCATGTACACTTATCAGATATAGCCTTAATGAAATCAAAACTATCAAGCGACATTATTGCCAAGGATTCTTGTTAAAAAAGCCTTTTCCGAGACTCCGAGAGTAGGTAGACCGTATATCATCACCAGTAACACACATTAGTCGTAGACCTTTGTCACGAGACACTAAGGGATATACGACATAAAGAAGGTTAATAAGTTAAGATATAAAAATAGTTTTACTTAAATGAAAATTATTATTAGAAATAAAAATTTACATTAAATGTTAATAAAAGTTATATACGGGCCAAATAAACTATGATACTATAATAATTTGTGATCTAGAAATGATAATGAGTGAAGGAAGATGATGTGTGACAAAAGATATGAGAGATAAGAGAAGAAATAGATGGTGAAGGATAGAAAGAAAGTATATAAGAAATTAAGAAGAATGATAGGAGAGTGATGAATAAAATTAAAATTAGATATTATATGAGTAGATGTTTTATAATTTCCCGAGAGCTGATCAGCTGAATAAGATTCGGAGATTGACCTCTTTCTGAAAATTGGTTTCTTCATCATCATGCCACCCGTCCAGGACATCCACTACTAAGCATAAGTCATCGCCGTAATTATGGGCGACGACAACCTTCGCCCATCATTCCTATCGTTTGCTCGTAGGGTGGTGAGTGATACTGTTAATAGAAACAAAATAGTATAGATAAATAGGTACCTAATAAACTTCACATAAAATAACTAGACAATTAATAATAGGAAAAATAGAACAACCGAAATAAAACTGTGATAAAAAAATAGAATATGTAAATAATAAAATAAAGAATAAAAAAAATGTACCTAGCCACCTAAGAGTAATAAGATGAAGGAAGGAATGCGATGAAAGCAAGAAGGAATGAAAGAACAAAATGAAAGATGTTGTGATGGAAATAAGGTAAAAATAAAAGAAATTGACAAGTATGACAGTGAGTGAAGAATAAAGTTGAAAAATCTGAAAAACTTATTTGTAAACAAAGACCCTGATCCCAACTAATTAGAGGTACGAGAGGCCTCCAATAGCGGGGGCCTTAAAAAAAAGTATAAGTCAAATTGGGGAATACAATCAGTAAACAGATTCATTGTTAGAGTTGTAACCACAAAGTTCTTACTGGCACGTTGGAAAAATTCCGAAATGTCAAGCCTGAAAAACCTTTTCCTAAATTATTTCTTTTATCATTCGATAAACGTACTCAATGTGGTACCGGAAAATGTTTATTTCTCCCTTGTCTTTCGGATGCAGGCGGGTGTGACGTCATAAAGGGGGAAGAGACAATTTCACGGTCCATCGGGCCGAGAGGAGCGATAGAGGTACTCCGATGACGTCCCACAAGTGATTATATGTAGAGATATGCCATCTTTTACTTAAAGTCTTATTCGGCATAGTTTATATTTCAATAATTGTACTATAATACGTTTTATTTATTCATTTCAGCATTTATATAGGCCTCCCCTATCTTTTAATATAACTGCTATTAACTTATAATAATAAATATAGATTTAATAAAAAAATACACGCATAATGTTTCAAAGCAAAGTTAAAAAAGAATATTTGACAGTTTTCACTGTGACTGCTAATTTCTATGTTGCCAGAATTAAATAATATATAACCAAATAAATTACAATTAAAACCTAAATGATTTATTTATTTTATGTTCTGTACTGAACACGGATTTCAAATAGTGTATATCTACGTATATATGTGAGTATGTCATACAATAAAGGCGGAGATCCAGAACACAAGTCTTTATTATTATCAGCGTAACAATATTTTCACTCTATATTTCTCGTAACATTACATCGACTTGACGGCTAAACGTTAAGATAACAATGTCAAATAAATTATGTTTGTACATGATATATGAAGCTATAAAATAATAAGTAAATAAAAACTTGAAAAGTAATTTATCTTTAATCAACATTTATATGTGCACTATATGGGCCAGTCCACTGCACAAGAATATATACAATAAATTTATTTTAATTATCGGTAAAAGTAACAATTGCGGAAAATTTCAAACCTACCACGAAGCCTCTCTAATAAAGTTATAGAAGGAAACCATTGAATTTGGAACCTTTCGAGTAGCCTTCTCTATTAAAGTTATAACTTTAATAACATATCATTTATTCTAGAAGCAAAATCCCCAATAAATTAATTTATATCTTCATTATGCCTACAACCAAAAAGTATGCATGTGTTTATGTATGACAAAAATTAAACTAATGTGAAAGTTCTACGACTCGCAGACTACGAAAATTTTTCGTAGCATAACATACTCGTGTACTTGTAGCTCTGTTTTATTAAAGCAAGTAATTCAGGAAGAAAATTTATTAAAAAATATTATATATTTTTTTAAACTTTATACCCCCCGTACCACAGGTTAAAAATGTCGATATCACCATGTCGACGAGTATGTATAATATCAATATGCATTTAATTTTTAATTTCACTTAAAACATTTGCTTACATGTTCGGAATTCTTTTTTATTTATTTACAGTAACATACTTCTATATATCAGTAAGGTTTTTAATTTAAACAAATACTTTCAAAAAGACTTGTAGTAACGAACTAAATCTTTACCACTGTTAGTCGAAATGAATGTTTTAAAAATGAATTCACGGAGATTTTGTTAATATATAAAATTACTGTGAGATTTTTTAATGTAAAATTTTCTTCTGTTAAGTATAAACACGAAGGGAAAATTCTTACAATAATTTGTACATTATTTCAAAAAAATTTAACATAACATATAAACTGCACATAAAATAACTAGTCAATTAATAATAGGAAAAATGGACTAAAAATAGAATAAGGAAAGTGTAATAATGTTTTAAGAAAGCACAACCCAAAGAAAACTGTGATAAAAAAGAATATGTAAATTATGAAATAAAGAATTAAAAAAATGTACCCGCATAAGAGTAATAAGATGATGGAAGGAAGGCGATGAAAGCAAGAAGGAATGAAAGAACAAAATGAAAGATATTGTGATGGAAATAAGGTAAGAATAAAAGAAACTGAGAAGTATGACAGTGAGTGAAGAATAAAGAAGAAAAATCTGAAAAACTTATTTGTAAACAAAGACCCTAATCCCAACTAATTAGGGGTACGAGAGGCCTCCAATAGCGGGGGCCATTAAAAAAAATACATGACATATTTATTCAATTTACAAAAGAAAGCCTTCGGAGCTTTTTATGGCTAAAGACCACGAAACTCCTTCAGAGCAGTTTAAAGAGGTCAATATTCTTGCAGTGGCATCACAATATATTTATAATAATAACTTGCACATTTAAAATAGTTAAATTTAATTTAAAAAAAAACTGATTGTACCAAAGTTTCGACTGCAAGAAGTCCAATTCATTTATAATAAACAGAATCATATTTTAATAAAAATCCGCAAAACATTATTGGACAAAATTCAAAAGACATATAAAAATTAAATTGACGGAAAAGGTCTATTATTCAATAAACGAATATATAAATGATAAGAATACTCGGCAGTGATGTTGCTTAATTATTTTGATTTCATTTAGGCTATATCTGATAAAGTGTATGTGCATAAATCAGTATTATTAAACTATTAAAATATGCGTTATTGTGTACTTTCTTCCTGCTTCTTCTTCACAACTATAGTACCTTGCGAAGCAGAATATATTCTGTTTAAAATTTCTATGTTGAATAAATGAATTTCATCCTAAGATATGGGTTTTGGATCTTGTATTGAAGGAAGGAGCTTTGAGGAAAATTTTGTTTAAAATCTTGTGCCATATTTAAAAGTAAAAATATTGAGTATCGTTTCAATAGAGACCGGCCTTTTTGCCGTAAATTCTAACGCAGACGTAATTACATAAAGTATTTCGAAATTAGAATACGCGTTTATGTAAAATTCTTTGCAAAGGGGCTGAAAAAAAAAGAAATGAAAGAAACACTCCCGAGAATATAACGAAGAGAGCGAGTTTCACGGCAACTAATGAGGAATACGGATTATTCCTCGGCGAGAAAATAGGCAACGCGTATTACGCGTCAACAAATTGTTAATTTAAAAAGTAACACGACGTCGCCATTTTGAAAATCTTCACACTAATCCACTCTGTATTATGAACGCGGATTCAATTAGTCTTAACGCAATATAAAAATCAGTAAAAAAACTTTTAAGTTAAACGGTTTTCTGAACGGTTTTATTTGATACCCATATTGTGGTGGTTGTGGAAAAATATGTACCTAGTCCGCCATATTGGAACGGCGTCCATCTTGAATTTTAAACTTTAACATAATCATCGTGTTTTACTAGTGTAGCCCTTTCATTTGATACCCATATTGAGGGGGTTAAGGAAAAAAACGTATTCCGCCATTTTGTATCGGCGGTCTTCTTAGATTTATAATGTTATTGATTTTATTATATTGTATTGTCATCTAAGTTAATTGTGTGTACCAAATTTCAGATCAATCTGACAACGGGAAGGTGCTTAAATATCAATTTCTAATTTTGACCAAAATAAATAAACAAATATATTCCGTACGGGTCGAACTAAGTAAAACCGTTTAAAAATGCCTATTTTTCACAAATTCTTAGTATGCTAATAATGTATTATTTATGACACTTTTTATTGAAAGTTATTTTTACTAAACTGTGTTACCGAGTCATTCTTATACATTACCAGGCTGGCAAAGAGACTTAATATACAGGATGATTCGTAATAAGTGTAATATCTTTCTTTTATTTAATTGCGAATGAAAAATTCTTAATTTATTGTTTATTTTTACCCTATTTCAAATGTCACTTTATAAAGTGACGATAGTTATTCTGAATTATTTCTTTTTTTTTCTATTGGAATTACACAGGCAGGGCAAGGATTCAAGGCGCGTCAATTTATAGGTTTTTATTTATCTAACAACTAACTGTACCCCGCGACTTCGCCCGCGTAGAATTTATTACGTTTTTTTTGTTTACATAAAGTCATATATCACCCACAACTCAAAACGTCATCATTCGTTCGATGTTTTCGTTTCTAGCCTTGTCATTGAGAGGTCACTGGTGCCTCTAACGAGTCTGATGAAATGGCATATCTAGCGTGGATGCGTATTATGTTTTTATGTTAAGGCGTGTAAAAAAACAAAGTAACTTTTGTGATAGTTGTATAAGAAGTAGATTCATAATGAGCAATGTACGAGTCATGAGTGCCGACAAGCAAAAGATGCAATGCCTGCCATAAGCTGCCGGCTTTCTAACGCCCTGCTCCGGCTGTCGCGACCCCGACTGCGTTTGGTGGCAGGAACCTTAACCGATCCTGGTCTTTTTAACAAACATCTATTTACATTACTCGTTATGGACAGTCCTTTGCACAGAGCGTGCCTGGAGGAAGACGAGACTGTTGCTCACGTACTACTTCGGTGTGCGGGAGTAGCACCCTACAGGCTATCTCTCTCGGATCGCCGAGGTGCCTCTCCGAGATCGCCTTACTCGTTACGGACAGTCCTTTGTGCAGAGCATGCCTGGAGGAAGACGAGACTGTTGCTCACGTACTACTTCGGTGTGCGGGAGTAGCACCCTACAGGCTATCTCTCTCGGATCGCCGAGTCGCCGGCGACATCCAGGGTCTGCTCAGATTTCTCGAGGAGTTCAGTTGATTTGATTAACCCTTAATAGCCTGATTTACGAAAGTGATTTTTTTTAAATATTACTGTGTTTGCTTGAGGGTCTAGATGAAGGGAAAAATATATTTTTCTTTAATTTCGTTGGAAAGATTATTATACAACAGTAAAATACGTACAGCCAACCTATAAAAAAACTAATAGTAATGTGAACATTCGGTTTAAAAGATTGGTATCAAAATTGAAATTCTGGGTTATTAAGGGTTAAGACCAACCACGACGTAAAATGAACGCATTGCATGGTTGCGGAAACCAACCCGCTGAGACAAGAGAAGACAAGTCAGTTCATTGTGTCGCACGACAGGCACGCGACAATACTATCAGAGCTTATTGTCCTAGATAACATATACTATGTTGTCGCTTAGGGATACATAGTGAGGTTTCCGGTTCAACGTTGTTCTCTATATATAATATTCAATATGTTATTCAACAATTCTGACTCGTTTCTGAATTGAAGTATGTAGCAAATATATAAACCTGATAAATGAATAAACTGGTAAGTATATACATACTAATAATGTATATTGAATATATATACGTAGTAACTAAATATATAAACCAACTAATAGTACATTCTGTATAAAAGTATATATTTACTAAAATTATGTGCTGCTTGAATGTTTAAAATACGAATAGCTAACAGTACATGTTTTTTCAAAACTTTTTTCAAGTTTAAACATTTACTTAGTATGTATATTTAGTTAATACACACTTTTAATTAGTATATAGTTTAAATTGGTTTATACTTTTATTCAATATACCCTAAGTATGTTCTTTTAATATATACTTTTAATAAGAATATATAAAAATTAGGTAGTCATTGTATCATATATAGCTAGCTACCTCTTATGACATGTGATTTTTTTAATAAAATACTTCTAGACTAGTGAATTCGGCGTACTTTTTTCGGTTTGACGAATAAGTGATGGCAAATGATTTGGCACTCCAAACTGGATTCTGTTTTTTAGAGCATTTTCTCTATTGCACAATGCTACGAGAGTTTGATGTGTAAATTAAACAATTTAAACCGACTGCGTTTATAAGATTTTCTGACAAAATATTTGCGGTGTGCCTAATCATATGCCGCGTATTATAAGTATGCAAGAGTGTTTATTGGCATGAACTATAGCCCTGTACGATATATATAGAATGAGCTAGAAGAAAATAGGCGCAAATTATAGTATGATAAATTAATTATATTTTCTTGTATATATCTTGAAAAGTCGACGAACGATGTCAAATTTAATATTGGAGCAACTCAATTTGCTCTCCAAAAACAATCTTAAATCTTATTATAACATTTGAAACATGTCATTGTTTTCTTGTATGAATTATGAACGGAAAACTTTTCTTTTATAAAGCGAAATATGTCCGTAAAGGGGGGAAATATATGAAAGGATTACTTGTTAGGTTCCCTACTGGAAGGCAACCTTGCTTTAAGATTTTATTAATGCACATGTATATATGTGATCACTATAAATTATTTTAAATTAATATTTGCGCCTATCTAGTAAACTCAAATTAACAATACCGTTCAGCCCACAGACGCCCACAGACGCCCATAGACGCCCACTGAAAGGCTTAAGCCTTCTCTAGAGATATATGGAGGGATATACCATAATCGCATGACAGGTGGGTTGGCGATCGCAGTGTGGTATTATGGTACGCAGAGGACGCTACTGCCCATATTCTGGAAACTTCTTTGTGAGCTCTGAATTATACAAAATATTATCCCGGGAATTGAACCCGCGACCTACGATAGAAAGTATCAGTCCTTAGATCAAGGGCATAAATCTCCTACAAGTATATTTACTTTGTTTTATACAATTTAGAATATATGCCACAAATTTAGACGAATTGTACACATGCTACTGAAGAGAGTAAGTAAATTATATTTATTCAAGAATCTCCGTAAAAACACATTTTTTTATATTGTTGCGCAAAGTGTAGATTATAAGATTGTATTCCTGGACTTGAATCTGCAACTTACAATTGCAGGTGTCAGTCTTTACCGATGAGGTACCACATATTTTTAGGTTTACAATAGAAATTGAAAGGCATTTCTGTTGTTCCTATCAAGTTACTCTGCAAGAATTGATGCTAATAGATTCAGGCGTTACTTCGCGGAAGTCCATCCTAACTATGGGACTAATATATAGCTACTTCCGCTATGCAGCAGTAGTCGTGCAATAAAGTGCCCCGCTGGCAAGCCTGCTGATAAATGCGCATGCGGTAAACAATGCGAAACACAACTACCACCTTTAATCTATTTTACACGTGATTCACCCCTCCACGGGGCATCCTCAGGAGATATCAGACCAGGTTTAATATCTCCTGAGGATGGTCTGTGTTTCACGTTTCACCATGACGACAAAACACTGGGTTATTTGACACACGTTGGGTTATTTGATTACAGGTGTGAAACCTTGTAAGAAGTGAATGTATAGGTTATTTGCTATGTAAAATCAATAGTTTTAGAAACAATAAATATCGTAATGATAATATAGTAAAAAAAAATATTTTCAAAATTCGAATGATTATATTTTATATTTAATTATTTACTATCTCTTCCTGCAGATTTCATACTGCCATAAATCATTGGTTTTGTTTAAAAAAATTAATATAACATATTTCAGAGTGATAAATGTATACAGGTTGATTGTAAATATGTGTAAAAGTGTTTTACTGATAAATCTAATATATAAAATTCTCGTGTCACGGTGTTCGAACTTGAACCCCTCTGAAACGGCTCGACCGATTTTTACCAAATTTTATATGCGTATTCAGTAGGTCTGAGAATCGACTACTATCTATTTTCCATACCCCTAAGTGATAAGGGTTGTTCACCCTTAAAATTTTTTTTTTAATTTTTTGACGATTTTTTTGTTTTTATATCTTTACGATACAGCAAAAAAATACATACAACCCTAAATTTTTACCCCTCTACGATAAACCCTTATTTTTTATTTGTTAATTAAATTTTTTTTTGCAAAACAACGTTTGCGGGATCAGCTAGTATGCTATACATTCCCCCTGTGGCAGCTCCGTGCGCATACGCCGTTTGCATGCAACTAAGACTGGTTTGTATGATGTTTTTACTGTTAGCCCTAAGGCTTTTACAGCTTCATCAAAAAGAAATTCACGGAGCGGAAGGACCCGTGAACAGTATAAACTAATGCATTCGGGTTTCCGAACATACATTAGACACCCTGATGAAGAATGAGGCAGACGGGGCTTTCCTGATCGAGTCTGTGTTGCTGTTTGTGTAGTGTGTGTGGAGTGAAGATAGAAGGGCATGGACCACTCGGCAATCTAAGGAACGATACTAATCCTACCTCGGATCGCCCACGCTGTTACGCACATGGGAGATAGGGACATAAAAATAAATGATGATGATAATAATATTTGCTGTTTTCAATAGTTTCTTTGAATGTTACATTAATTGCGATGTAAATACGTTATACAAAAATGTACATTGACATAGCTTCTACACCCATTGACATTCACCACATTAGTTTTATTACTGTTGTAGCATACGAGGGTGAAGTAACCTAAAAGCATCCGTCGACCCGTAGAGATGATTTCACGCCATTAAAGATGTAAAATCGATAATGGCAAACCCAATAAATTATTTACAACTGTTTTAATTATCCTGGTACTTATCGATCGTGTTGCCACCCCTGCTTTTTTCTCCCGTGACGGTTGAAGCCGCCTTTCACCTGAACATCGCTCTGGACCCAATATACATAATTAATTTTTCATACTGTGTTCATAGGGCTGACAAAACATTGCTTAACGTTTTTTTTTCAATAACTTTTTATATTAAGATTGAATCGAAAAAAACACAATTTTTTAAATTAAATTAATCCAAGCGTAAAATCAACTTTGTTTCCTAGTTTTAAAAATTCTAATTTATTTATTTTTAATAATTATTGTGAAATAGGCATACCTTTCTCTATGCTCTACAAAATTAGGAACTTCTTTAAGGGAAACTGCGATCAATTTTACAAAACACTTTTATTTGACTGCTCTGAATTATCATGTAATAAATTTAAAAGGTTCAGTCGAATTTAAAGAGTTTAGAAAACTTGCAAACGGGAATTCATCGTAAAAATTACTATTACAGTATTAAACAAGTGATATCTTACTTTGGACCGGATTTCACTAACGGAGTCAGGAATATTTGTGAAGCGATCACTAAAGAAATATATATATACTCGGTTGTGGTTTATTTTAAGGACGAAAAAGATAAATAAAATAAAATAATTTTATTCAACATTTATTATCACATCTTTTTATTCTTATTTTGAGCCGATAGATGCCCACTGCTGGGCATAGGCCTCTCCAAAGATCGCCACGATGACCGGTTCTGCGTTAGCATCCAGCGAAATCCCGCAATATATATCATATTTAAATATTATTATATAACTAGAAATTTTTAATTGTTACAGCAATCCTTAATCCTAACAATATTATAAATCTATATATTCAAGTTTACTTTTAGCCTATTCCGTGTTTTTTTTTTTTTCAAAAAGATAGAAATGCCACTTGATCACGATAATTCCCTTTTACTTATTTATATATCGAACTGGCATTCACGTAGGTGGAATATTGGAAAGGAATAAGATACATTGGTTATTTACGTCCTATGATATATGTACTTATAATATCTTGTCCTGTATATCTTTTTAGCGAAAAAAGAATTTTAAGTTAAAAATATGAAGTTAATATACTAGTTAGCTGTATAAAAAACATTTGCGGGCCTTCGTTGAAACACTCCTGCTTAAAACGAACTTCGCAATATCGTAAATGCAATTTAATTCACTTAAAATTTCTGTGACGCGGTAATGTAATGAGATATTTACTCAGGGCTCTACCGTAACCACTGAAGTTATATAACCTCTAAGAGGATGTCATTTTGTAATTAATTTAATCGACGTCGGCATAACGTTTGCCAAACGTTCGTGCTGCGGGGAATTCCCCGTACATCGCCGCAGCGTGCCGGTTGTCAGTTCGCGTCGGACCACCGCGGACCACGCACGCATCGCTGTCACCTAATATATTTAGTTTCTATTATAAATAATTTTATTTGTATTATTCAATAAATATAGACTACTTGACTTTCTTAAATCTACCCCATTGATATCTTTTAAGGGATATTTCTTTTTTTTTTTTCAAACGATTTAAATTTATAATTGACATTTGGTTCTTATTAGACCCCTGTACGTAGGCAGTATATAAGAAAAAAACCAATAATAACGTGTAGATTTATGCTTTGTTTTTAGATTGATGATTGTTGATATTCTATCTAGGTCTAGATAGGTTAATGACAAAGATGTCCTGCAAATTCTATGGAAGTTTCGCATCCATAGCTCCCGAAGAAAATTTTTTCCATTAAAGAGAGCAAGAGAGACGCAATAGCTTGGAAGGTTTACAATCAACTAATTTTACATTGTGAATAAGATGTACTCGCTGCGCTACGGAAATGAAAAGGCGCTGAACTAATTTCTTCTTTAATTTCTGGTTGTATTGACTGGGGGCGGTGGGAAAGTGGAAAATGTCTTCGAACCTACTTCTGATCCACATGAAACCCAATGTAATTATAGTTTGAAGTATCAGCTGTATTTAATTTACTTTTTATGTACCCAAATAAATGTACAATGGCGTACTTAACGCCATTGGCGTTCTCTACCAGTCTACCTTAGGGCAGAGGGTAAATAATAGAGACAGGTGCTTAAACTATAATAAAATGGAACATACCTACTAATGTTACAATAACAATACTTACATATATACCTCGTATAAATATTTATATACAATACATAAATAGTATATACATATAATACATGTACTTCGTGTAAATAACTATAAATAATAATAACTAATGTTATGTAGATTCAGCTAATTTCCGACGCATCGGTTCCCGAAGTTTCCTTGTATTGCCTGTAGTCTGGAAAAGTCTCTACCTGGAGCAAACTTAAGGCTTGTCTAACCAAAAAGGGATCTTTACAAAGATTCTGTATGCCTCTGGTTTACCTTTTCAAGCAGCAGTTGTTGCAGAACAACTTTTTTTCTCTACGCACATTTTGACTCTTCGTAGATTGAGAGGGAGCTTATTTTTGTCCTATACGGAAAAAAAAGAAAGCGACCTGACATTTATAGCGTGTCAGATATAATTCAAAAAGATTTACTAACGCTGGCGATCTAAGCTAACACAAAACTCTATACTTTATGACTCAACAAGTGTTTATTACAAAATGTTTTTCTAAGTAAGAAAAGGACCAATATTTAACCACTTCCGCACATGCAGTGGTAGTCGCGCAACAAAGTGCACCGCCCGCCAGCCCGCTGATAAATGCATATGTGGCAAACAATGCGAATTACGCAACTGCCACCGACAAATCACTCAACACGTGTTCCGCCCCTCCACGCGGCATCCTCAGGAGTTACGTTACACCGATTAATGCCAAACACAGAGACTCTGACTCTGTGTTTGGCACTTATCAGCGGGCTAGCGGGCGATGCACTTTATTGCGCGACTACCACTGCGGAAGTGGCTAAATATTGGTCCTTTTCTTACTTAGTATGGACTTCCGCAAGGTAACGCCTGATTTCATTAAAAAATGTTTTTAAAAATGACTCATAAATTTAGGACTGTTTAACGCAAGAAAATATGGTAATATAATATAAAATATTTGTTTTATAAAAAATACACTACGTTTACTATATTCGAAAGAGCCACATATGAAAATAAATCGTAGCGTATCGAACTGATTTCAAACTCTACATACAGTTTTAATAGGCCCAATAATGTTTTAATATTACTTACACACAAACAAATTTCCGATACCATACTGTCGGGAGAATCTTTTAATACAATCACAATAATGAATTTGCAACAATGACGTGTTTATGCTATGCAGTCACGAGAAGTATGTAAAATACTTAATTACATATTATAATAACAATAAAGTAATATACGACGAAGCATTCGCCTGCAATCGATTCAAATTATATATGTAATTAATAAGAATATTAAAAATTGTACCTCTCAGCACCATCAGTAACCACTGCACCTGCAACACTTTACACAATTCGTTGCGTTCCACATAACAAAACATCACCCACCACGCCACAACACCCGTTTTTAGTGAGCGGCCGCCCGCTCCCTAACCGCGAACAGCGTGGTCGGACCGTGGTTGGATCCGGATCCCTCTTCGACTCGCCTGTGGTCCACGCTGCTATTCTTACCCGCAAGCACACTCCAGCAACACACCCCGTCACAGCTCTACCGCAAAAAGCCTTAACAACGTGCGAGCATCCACATGCAACTGATAGGCGCCACACCAGCTGTTAGTTTCTAGTTTTAAATCTAGTTCATGGACCCTACCGCTCCGTGAACTCAGTACCGATGAAGCTTTAAAAGCCTTAGGGCTAACAGCATTAACATCTTCAGAAACAATACATTAAAAATAGTCCAGACGCATTAAATCGGATGATAGAGCCGACATTAATTTATTTAAATGAATTATTTCAGTGGTTGTAATATGTAATTATATCGATGATAGGTAAGAAACTAGCTATTGACAATATACTTTTAATTGCTTAGCAGAATAAACTTTATAACAGCGTGCTCCAGGCAACACACGTTGAACGCTATTCGGGAGACACTAACGCCCTCTATTATAAGCTATATCCTTACTCTTACATTTCCATATATTAATAATAATAACAGGTGGCGTAAAAGTAATGTCTTAATGTGAACATGCCGTGATTTTTACAAATTTATGGTATATATAAATATAAATATATATATATATATCATAGATATCGTTCGTAATATCGATGTGTAGTTATAATATTATTATATTATATTACTGGTTAACTTTTGTAGTTTACTGCTGTATTCGAACCCAAACTCTTGCTGAAACAGTTCCAACTTCAGCGATTCCTGTTGAATAATGAGGTTGTGTTCAATAATTATGTATTTTTCAGAAAATCATGCAACATGTCAAGAATTTAGTGGACTCTCCGCCTAATAATAAATTTGTACGATGCATGATTTTGAACGTACCGTAATTTTTACAAATTTATGGTATGTATAAATATATATACATATATATCATAAATGTCGTTCGTTATATCGATATGTAGTCATGATATTATTTTTGCGCTACCTGTTAGTAAACACCTTATCAATAAATTGCAAGAGTACCCACACTTAACTAAGTAATCGAATGATTGCCAAAACATGTCTCTAGAAAATCAGAATTCTTGTTGCAAAACCCTATATTACATTGCGTTGCATATACTCGCCCACACTTACGTGTCGTCTCCATTCTGTTTCAGGGGCTTCGGCAAGCAGGGCTTCCAATGCCAAGGTAAGCCTAACGAGAATAACCCGTCTATCACGCCTACACTCCGCCGGCGCTCTCCCAGCCGGAATGTTTCCGGTGTTGATGTTTTTTAAAAACATTCTTAATTCAAAATATATTATTACATTTAACAAATGGTCAACGACGTCTGGAAACGAAATGGTGAGATCATTTTTAATTTATGTACATTTTAAGTGAGGGTAGTACGAAAATAAAAATGCGTTCGTTTTTCAAATAGATTCTAAAGTGAACGCACTTAATAAAAATGGAACGCTATTCGAATGCTAAATTTAAATATCGATCGATGCATTCATTTGCATAATTTTTGCTAGTACTTTTATCTTTTGAACACAACGTCTTTGTTATCTTTATTGCTTATTTAGACGAAGGCAGGACGCTTCCAACCCGCTCTTTCAAGTCTCTCGTGGAAATCTATGTTCAGCAATAGATATTTTACGTCTGAAATGAAAATAATGATTGTTATCTCTTACATTGTATGTTACCTAATGCTGTTAAGATTATAGAAATGCCATCTAGTGGCAGAATAATCAAATTACTTGTAATATTGATGTAGATAGTAACATTGAACTGTTCACTGGCGACTAAATCGTGGCAGTGCTACGCTACTTATCTTTGTCTTTATTCCCCCGCAGTATGCAGCTTCGTGGTGCACAAGAGATGCCACGAGTATGTCACCTTCACCTGCCCTGGAGCGGACAAGGGGGCGGACTCGGATGTAAGTTAAACAGTTTTTAGTACTACCCTCAATTACAGGAGATGGACTTAAATGTTAAACCTTTTCTGAAATATATATTCTGTATGTAAGTAAATTGTTTTTATACAGAAATTATAATTTAAATTATATATTAATTTATTTTAGTTAATAAAACTAGATTAAAAAAATTGTTTATTTTAAATTTTTTTTATATAAATTTAAAATATACTAATTTAAAAATGGTGTTAATAAAATTACTTCTTAACTTAAAAAAAATAATAGTATGATACATTTAATAATTATTC
Organism: Battus philenor; assembly: GCF_028537555.1. Classification (NCBI taxonomy): domain Eukaryota; kingdom Metazoa; phylum Arthropoda; class Insecta; order Lepidoptera; family Papilionidae; genus Battus; species Battus philenor. The sequence continues at coordinate 1,501,385 of NW_027181675.1, read as the reverse complement.
TAAATTTAAAATAGAACAAAGGAAATTACTTCCGAATTTTAAAAAAATCATATAAAAATATGTATAATAATTATTCTAAATTTAAAATAAAGCATAGAAAATTTCCTCTTAATTTAAAAAAATCATAGAATGATATTTATAATATTTATTCACAGTAAACCAAATTATTTCTTCATTTAAAAAAATCATAGAATGATGTGTTAAATAATTATTCTAAATTTAAAACAGAGTAAAGAAAATTACCTCTAAATTTTAAAAAAAATCATAGAACGATATGTATTATAATTATTATTATAATAATTAAATTACACGATGCAATAAAACATTTGTAGAGCCTTTCATTTGCGATGAAAAGCCTGAAAATGTGCTTTTATCTTTTTGACCTGTTAATGAAACGTCTATAAAAAAATTTAATATCTGACTAAAACTTTGGAAATTTAACTTCAATGAAAATGACAAAGTACGTATAATGGTGTTCGCGCATATATTCATTTATAGTGATCATATATATACGTTTGAAGAAGAATGTCAGAGTAGTCCAATATGATTGAAATTAGAATCAAATTGATCTCCTCTATGATGGCATACTTCAACTTAAAGCTGTTAATGTTACAAAAGCGCTCCCATCTAAGATCAGATCACAATTTTTTTTTGAGTTTACATTTTTATAACACATACTTAATACCTTGTTTATTTCGTTCACTAATCTAGTCTTACGAAACATAAATAAAAAAAAATTATTTATACTTTAGAAACGACACCAAGCGTACGAATATGTAGAAGAGAATATTAATACTAACATGTACCATTATTATTTAATAATCATACTATAGATATAGATAATTATTCTAAGCTTCCTAATAAATAATAAAGAAGGGGGGTTCCAAACACGCCATGATTAGAAACGAGTCCACAACAAACACACTGTTTATCTGGCAATTAATACAAAAGTTGTATTATCATAAATGATCACTGGTAGCCCAGAGGTAGAGAACTTAAACTTGCGATCGTAGACTACAGATTCTACTTCTTGTATACAATCTATAATTGAAACTTTGTGCATTAATTATATAGATTCACCTCTGCTCATAGACATATTTCCAGAGGATTGATAGCAGCGTTTTCCACGTACATTAATACCACACTGCAATCGCCAACCAGTCTACCATCGCCCATCATTCCTATCGCTTGCTCGCAGGGTGGTGAGAAATACTGTTAATAGGAATAAAACAGTATAGATAAGTAGGTACCAAATAAAATGCACATAAAATAACTAGTCAATTAATAATAGGAAAATAGACTAAAATAGAATAAGAAAAGTGTAGTTATGTATTAAAAAAGTTAAACCCAAAAAAAGAAAACTGATATAAAAAGTAGGATAAGTAATAAAATAAAGAATAAAAGAAATGTACCTAGCCACCTAAGAGTAATAAGATGATGGAAGGAAGGCGATGAAAGCAAGAAGGAATGAAAGAACAAAAAAATGCAGGATATTGTGAAGGATAAAAGGTAAGAACAAAAGAAATTGAGATGTATGAAAGTGAGTGAAGAATAAAAATAAAATAATTGAAAAACCTATTTTTTTAAATAAAGTCGCTGATCCCAACAAATTAGGGGTACGAGAAAAAAAAAACAGTCTACCAAGAGTGGTGATATATCCATCCACAGATATCTTTAATGGAGGCCTATACTGTGCTTTCGGCATCTATGGGACTTAAACAACGATTTTCTCTAATAAAACCCTCTATTTATTATTGGATTTTTACGAGTTATTTTTTAATAAACTTTTTAATTTTATTGCATAATTATTCAGAGATATTAAATAAGGGTGTAAGAAGCTGGATGCAAGCCATAAAGGAGGCCCATGTCCAACAGTGTGCATTTTAAGGCTGGAATGATGAAGGTATGATGTATTAAAAAACCGTATACAGTTGCCAACAAAAGTGATAATAATTTTTAGGAGCCTAGAGAAAAGTATAGCAGTACGACGACTATATGAATAGCATATAGTGATACAAATTATATAACCTACTTTCTATTATAATCGATCTGATACGGCTGCACCCCCAGAGAACAGTTAAAACGTACGAAAGTAATTAATTCGCACTAGGGATGTTAATATAATAGCATATAACGGTATTATTATCGAAAAATAGCATTTGAAGATATCTCTTAATAAAAAAACAATACCGGACTTTTCACTCCGGAATTTTTTGATTATAGAATGAAGCTAAATCTGGTCTTTTGTTACATTGTAAGAAAAATTCTTGAAGACCAGCATACAAGATATTGAAATAACTAGCTTTTTATTAACACAGATAATATAATTTGCGAGATCGTGATCTTTACTCCAAAAGCGTAAGGCGCCATCGGTCATCTGTTATAGCCTTAAACGTGGAGAAATAACCATGACCATCTAGCGCACATGATTTACCAGGCGGAAATTACCCGGAAGGACTTGGAAGTCCAGCGGAGTATTTTCTAAAAAATACTCTCACAACTAAATCTAGTCGTGACCCGTGCATCACCTTCACCCCTTATCATGGTTCCTACATTATCACAGTTTTGACTCAAATTTTTCGTTGTTCATCATTAAGAAGTTCCTAAGAACCTAATTCATTATCACCCTCGTTGAACAGCACAATCTTCTACCTAATCAAGAGCATCCATCTGGTATTCAGCTGTCTCAAAGGTGGCAGTGGTATCCTACATATAACTGGACCTCTGCATAATTTAGTGTAAGGTGTAAAATACCTCTTGACCTTCATTCCAGATTTTTACCAGCTAATTTAGCCATAGACTCAAGGTAGTTTAGACGTCTCTGTAAACTTCTAAATGGTACATCTGGAAGCATACTGTATCCAGTATCTTATGACCTCAATAAGGTCTGCGACTGATTTTTTTATCTCAAATTCTTTTACACTATTTTGATATTTTGATTTCTTTGTTATATTTGTGATAACGCAAAGGCATATTTTTAATTCACATCAACAAAATAGAACAGCATATATATACGCGTATAATAAATTTATTTCCAATGTCGAATCGTAAATATTTACAATCTGAAAGGAAATAATGTTAATATTACATAACGTTTTTTATAACCGGATTTTAAATAAATCAAATCATTTTAATGTTTGCTGTAATAATAAACAGGATGTTTTGTTATAGGTGTAAAAACTTTAAACAGGTTCATAGTTTGAGCTTTAAAAGTTTTAGACCGATTTTCAATCATCTTGTATAATTATGTGAAATCTGTTACTTTTTTTTTCATTGTAGTACGAAGGGTCAATAACTTCTGACAGTATAATGTCTGTAGGGACATATAATAAATTAATTTTGATATGTAGCAATTCAAATTTTGAAAACTTCTTTTTACTGTAATCATTTTACGATATCATTTCTATTTCTGAAACCATTAATATTTGAAACACACCTGTATATTTTTAGTTAAATATAGGGTTTTTCATTTTCTAAATAAAAATCCGTAATTGTTTTTAAGAAAAAGTTTGATAGAGAAATGACATTTATAGCGGAATTGTTATAACAATTACCGGTACAATTAACATGTTAATTTACCTTATTAGTTAAAATAAAATACTATATATACCAATAAATAGTAGTTTCATGTATATTATCAATTGTTTTCTAAACTGTCTAATGAAATTCAGTCCACACTGGCTGAAATGTTAAATTACCTTTGCCCGTTCGTAAAAAAAACACGACCTCAACCAACCTTAGGACTTTGACACATGGCGTGACATCAGATACTGCTATAAAGAGGTATCGACGTCCATACGTGTCCACTTTGACTTGATTAGAATTCGCTTTAAATTGCGATGACCAGGGGGAGTGAGGGAGGTTGGTTGTGCGTCGATGTAACCTCCGGCCCCCCACTACTATCGGGACGAAAAACATAAAACTCACACAAAGAGCACTCGAAGAACATGATTAATTGGTTCTTTGTTAATTGTAATTTTTAAAAATTTTAAAATTATAATACTTGTATATCAAATGGATACAGGCGTTATTTTGCGGAAGTCCATCCTAAGTAAGAAAAGGACCAATATATAGCTACTTCCGCCAATGTAGCAGTAGTCGTGCAATAAAGTGCACCGCTCGCCAGCCCGCTGATAAATGCGTATGCGGCAAACAATGCGAATTACACAACTACCACCGTTAAATCTACGGGGCATCCTCAGAAGTAATGTTACACCGATTTGTGCCAAACACAGAGTGAAAAAAAAGTCTTTGGCGGGCAGTGCACTTTATTGCACGACTACTGCTGCATTGGCGGAAGTAGCTATATATTAGTCCTTTTCTTACTTAATAAGACTTACGTTTTAACAACAACATATATGTATATGTATATGTATTTATATATATATATATATATATACATATATGTATGTGTGTGTGTACATGTTGCTAGCATAATACAGTAGCAAAAAAAGGAGATGCATTAAAAATCTTTCCTTACATTTAAAAACAAATACTACCATCACAATTAGCATCATCATATCAGCTGATATATGCCCACTGCAAGGTAATCAACCTCCCCCATAGGTCTCTACGATCATCGATGCGTTACCCATATCGACAGACTTCGATATTAACTGAATCGTCAGTTCTATTAATACTGTCTACTTGCTCCTGGTCGATAGAATCCTCTAGAACCTTTCTGTCCAATTGGCCATTTACAACTGCCACTTTAGATGAGTAATTCTTCGACCTACATCGGTGAACATGGTTCTTCAAAGGTTCTTTTAACTTTTATTCGATCTCGCAGATTAATGGTTGCAATACACTGTAATGTTTCTACATAGTATTTACAACATAGTACCTAGACTGTCCGACTTAACCCATTAACGCCCAAAATGAAACTGCAGTATATTTTTCTATTGTTTTCCTATTTATTAGTCCATAAGGGATAAAATATGATATATAAGAAGATAAAATGAAAAAAATATATTTACATATCAAGTTTTAGGGGTGTACTCAGCCGTGTACAATGGGCGCTTTAGGAGTGAAATTGTTTGAAACAAGGTCGTTCAACACATTGCGTTTTCAAACATATTTCGCAACGCCAGCGAATTCTTTGGTGACAGATAACACATCGCAATGGGTTTTCCAACCGTTCAGGATTATGACCATTATTGTTCCGACCCCCTAGTGTCGCTGAGGATGACGGACGGCTCTTAGTTTTCGTTGGACGTAAATAAGTCCGTGCAATAATTCGTCTGAAAGATAACTGGTCCATGTAAGTTATCTCTTGTTTAGTTTTACTGAGCAAAACATGTAGTCGCCAAGCATTTGATATCGCCATATCTAACAAATAGATAAATATAACCCACCACCACTTTTTTCCTTTTATTGAAATCCGATAAAGGCTGATAGACTGATCCATTTGGTCAACTCCACCCATTCCTTTATTATAGTTGACAAACATTTTAGGTATATTTACGTCAACCTTTTGCTTTCTGGTGTTACACAATCGTTTGACTTTGCCCAGAGGCTCTATGTCATCAAAATTAGTTCCCATTGTAACGACATTATTGTCCTTCCAACGTACCATAGTTATCTCATTCTTTGTATCAAAACTATAATCATATTCCGCCCTAGGCTTCTTCTTCATATCATATCGGTAATTTCATAAGTAGAACTATAGGTTGGCTGAGTTTTCCTCCATACAGGTAAATGTACATCACATTTTTTGGCACGTTTTGCAGGAATAGGTCTTAGCGGCTCATCATCACTGTCGCTCAATTCCGAAACATCGTAGTCAGGATGACGCCGACCTACCTCAATAGTCCCTGGAACGTCCATAGGGAATCTTGAAGCCGCCAAATTATCTTCATTACCTTCTTCCTCATCACTCACCACAGCCGGATCTGGTGGCACTAATACCATATCGTACTCTTCATCATTGCTTTCATCAGCCATAATTGATTCCAGTCTCTTATAACTGGTAAATACGTTCCGATTTGCCATTTCAACTTATAAGTAATAGTGTAAACAAAACGAAATTTTAGTACGAATCTGCCCGCTGTACCCGCTTGTGTACAACAAATGAAACAAACCCTACTTTACAAGTTTTGTAATAAACTTTAATTCTTATGTTATTATTACCAACACAAATAAATAGACTCCATAAAAATAAAAAAAGAAGTTGAAATATTTCACTATTTTTGATAAAAACCAACAAAATAATCTTACCTTGTATGTCGTGTCTGGACTCCGTATTTTATAACAAAATAAGTGACATTTGTTTTCGCGCCACCGCCTATTTTTATTTATTATATGGTAACTAGTGTCAACTAGATTTGTAATTACTAACTACTTTCAACACTTACCACAGATAAAATACATAATTTATCGATTAAGTAGTTGTACCTGTGCAGGTACAGAGGGCGGTAATGGGTTAAAAACGCTACAGTAATTGGGGAGCGCGCAATTGGCCCAAATTAATTTGTCGGCTCGCGTACCGACAATTACTAACTATATTTAAACGTGGCGTCATTTGCAACATAGACGATTGTTACGTTCACGACTTTACAACTAATAAGCAAAGTGTTCGATGAATTTTAAATAAAGAACAATTAAATAAATAACATAGGATGTACCATGCAATATTTGACAGCGAAGTTGAAATAAAAACTTGTTAAAAATGTAATCGTGTGAATTTAACTTAGAAGGCGATGTTACTTTCCGGTCCCTCTAACACATGGTTACACAGACTTATTAAGACTAAGGGCCACTCGGGCAAATCATGAATTGATGGCGGGCCGGCCGCCAGAAGTATAGGTAATTAAAGAAAATAAAGATTGATAATAATTTATTAAAATTATTGTGAAATAGAATTCAATATTTTTCGAATGTACGAGAGTATTATTTTTGCTATCGGCGGGCCACTATATTGGACCGGCTGTGCATCCGTGCTCTAATATATACGGTACATATACAAAAATTACATTTTTTTTTATTTTTGTTTAACTGTCTGCCTGTCTGTTTGTTCCGGATAATCTCTGAAATGGCTGGGCCGATTTTGTCCGGACTTGTAGGAAGCTGATGTAATAAGGAGTAACTTTTTAACTTTTAAGGTCTTTCGTACCGCTATCTTATTTTTGGAATAGGGACTTTGATTTTCTTTTAATAAGTTTATCATATAATACTTTTATTTCCACGCTTTTAACAATTATCTTATGTTCTTTCGTACTTTTCCTTTCTTTCTACATTTGTTTTACCTTTTTATTCGATACTTTTATTCCTCTCCTCGTTCTTCAATTTTATATTTCTTCACATTTTGTTCTATTTACATTTCTTTTTATTTTTCATTATTTGCATTTTTCGATTTACATTTATTTTTACAGTATTTGTAAGAAGTAACTTAGGCTACATTTATTTCAGATAAAATGTTATAATGTAATTATATACTGACACACATAAAAATCGGTGCGAGACACGCGAAGCAGAAGGGGGACAGTAAAAAATATAATATTCAATAATAATATCTCTTTTAAAACACATTTTAAATGTATATTAATTTAAACAGAGAAATAGTAAGTCCTCCGTCTGACTCGACAGGGAAATTGTATGTAATTTCAGTCGCCAGCAAAACAAATAAGTTTTAGTCAAAACGTACACGAGTTCGTCTAATTACTTGTCAGGAACGCGCTCTTGTTGTACTAATTAGACTGGATCACGTGGAAATTGTTTTCGTTAGTCTAAAGCATGTAGTTTACATGAAGCGATAATATATTATACCATTACACGACATCATTTCAGAGATAGAACGTCAACTTCTGAACATCGGCATCTCGGCAATATTTATCCAACATTTTTTGTGCCATGTGCACTAATCAATGTAACATAACTCCTGAAGATGCCCCGTGGAGGGGTGAAACACGTGTCGAGTGATTAAGCCGTGGCAGTCGTGTAATTCGCATTGTTTGCCGCATACGCATTTATCAGCGGGCTGGCGGGCGGTGGACTTTGTTGCACGACTACTGCTGCATGTGCGGGAGTGGCTAAATATTGGTCCTTTCCTTACCATGTTCCTTTCTTAAATTGTTACGTCCACCTATGTAAAATATATAATTTTATATTTAATCAAAAGGGTTAAACTCGTGTCGAATACCCTTTGTATTGCACCTTTAACAATCAAATTTCCCCCCTGCTGGGCATGGGCTCCAAGTTTGAAAACACTTATGTAAAGTGAAGAAAGGAGAAAGAATGATAGAAATTAAGAAAGATGTGTGATGAAAATGATAATGAAAGATTACGTGGAAATATTATTATTGTAAAAGAGATTCCTGCCTACACATGGTAGGGCTCTGTGTGGCATGGGTTCCATATTGAGAAACAGTGCCTCACATAGATTTGCAATAAGACCTGTTCAAAGCGGCCAGCATCCTGTCTTTAGATGTCTTTAACAATATTGTCTGCAAGCCCTGCGATTGTCAGTCCTTGGATTCAAGACCTGAACCTTAGGGCGCCAATCCGCTGGGTTGTGTCAGTTACATCCAAGAGACTCTATTATTTAATTACAATATTTCAATCAAAGTAAGAAAAGGACCAATATTAAGCCACTTCCGCACATGCAGTGGTAGTCGTGCAATGAAGCGCACCGCCCGCCAGCCCGCTGACAAATGCGTATGCGGCAAACAATGCATATTACACAACTGCCACCGTTAAACCACTCAACACGTATTTCACCCCTCCACGGGGCATCTTCAGGAGTTATGTTACACCGATTAGCGCCAAACACAGAGTCGCTAATCGGTGTAACATATTGGTCCTTTGCTTACTTAGGATGGACTTCCGCAAGGTAACGCCTGATTCCATTAAATATTTCGATCAAAGTAAAAAAATCTTATTGAATAGCCATGCAAAGTACAAATGGAGGTAAGGATAGAAAATTTCACTGTTGTCTCCATAATGGAAAATAAAGAAAGCCTTCACAAATTTTCAAAATATTATTGTAAAATTGTGAAGAAAGCAATATATAAAGATAAAATTAGATACAAATTTGAGTAACAAAATAATTGTAAAATAAGAAACAGTAATTACAAAAATAATGCGACGAAGAAAAAGAGGCGATGTGTGGAAAGGATGGATGGACTGTGAATGAAAGAAAAGAGTATACAAGAAAATGAAAAGAATGAGGGAAGATAAAAAAAAACTGAAAAATTATCTGTTATCATTAAACAATTGAAGAGCCAATAAATTGTACAGTGTTAGACTTTTATACAATAGCAGAATGTTTAATGATTTTGCATTAATAATGAAATGCAAGTATCAATACAAAATTTATTTTTTGAAATTGATTTTTTCGATGCTTCCGAAATGTTTAAATATCACCCGCCATTTTTTAAGATACTCGACCGCTTCATGCTTATGTATTAATTAATTTGATAATAATGTAGAGCGGTTCTATAAAATAAAATATGTATCAATTAAATTCCAAATTTGAATGCCATGACAATGAGTAATCATAAAAATAATAAATTCATACCTATTGTTGTTATTACTAAAAATCTCTCTACGTAATCACAACTGTATTTAACATTATTCTACTTTATATTAAATTGTAATATTTTTTATAGTACACCAATACCTCGCTTTGCGTCGTTTCGTTTTGCGTTTTTTTCGAAGTTGCGTTGCTGCTTAATTAGTACTAATTTTCACTGTGCGTCGTTATATTTTCGAGGTTGCGTTGTTTTGGGTTCGAGTCTTTAATTTTTTTTTAATTATCTTTTTTTCTAAAAGATTGCAACACTTTTGTTTCTAATAGCGCCATGCCATCAAAACTCGGGGATTCCCTATCTAACTAAAAATCAACGAAATTTTAATACAGTTTGTTTTGCTAATTTAACAGTTCAGTTTCAATTACGTAGTGTGTTGTGCTTTTTTTAAAAGAGATTATAAATTTATATAAATTTTAACGTGTTGTTTCTGGTAACAAAAAAGGTATATATTTTTCCAAATTATTTATTGTCTGAGTTATATAATTTTTGTTTTTTACATTTTTACTTTGTTCAATTTTTTTTTAAAAAGTAATATTTTCGTGACCTTGGAACCTATCTTTGATCTTTACATGTTTTGCTATAGAAAATCTTAATTCACTTTGCGGCATTTCAATTTGCGTCGTATTTTTTTGAAACGTAACCACGACGCAAAGTAAGGTATTGGTGTATCGCATCGCTCTCAATGTGCACAGGCCTTTAGTTTCCGTTTTCATTCCACTTCTATAGTTCATTGTTCGTGATAGCAAAGAGAAGTTTCTGCGCGCTAACTCGGGAATCTTATTGGATATTCATATTCATTTATAACTTTTAATGAACTTACAAGTTTATGCGGTAATATCTTGTAAGTTAGTTTGATTCTGATTGGATAGCTAACGCCTTAGGTTAACTAACTTTTTTAGCCATCTATATAGAAAATAATTCAAAAATATCCGTTACTTGCAGAGTTCGATACAGACAGTTCTAGTTCTTATGTTATTTATATTACCAAATTATATCGCACATTTAGTACATTACTGACACTGTCTATAGGAGAGCTAAAAAACTAATTTGACATAAAAATTTGGATAAATAAATAAAATATTATGAGCGATTTCATAAATCAGTTTAATGAACTTTGTAGATTTAGATTGTACCTTGAATTTAAAAGCAAAATAATAATAAAATAATAATTAAAAAATGTGCTTTTTAATATTTTTGTGTTATAGTCAGTTTAACTATAATTATTAAATATTTTTTTCCTCAGTGTAGTTTTGTATCTAGTTTTCAATGGAAATTATAAAATTTTATTTCTATATAACAATTAAGCTGTCATTACTTTAACGTTTATTATTAAGTGTGAATAAAAAATTAAATGTACCCATATTACTACTAATATATTTAAATGTCCCCCGCTATCGGAGGCTTCTCGTACCCCTAACTTATTTATGGGTTAGAGACTTTTATTTCTTTTTAATAATTTTATCACTTATGTTTTTATTTTTGCGCACTTCTCCCATGCATCTTAAGATCTCTCATTCTTTCCTTACATTCTACATTTCATCTGTCTGCCCTTTCATTCCATTTTCCCTCTTTTCCGATGCCTTTCATCCATCATCTCTTTTCTCAGTTTTTTACAATTTTTTTTTTACATAATTTATTTACATACATATTAAAACGAATGTACGTTTTATTTTATTTAGGTTTTTCTTAGATTATTGACCCTTACTTCTTTTTATTACGTTTATCACAAATTTTCTACATAACCTAAGAAACTCTGGTCGCATCTCGTCATTTTCGATAAGCGGGGCTATAGCATCCTCACAGAAGATGTAGTGGTAATATGACGGTTTATCACTTTACAACTGAAATTTTTTGAAATGGGCGACAAGTATTCGTCTCTCTCTGAGTTTGTGTTTTCGACTCTGTGTTTGGCACTAATCGGTGTAACATTACTCCTGAAGATGCCCCGTGGTAGTTGTGTAATTCGCATTGTTTGCCGCATACACATTTATCAGCGGGCTGGCGGGCGGTGCACTTTGTTGCACGACTACCACTGCATGTGCGGAAGTGGCTAAATATTGATCGTTTTCTTACTTAAGTATTCTTCTGTTGAACGTGAGCCTAGCACTGCGCTTGGCGAGGTATTGCATTTAGTGCCGAAACAAACTAGTGCCTTTTAACGGTTTTGAATGTTTTTAGAAAAGTGTTTAAACGGCTACATGTATTTTAAAGTTTCACAATAGCATTCATAACTCGAAATCACATAATTTTGGATAGTGACAGTATTGGATTAAAGGTGCGATATTTAGGTGTCAATGTGGCTGTAAAACTATACCTTTCTCTTGGCTCACACAAAATTAGTAATTGTTATGTAGGCTGTTACTGCTTGTTATATTTAAACTTTAAAGTTAACCTTACAAAGTAAAACTTTCTTTAAGATTTTATTAATGCACATGTACATATGTGATCACTATAAATGATTTTAAATGAATAAATGAATGGTTACTTTTTTATGGCCTCCGCTATTGGAGGCCTCTCGTACCCCTAATTAGTTGGGATCAGGGTCTTTGTTTACAAATAAGTTTTTCAGATTTTTCATCTTTATTCTTCACTGTCATACTTCTCAATTTCTTTTATTCTTACCTTATTTCCATCACAATATCTTTTATTTTGTTCTTTCATTCCTTCTTGCTTTCATCGCCTTCCTTCCATCATCTTATTACTCTTAGGTGACTAGGTACATTTTTTTTATTTTATTACTTACATATTCTATTTTTTTTATCACAGTTTTCTTTGGGTTGTGCTTTTTTAATACGTTACTACACTTTTCTCGTTATTTTTTGTTACTAGCATCTGGGCATACTTGCGCCTATCTAGGAATCAAATTAACAATACTGTTAATCCCATAGGCACTCACTGTAAGGCATAAGCCGACTCTGAATATATCTATGGGGAGATATATCATAATCGCCACGCTTGGCAGGTTGGTTGGCGATCGCAGTGTGGTATTATGGTATGCAGAAGACGGTGCTGTTCATCCTCTGGAAACTTCTTTGTGAGCAATGTCTATCCCATATAAATACACAATGGGAATCGAAGCCGCGACTCCCGATCGCAACTCACAGTCCTGCACCGCTAAGCTACCATTGCAACAAAAATATAGTAACACAAAATATACAACATAAAATTTCAACAATTGCACATCAAGACACTTATCTGAAAAGGAATATATAAAGAGATGTGTCGACTTAGAAACAAATTCTGTGAATAAATTACAATCTAATGTTTTATTAAACAGAAAGAAGCTTTTATAAACATTAAGCGTGGTATACATTAAGTGTGAATTAGTTCTTACATTAACACAAATGTTTCTAATGAAATAAAAAATGGCGGATTATATTCCTGCGTATTTTGATCAAATAATAAATTATGAGATACGTAGACGAACGAAAGTAACTGTCTGACTAACATTGTTCTTATAACGCGCAAGTAATTTACCGCGTTATAAGGGGGAGTGATCGCCTCAATGACTCGCATCTAGCAACTTCCTGCAACATTATGTCTTTGATCTCGCTAGTAAAGAACCTTTCGACCCCGAAGGCTTTATTGAATGAATAAAAATAAACTAAACACACCATTACCACGTAATTGGGTCTATGTTGCATTTGTTCGATGTTTTGAACGATTTCACTTTTATCTCGTACACGACGGATTACCGTAGTGCGAGGGTATTTCGCAAGCGATCTAATTGGATACGGTACAAAGGATCCACTTCGAGCTGCGTATGGATTTTTTTTAATATCAACGATCCCGAACGAAATATGGTTTTAATAAATCATATCCGGAGATGAATTTCTGAGACGGCATGAAAAGTTAACTTGAAATCGGTATCGTTCAGTTCTTATAATTGTAAAATGTAAGCGCATGGGAATCCACCATCATTTTTTTTTTGTTTCCCATATCTGCTATATATAAAAAAATGAATATTTAATGGAATCAAGCGTTACCTTGCAGAAGTCCATCCTAAGTAAAAAAGAGACCAATATTTAGCCCCTTCCGCACATGCAGTGGTAGTCGTGCAACAAAGTGCACCGCCCGCCAACTCGCTGATAAATGCGTATGCGGCAAACAATAAAACAAAAAACAAAAAAGTTGTGTAATTCGCATTGTTGCACGACTACCACTGCATGTGCGGAAGTGGCCCGATATTGGTCCTTTTCTTACTTAAAAAAATGAATATTTATCTATATGTCCTTTAAACAATCGTTAACTATGCATTTGAACACATGATGATCTGTAACAAAGTTGTTGTGCATGAACCCATGAAGGTTTCTAAGTCGGTATGACTAATTTTCCACAGATGGCGTTACTATCATTCCATATATTACCGTGACAGTTCATGTTGATTTGAATTGAAAAGAAAACCGTGAACCAATGATAACGTTTCGAGTTGTGGATGACATATGAATCTATAAACTAAATATATTTTGTTAAATTCCACGCAGACGTAGTCGCGGGGTGCAGCTAGTAATGATTAAAATTCGAACTTTGATTTCATTAATAGTTTAGTAATTTTCGATTTGTAAAACTATTGTCGAATTTTCTCCTCTTTCACCCCAAAGTTTTATTTACAAACCTTCCTTGTATTACCTCCCATTATCCAACACAATTCTTACATTATTACGATTTATTTATTTTTATTGTATACCTTATTATTGTATATTAGTGTAACAATGGGTCGGCTATCACCATCTCCAATCAGGGATGCAATGCTGAGGTTTTCTATCCTACTTCCAGCGGCATCTCACACTCTATTGTCTGTCTACTAAATATGAGACATCCTGTATAGATTTCCAATAGGTTGAAAATAAACGCCCAGCGCTGGGCTTGCCGTTTCGTCTTCACCACCCAAGAACCAAAAGGCCTCAGCGTCCATGTGCACTGGACTATACGGATCTCCTCATTCCTGGTTAGTTTTCCTAGATATATCCCGAGCATAGCCTTCTTCATGCCTTATTAAGTGACTACATGCTTGCGAATCAGGCCCGAAGTGAGAGACCAGGTTCCACAGCCCCAAGTGTGATGACTTAGTTGTAATTTATTATCAGAAATTCACTCTGTTTTTAAATTTCGAATTAATTCTATTTTAACAATTAAATTACAAGTGCAAATAAAAAAAAAGGTAAAAAAGGTATTTCTGGCCGCAAATCGTTTAAAGTAAAATAACTCGCTACAAAGAGCAAATAATATTTTGACGACATTAAAAATACGTTTGAACACAAAGGAGTTTTTATTTCATTCCATTTATAAAACGAACTCGGAGTGAGCGACGAAACAGCTGGGGGCCTTTGAATGTTGCCCGAATTTAATCAGGGATCTTATTAACTAAACACAGGATGATCCACCGCGACCGACAAAAGGTATTTATCTTCTAAACAATCGGTTTTGTGAAGGTAAATTTAATCAACCATTTACACCTATAATTAAACAAAATCCGGCAACACTGTAATATTGTACTGTACTGTGGGTTCGGGGTCGAAATGAAACACCACTGGTTCACAAGGAGTCCTTTATTCACAAATTAGATGGTCATCCTACTTTAACATATACTTTCGCTTAGTCGAAACTTCGCTTCCAAATCGCTCAAGAAATCACTGTTCAAATAACTTACCAAATAGTCACATTGTATCACTGATCGTAGATCTTAATCTTATAACTCGAAAAACAACACTGAACTGTCTACATGGGGAGTATACTTATTTATACTACGGATAAGGTTCTGGTAAGTTCGAGAGAGTACTCTGTTAGAATTTCCGAGATCCGTACACAAAAATTTATAAATAACTTTAAAGTCACTCGTGTTCTTGATCTTAGGTTTCCGTGTTTATAGCTTAGAGGGTTCTTTACCTCGTGCTTTGTAAAAATATGATATAAAAAATAATTAAAGAATGTAAAACATGCTTAACAACTTCATTATCTCAGATTTTATAATGACTAACCTGAAAATATATAACAGGAAAATTAACTATGTTAGAACGCCGCAAAATAAGTAATAAAATATTTAATATAATCAGAATTTACTGGAGCAACATTTTTATATTAATACTTAACAAAGAGTAAAAAAATAATACGTAATAACTATTTTGAACTTAATTAGGAAGCTTATTCAAATTTCCGAACCAAAAAATCGAGAATTTTGAACAGGCACGCACTGGTAGAATAATCTAAAATTTATATAGATAGAAAGGTCTAGTCCAAAGTTTCCCAAACTATTTTTGTGTCGTAGACCCCCTACTTACCTGATATTGATTTCCTGTAAATTTCTAACTGTAGTGAAGTTTAGTGTTAAAAACTTAAAGTAAAAACACATGTTAATTTATACATTCATTAATTGAATTTAAATTAAAACTACTTAAAATAAAATTTTGTATCTGTTATGAAAATTTTCGTAACATTAAATAAACATAAAATAAACTATAAATGAAATAGCATAAGCCTTTGCTTCAGTCAATATTTTTAGTGAGAAGGATGAACCTGATGCTTTAATAATAAGTTACCCATTTTCATTTCATAGACCCCCAAATTTTTTTTCGCTGACGTAGACCCCTTGCAGGTTGTCATAGACCCCTAGGGGTCGAAATAGACCACTTTGGGAATCACTAATCTAGTCAATGAAGTTGAATGAATGTATTTATACATGTCTTAAAAGCTAGAGATTCCTTGTGAGATGTTTTTTTTTTTAAAGAAATTGATATTATAACGGTTGCTCCGTACAGTACCCGGTGATAAATATTGCACATCGAGCTTTAGAAAGAGACAGTTGATTTCGGATTCGTAGAGCCTTATCTCTGTCGCACGAAATACAACGACTGACAAAACGTCACATAGGTAGTGTGGGACAGAGATAGTGCTCTACGAAGCCGAAATTAGCCGATTGTCTCTTTCCAAAGGTCGATGTGCAATATTTATTGCCGGGTACTGTAATACTTTTTTAATTAAATTATTTATGGGCCGTAATTTAGAATAATATATGATTAATAGTGACATACAGATGATAAATGCAAAAAATAAAATGAAACTCGTAATACGTAAATATCGTTTCAAAAAGTTAATAAATCCTTCATGGGTTTAAGTGTACACATATATAATAAAGTTACACAAGATATCTTACACCTTCCATTTCTTCATTTTAAATTTAAAATTAAAATATATATTAATAAATAAATCTTTACATAGCGTTTAAGAGTGTTGTTCCAATTGTATGAAACTTGGTTTATTGTCTAATTAACACGATTGATATTATAATGTACACTCGAAATAAAAATTATTAAATTTCATTTTAAAAAGCTAATCTAAGAACAGAGTATCTGCCGGCTCATAACAGATTAGCGTTCTGAACCAGTGGTAACTTACTACTTGTGGATAAAATAAATTAAAATAAAGTTATTTTGAATGCATTGCAAAGAGACCTCGTCAAAACCGCCCTTCTTTGCGTAGTCTCTTTGAATTGTTGAAAAGTCACATCTAAGTCTGTCACTGCATGAAAACTTGAACTTACTTATAATTTAAGTCGAGAATATATGAACACAATACTATACTTATGACTTATGTGTTAACTTATTTAAAATGCTAGTAAAAGTTGGTTATGATTTACAAACTCGAAAGACAATAGTGATTTTACTGTGGACTCTTATCAGATGCGCTATATTCCCACATAATAGCATCAAAAAATCCTATTATATTGTAAAGGATTATTTGATGATAGATCTAGATAAAAATACTATATTATGGATGTTGACAAAAAAACTGTCTGAGATTTTTCTAGATTCTTCTCAGATCAAGGCGCTTTTGAAGGCTTCGTAGCTCTAAAAGATGACTTATAGGGAAGTTGAATCTGATTGTAGCTTCTATTTGGACTCTTCTAGCGTTCTACTCATCTAAACTTCCGAATTTATGTGATTAAAAACATGTATGAAAGCTCACTTTGATTTGTCGAATGATAACGAAAGCTCGCTTGAACTCCGGTAAGTAAAGGCGATGTTCACATGTGTATGGTCAACAGGATACCCGCACTCGACACAACTTCCGTGAGTGCACATACTCGTCGCCAACCTTCTGCGACCACTGCGGCTCCCT
Source organism: Battus philenor (assembly GCF_028537555.1). NCBI lineage: Eukaryota > Metazoa > Arthropoda > Insecta > Lepidoptera > Papilionidae > Battus > Battus philenor. The sequence continues at coordinate 1,483,743 of NW_027181675.1, read as the reverse complement.
GCTCTACGGGCTCATCCACCAGGGCCTGAAGTGTCAAGGTACAGCGGGAGACGGACGCCGTAGACGATATCTCTTTCAGCTTCGCTTCGCTTACTAACGCCATCTTTCGCTTTCTTTTCAGCTGATGGTGTGCTGTTTTATCTTTTGCTAATATCTTTAATGTTTTATTCGATTCGATTTCTATTCCCGTTAACTGTTTTCGAGAGGAATATTTTCGAAAATTTCGAAAACCGTTAGCTGGTGACTCTTGCATATGCTTTAAATTGTTTCTATTTCTACCATTTCTCATTTCTATTACTTCTATGCTAGTGTTCTAGAATAGGATATATAAGTTCGTTTGTTATTACAAAGGCCGCGTACGCTCCCCACAAGTGGAACACGTGGACGTTCCTTGCACCAACATTTTGTGACCATTGCGGTACATTGCTCCACGGCCTGGCTCATCAGGGCTACAAGTGCGAAGGTACACGTCGATGTAATGCGTCACCAAATTTAAATTAGCTCCCGGATTAGCGTGATCACGAACGTTATCAGATGTGTCGATAAATGTGTACCGGAATAATGTACTTGAATTAGTTTTTTCTAGAACTGTGAATCGATGTGTAAGAAAAATAATAGATGATGAATAGTTAAATTAGATGAGAAATATTTCCCGTTGAATGGAACGTCTAGGTATTAACCGCAAACCTTTGCCTGATATTTTTAAATTACATCATTGCACAGAAACAAGTAGATTACCTTTCCAAACGTAAGCTTATTACATTTCATTGTTGCTTATTGTCAATTTAACTTCACTTCGTATCTCTTCATTTGCATTGTCTACAGTTTATCTAGGTCAGTGCTTCCCAACCTTTCTATATTCTCGAACCGCTTGATAAAACTTTACATTTATAATTACCCTCCATTCATAACTACTAAAGATATATATTTTTTTAAATCTAGTCTAGTTTCAGTCACTTGATATATTGAGAATTACCGTAAGGAGATTTCCCTTTTATTTACATTAATAAAATATTTTTTTTATCGTTTAATTCTTTATCTATTGATATTTTTAAAACAGTTCATGCTTCATTTTGGATATAAATCATAGTATTGCATACAGGATGATTGATTATAAGTATATTATTTTCAATACACCTATATAAAGCGATAATTCTGCTATAATTCATTATAATTCTAAGATTAATCTGTTTTTTTTTTTTTTATTGAAATACGACAGGCCAAAAACTTCCTGAAGTACAAAGTCTGCAAGGACAGACAGTAATTATTTTTACATTATTTATTATTTGTAATACCATTGATTTTTATATAGGGTGTACATTACTGGACAGTATGCTATACATTAAACAATTTAAATCTGTTTCACTTTAAAACAGTTTTAAGCTCCCTGTATTTTTAATATTACTGTTAATACTTGGAATATCCAGTTTGACAAGCACAGTTTGGGAATCGCTGTTCTAACTTGCATGTTATCTGCCCTCGCTTTCGCAATTCCATTAAAGTTCTATTTGATTTCTCTGCAAAGTTTATATCGTTACTTTATGCTATTTTCCTTATTCTCTGCATTGTTTAAATGTAAAAATACTAATATGTTTATGTGTGAACTATTTATCTATTTGGAATTTTTGATTTTGCTATTGTATGTGTAATTAATTAAATTTAATATAATTTCTTCTTGTTATTCTTCTTTTCAGCTGATAGACCATTATAAGACCAGGGACTCGCCCAAAGATCGCGACGATGATCGGTCTTTCTAGCGACTTCCCACGATCTTAATCATACTAGTCCACTAAGTGGGAGACCTTTTCCTCCTCCAATGACCATCGGTTGCACGGGCGAAGTGCCACACGCACTGCCACTTGAGACGACCAATTCTTTGAGCTACGCTAGTGATCTTGGTTCCTTTGCGAATCTCAATACTGATTCGACCTCGGAACGAAGCTCAGAGCATAGCCCTCTCAGTTGCTCTATGTCGTGTTTTCACCGATCATTATAAAATACGGAAATATTATCTATAAAAACAAAGATACGGATACTAATTTCTATGTTATATAGATTCAATAAATAAATTTAAATAAAAATATCAAGTCTCTCGTCATCAAATTTTGGATTTTCATTATCTTAAATAGGATAGTAAAGCCTTTATTTATGAATATCGATTGCAAGTAATTATTCTTATGGTAAAAATTCACTAAGTAACTTAAAAATGTACGAATAATTTTTCGTGTTAAATCAGTGATCTTATTTCTTCGAAACTCCGAGCATAGCATAGCCTTTTCATGAGGCTTTAAGTAAATGACCACATAGTAATATTTAATTTATAATAAATGAAAATCTCTCGTACAACCGTTGGTCGTTGGAACCCAGAGATTCTAGAATGACAAACACAAACCAAAAGACATGCCGAGTGTGGGTCCCCCCCTAAGTGGAATGATGACATAAACAATGTCAAGGCCGATCATCGTGGCGTTCTTTGAATAACGTCTAATGGCTGATGATAATGATGAATTGAATATCACAAAGAAGTGATGAACTTTGTACAACTCTATATTAATTATAAAATAATTCTCTTTCACCTTAGACATTTAATTTAAAACAAACAAAACCTCAAGGAGTTTCCATTGTCATTACAAATTAACGAAAACACAATTTCAAATGTGTATTCACTGTGCTCGAACGTGAAGATAATGAGGTAAGTAACAGAATAAGTACAAATTAAGTAACAAACAAAGCGTCGACTGCGAACATGGTATTAAATTGAAACTTCGTTTCGTATTATGTTTTATAAGCAAATAACTTGTATTTAGTGATCGTAATTGTAATGTTAATTACTTTTCTAAATTAAATTTAATAGATGTGTACTATTAATACATATTTTCAACAGGAACTTTATGTTTCAAATTAAAACAGAACGATTTTTTTTTTACCTTTTATTGTAATAGATATAATGATTGTATTTAGTGGCAGATCTAAGTTACACAACCCAGCTTTCATATTAAATGCACTAAAAAGGAGTACAACATACAATAGATAAGATTAAGTCTCAGAAATAAGTCAAAAAAGGTCTAGCAAGATCCCAAGCTAGTCAAAAATTTAATAAAATAGCTATAGTTGTATAAAATTAAAACTAGAAATAAAAATTACAACAAATAGTAAGATATAATAAAATCAGGCGTTACCTCGCGGAAGTCCATCCTAACTAAGAAAGGAACTATAGTTATATATAGTTACTTCCGCTATGCAGCAGTAGTCGTGCAATAAAGTGCACCGCTCGCCAGCCCGCTAGTAAATGCGCGTGCGGCAAACAATGCGAAACACGACTACCATCGTCAATCTACTCTACACGTGTTTCAACCCTCCACGGGGCATTACGGGCATATTGCTTACTACTTACTTACTGCTGCATAGCGGAAGTAGCTATATATTAGTTCCCTTCCTAAATAGCAAAATGTAAATAAAATTCAAAATTTGAGTCAAAACTGTGTTGCAAACTGTGTTCAAGGAACAAAGATAAGAGAAGGAAGATGATGCACGGAAGACGATTTGTGATTTGCTATTTACTTTGATTTAATTGCTATTTTAATAAATACCTTCAACATAGACTTACAAAATAAATTATTGAAAATATGTTATTATATGTATGTCTAGTGTCATTGTCGTTTATGTTTGAAAAGAAAGTTCTTGTTGAAATACCATTTCTGTAATCGACAAAATCATACTAATACTGTTGGAAAGGAATCTTTGATTATTTTAATGAAACTTGTGAAGTACAAATAATGTAAGTGCGGTTTCCCATTCAGCATGCGACATGAACGTGCACAAGCGCTGCGAGGAGTCAGTGCCCAATCTGTGTGGCTGCGACCACACGGAGCGGCGCGGGCGCATCCAGCTCTCCGTCTCCTGCCACGGCAACAAGCTCAACGTCGAAGGTAAAAGATTTTCAATGAAGGGTACTCTTAAAACACGGGTATTCGAAAAATACGTGTATTCTAAGAACACAGGTGCTCTAATAACACAGGGACTCTATGAACACGGGTGCTCTAATAACACAGGTACTCGAAAAACACGGGATCTCTGTGAACACGGGTGCTCTAATAGCACAGATACTCGAAAAAGACGGGTACTCTAAGAATACGGATGCTCTAATTACTCAAAAAAGATCACGGATGTTCGAAATGTTACATTTCCTTGAGTTATACATTTTTATAGACATTATCTTGGTGTATGTATTTTCAGGTGAGACTGTATAGTTTTGATTAATAAAATGTAAAATGTACCCCAAACATGTAATGCTAAAAGTTACCGAAGAAAATATTTTTTGTAGCTAATACGTTCTTATGTGTTCAAACTAGACCGACATACATATAAGACGCCAATTCTGATCTTACAACAAAGCGCTGCTTCTGAAAACAGATATTTTTATTTTATTACGTAATTAGGTTACATTGGCATAATTTACATTTTAGTCAAACAAAATTATACAATAGTCTCACCTGAAAACAAAGAAACAACATTTAAATGTTATTGTAAGGTTTTTTTTATTATTTTATAGTTTTATAACACTCTAAGAGGAAAATTTTATGATAAATCAATGCAATGACATATGGCAATCCTCTTAAAAAATTACAATAGAGAAATATACTTTTTTAATGGATTTATAAAATTTCAGCACGGCCTATTTTGTAGCTATAATCAAATACACATTTTATCCTTATTACAATACCAATCTTTTATCGTTCAACAGTAAAGCAGGGACGGAATCTTATCCCGATGGACCCTAACGGCTTGTCCGATCCATACGTAAAGCTGAAGCTGATCCCGGACTCCGACAACGTGAAGAAAAAAACCAAGACCATTCGCAGCACGCTCAACCCCGTGTGGAACGAGACCCTCACCTTCGACCTGAAGCCGGAGGACAAGGACCGTCGCCTCCTAATCGAGGTAATGCTCTTTACACGAATCATCATATCAGCCAAAAGGCGCCCAATGCAAGATATAGGCTGCCCCTCTACCCACATCCAACGACTTCTCATGATCTTCTTTATTTCTTTTTTTTTTGGCCCCCGCTATAGAGGACCTCTCCTTCCACCCCCTATTTAATTGGGAACAGGGTTTTGTATTTCTTAATAATTTTTTCACTTGAATTTTTATTTTCGTTCTCGTCTTCCATAGTACACAATATCTTTTTTTTTTCCTTTTATCATTCTACAATTACATCTTCATTTCTCAATCATTCCATTCCTTTCGTACATCCTTAAACACTTCAATTATCAATTTCTATTACAGTATCACAGTTTTAATTGGTTTAATTATTTTCTCGTGTACATCAATTTTATCACGGATTTATTTAACAATTTTTTTTTGTATCAACGAATCTATTTTAATAACTTTATAATGTTTTATCCATCTCATGATCATGTCTATACCATCGGTCTACCTAAAGGGAGGTCTACCCACGCTGAGTTTACCAATTTATGGTCACCACACGAGAACCTTTCAGCCAATGGCTGTCAGTCACACAGGTGATGTGCTCCTCCCAGTGCCACTTCGTTTTACCTGGTGTATCTAAACGTAACAAACCAACTTGTAGGTAGACATAGCCTGCGTTAAATATAAGTTTATGTAATAAAAGCACTAATATATAGCTACTTCCGCTATGTAGCAGTAGTCGTGCAATAAAGTGCACCGCCCGCCAGCCCGGTGATAAATGCTAAACACCGAAGCTTGGTGTTTGGCACTAATCGGTGTAACATTACTCCTGAAGATGCTCCGTGGAGGGGTGAATCACGTGTCGAGTGATTTAACGGTGGTAGTGGTGTAATTCGCATTGTTTGCCGCATACGCATTTATCAGCGGGCTGGCGGGCGATTAAAGGAGTATTCAAAAAGCAAATATGAAGATGCTTCAAACAAGTAATTCATCGAACTCCGTCAGTGATCTAAGTTTGTCGGCATATCTTCTTATATCTGATTTGATCTTTCAGCAAAGCAATAGTTTCCTTCAGGACGTATGTTGATCCTGAGCATAGATGTTGGTACATTTTATAACAATCTTTCACAATCAGTGTTCCTGAATATCTAACATCATCATCGTTTCAGTTATAGGATGTCCACTGCTGGGCATAGACCTTTCCCAATGGGTTTCCAAAAGGATCGCTTGGAAGCGGCTTACATCCAATATAACCACGATCTTAAAGAAGTCGTCTAGACTTGTTACTGAACGTTCTACATTTCGCTTGCCGGTGCATAGTTTGAAGTACATAACCTTATGGTCCTAGCAGCTATATCTTCCGTCCACTATGTCGCCCGCCCACTGTAACTTTAACTTGCTAATCTGTTGCTCTATGTCAAATAATTTCATTCGGCTCCTCTTTCCTGGTTCTATCTCGAAAATAGAGACCGAACATAGCCCTCTTCAAGACTCGCAAACTTACCTATTTATATATATATATATATATATATATATATAGAGAGAGAGAGAGAGAGAGAGAGAGAATTGTTTAAGTTGATTTTGTAACATACTATAGTAATTATTAATTATAATATCCTAGATATGGGACTGGGATCGCACCTCTCGAAACGACTTCATGGGGTCGTTGTCCTTCGGCATTTCGGAGGTGATGAAGGCACCGGCGGACGGCTGGTTCAAGCTGCTTACCCAGGAAGAGGGAGAGTTCTACAACGTGCCCGTTCCCGAAGAAGGCGCAGACCTTGCCCAACTGAAGAATCAAATGAAGGTAGGGTCTTGGACCTGGTTCTCATATAAGACCATTTCGTGTCTTCTAGCATCTCAAGTGGATCTCCTTCTCTTCGAAACAACGGCAAGAACGCTAACGTCATTCAAGTGTCAAATATTCAAATAAAGAACAAAAACAGATGTTAGTAACTGGGTACATGAGATACCCTGGCATTAAAGGGTGGTTTTTCCACCCAGAGTTACCGATAAATGAAGAGTGAATTGGTACTCCTCGGCGACAAACATATAAAGAAAAATCTAGACATTTCTACAGACTATTGTAAGGTTAAATTCTAAGACTACAATTAATCAAACTGCAGCAGATTAAATACTAACAATTTTGGTCTCGAATATATGTTTTACATTTAATTATTAACTATGGAAAAATTATTTAATATATAGGATGATTGATTATAGGTATAAAAGTTTTGAAGAGATGATTTTGTTATTGTTACATTGTTAGAAAACATTTAAGGATCTTAAATCTATTTCCAGTCTCCCTGTATAAAGTCACTCTAAACTTTATTGGAATACGACACGTAATTTCTAGCAGTATGTCTTTTACACCTATAAACAATCATCCTATATAATTATCTACTCCAATAGGAAATTCTGATTAAGATATATGCGCAAAGTCTTGGTGAAATCTTTACCTTTCTAAGGGGTTTTACAGATCTTTTCTAAATTTTGATAATTATTTTATTCTGCAGGCCACTAATGTGGGAGTGCGCAGGGCTGCAGCACCTCCGGACCGGGAGGTGCCGCACAACATGGCGGCTGCTGACGTCATCCGCGCTTCGGACTTCAACTTCATCATGGTCCTGGGAAAGGGATCCTTCGGAAAGGTAACCGCAGGGTATAATAATTATAGGAAATCCTTCATTTGTTAACCTTCATTTTACTGTAAAGGAATATATAACAGAAATATTATTTATATATATTTATATGTACCGCTGGTATACCTAAACAAACTCTGGTAAAGTCCAGAAGGGTTGTAGAGTTTTCAAGAGTTGGAACTGCGCAGGTAATGCTTGCCGAGCGGCGCGGCACGGACGAGCTGTACGCCATCAAGATCCTGAAGAAGGACATTATCATCCAGGACGATGACGTCGAGTGCACCATGGTGGAGAAGCGTGTCCTGGCTCTCAGCAGCAAACCACCATTCCTTGTTCAGCTTCACTCTTGTTTCCAAACCATGGTAATTACCCCCCTGTAAGGTTGTTACGAATCTCAAAATCTCTTTGTAGTCTTATAAAGTAAAAAAGTCTAAATATACAGGATGCCTTCCTCAGCTACTGCAGGAAGGTGGTGATAAATGCAACAGGCAAAAATAAAACAAACACTAAAATATAGAAATAAAAGAAATATAGTAGTACCAAAAATAGTGCAATAAACAGTATTATATAAGATGATAATTATAAAGAAAATACGTGTTAAATATTTGAACAATAAATATAATGGATGCAAAATAAAATAGTAGGGAAACCTAGAATGTAGTAGTTGAGGATGGATGTATGGCTAATGGAATGAAAGAGAAAGACTGGGAAAATTGTAGAATGACAGAAACAGTACGACAGATAAGATGATACATGAAAGAGAAGAATGATAATAATAAAAAATATGAATAAATTACTAGAAATAAAAAGTCCCTGTCCCACACGAGATAGGGGAACGAGAGGTCCCTAACAGCGGGGACCATAAAAAAATATATACAGGATGATTTTTGATTTATTTTTTGTTTAAAGTAAAAAGATTTGAAGGGGTGAACATATTGCTCTTTTGCTGTCAAGTAATGTATAGTTCATCCTATCCAAAAACCAACGGTTACAGAAATAATAAATATCGTAATTACAATATAGTAAGGAAAAGCGTTTACACTACCCGGCGATAAATATTGAACATCGACCTTTGGAAAGAGATAATCGGCTAATTTCGGCTTTGTAGAGCACTAGCTCTTTTCCACACTACTTATGTGACGTTTTGTCAGTCGTTGTATATCGTGCGACAGAGATAACGATCTACGAATCCGAAGTTAGCCGTAGCCACTCCTTATTACATCACCTACCTGCCAATATAAGTTCCGTAGAAATTTGCCCAGCTTATTCAGAGATTTGCCGGAACAAATAGACAGACAGACAGAAAAAAAATAATTTTGGTATATTTACCATATATATATATATATTGAAATAAATGTTGAAAATGGCGATTATTTTAATAATACATACAGACACTTCAATTTTCTTTATATATATGTAAATATATATATATAGTTAAGATTATATAAACAATTTGACGGCGATGTTTTTTTCAACTTCTTCTCGTGTTCAGGATCGACTCTACTTCGTGATGGAATATGTCAACGGAGGTGACCTGATGTTCCAGATCCAACAATGCGGCAAGTTCAAGGAGCCGGTCGCTGTGTAAGTTCTCTTTGTTACCCTCGAGCAAAGCTTGAATCGTTAGTGCGTTCTTGGTGACGTATGAGAAGCGAGTGAGCTTTTCAAATCTATCACCTACTTGGAAAGTCAAGTAGTGCGTACGCGCACGAGGCTCTCACAGTAGAGGCAAGAACTGCCGTAAATAGATCCCTGCACTCGGGCGAGTGTACTGTACCCATTGATTTAACATTACGGTTGGGAGCCTAGGGAACAGTATAATGTACAAATTTGGAATAGGTTAGACAGGGTATGCTTGCTCTCGAATCAATCTTCCAATATTAAAAGAGACGAAGGGTTAGGCTTGAACAGTATTCGCAAGTAGAAATTCAAAAGTACCTTCTTCTCAAGTGAAAACACTTTCATTATTGTAATGCCAAAGTGTACAGATTATGTGACATCCACTATCTGAAAAAAAAAACAAATTCAACATTAATCGAACTATAGTTCGTTCGCGTTAAGAATACAGTGATTAACTTTTATTTAAATCAAAAGCACTTTCGAATAGTCAATCAACATAAAATGTCGCCATATTACCCCTATAAAGCCTTTAGCCCCAAACCTGCTCAGAAGACAGTTCTGCTGAGAAGAACCGGCAAGAAATTTAACAATTGCTCTTTGCAAATATAGTTTTATAATATATTCGACAATCGAACCACGCCCCTAATCAACGACAGAGAAATATATTTAGGACGATTTGATTGGTTACGGGGCGTGGCTAGGGCTGCGGACAATGTTTATCCGCAACCTAACCTAACCATGCCCGCTTAACGCGATTGAACTGCACAGTTGACGCGATTAACTTGTAGGTAGAAGGTATAGAAATTTGGAGATTAAACTTTCAATTAGTGCGAACAGATCAGTTTCGCACTTTCTTTACAGCCTATTGGAATATATATATATATATATATATATATATATATATATATATATATATACATATAGCAGTCACTCTAAAATTATTGTTAAAGTTTATAAAGAAAGCCTAATATTACATTTTGCGTATTGGTGATTTAAAGCTGAAGTAGCAATAGTGCGTAGAAGAGATCTCCGCTGGTGCCTTAGGATTGAATCTCTATCTACTGTATTGAAAGAAATATGTTAGCCAGTAATCAGTGAACGAATAAGGAGATATGTCGATGAAGGGAAGTTACCAACCTACCCCAGGGGACTGGTAAATTAAAGTGGCAGTAGGCAATTCACACAGCGAGCAAAACAAGTGGCTGCTAAGGGGCGATAGGATTTTGAAGTGGAAACCACGGAAAGACAAGGTGGATAAACAATAATATTTCGGAAGACGTTGAATAAAGATCCCTTAAAAATGCTTCAATTGAAAATCTATGAAAGGGTCTATCTCCAGTAGTGGACTTTTCTAATGATGTACCATTTCAAAAATTTAAATTTCCCACTTTAGTACTCTTTCCAGTGGTGAATGCCGACTTTTACCTGACACGATACTAAATCCGTCTTTCTCTTTTGTCACAATACGTTGAGTTTTATTTTTATAAATCTAAAATTTGAAAATTTAACTGCAAAGCAATTGGTTTATCTTATTGATATTCCAACTTATGAATTATTAACAATAAATGTTTCGATATCACATCAATCACATCCTAACGTATACGTTCACCTAATGTAGATACAATAAATTGTATTTGTAGAGATGGGTTAAAATTTCTGGGTTGGCAGTTCGGTGGTGCGCGTTTATATTTCGACTTAGTCGACGCTCGCCTGTGAGTACCTTTTTATGACCAACGAACACTGTACCGAAGTGGTCAAAGATGCAATTCATTTCAAATAAAATCTTGTTTATTACGTTGTCTTCAACTATCATCTTGGTTCCAGTTTCTACGCGGCAGAGATCGCCATCGGTCTCTTCTTCTTACATTCCCGCGGCATCGTATACCGCGACTTGAAGCTCGACAACGTGCTACTCGACCAAGACGGCCATATTAAGATCGCAGATTTCGGTATGTGCAAGGAAGGCATCACTGGTGATAAGACAACTAAAACCTTCTGCGGAACACCCGATTACATCGCGCCGGAGATCATCCTGTACCAGCCGTATGGCAAGTCCGTCGACTGGTGGGCGTATGGTGTGTTGCTGTATGAGATGCTGGTGGGACAGCCGCCTTTCGACGGCGAGGATGAAGAGGAACTGTTCGCAGCCATCACCGACAACAGCGTCTCCTACCCGAAGACTTTAAGCAAGGTTATTTACTTACTAGCCTCTTTTAATTTTAGGTAAGCGACTGTTTTTTCTGGACTCACTTTGAGGTCATTTGAGAAGGTTTACACCAGTTAATAAACTAGTATCTATTATTAGAGATTCATTAAGATAAGCTTCTACATATTGGTGTATCTTTTTATAGACGGTATTTGGTTACTATAAATAGTAGGCTCTTGTTAGAGGCCTTTTGACAAAGATTACCATGTTTACTAGCCATATTTATTATTCTGTTTTACTGTTCTTTGCACAAGATAACTATTTTTACTAATATATATAGCCAGCGGCCTTTTTGACAAGCAGAACGCCACTGTTGAACAAAGACCTCTGTAGGAAACAGTATATCTTTTACTAGAGACTCTTTGTGCATGTTTACTGTACTTAGCGGTCTTTCCTTCTCCTGACTGATTGAGGAAGTTAATTATAACTATAGCTGTAAATAAATGATGGTGAACAGGAGGCGAAGGACGCGTGCAAGTCGTTCTTGACCAAGAACCCCCAGAAGCGACTTGGCTGTGGCATGCGCGGTGAGGAAGATGTACGCACGCACGCCTTCTTCCGGCGCATCGACTGGGCACGCATCGAAGCACGGGACGTCCAGCCACCATTCAAACCAAAGATCGTAAGTTTTATTTTATACAACGGCAAATAACGTGAATATTTGGCCATCGCCATACTAGGCATCGTAATTAAAAAAAAAAATTTTTTAACCAATGGCTCCAAATGTGAACTTTTGGTTATCATAATTCATCGCAATGTAATAAGAAGAAAAGTTTTTTATGTATTGTCCTAAGGTAACAAACGCGAACATTTAGCCATAGTCATATATCGAAGTGTATTTACAATACAATAAAGTTTTTTTTCAACCAAATGCATAAAATGTAAACTTTTTACCATCGTCATAAATAAAATTACATAGAAGTTTTTCTTTAATCCAACGGCATTAAATGTTAGCTTTGGACTATCACAATTCATCGCAATGTGAATAAAAAAAGAGTTTAAGTTTTTTATGCTAAGGCATGAAATATAATTTTTTCAGCCATCGTCATACATCGTAGTGTAATTAAAAAGTTATAATAAATTTTTATATTTATCCAATGGCAACAAATCTGAACTATTTGCCATCGTCTTTAATTAATTGATTTCTACTTGTTTTATGAATAATCGATTAAGGTCCAGGAAGTCGAATCTGATTTTTTTATATTCATGACCCTCGTTTTTGAGGATCTCCTATTCCTCGTGCCCTGTCACGGTCAGGAACGTTTGGGGTTAAATGATTTGATCAGTTTTTAATCTACATTCTCTTTCGTTCTTCACATTCCTTTTACGCTTCTAATGATCTGTCGTTCTTCGCTAGCATTTCTACTTTCTTACATCTACTTCCTGCCTTCGTCTACATTCCTAGATCACAGTTTATTACATTAATTATCACAGATTGTTTTTTACAGACGCTTTATATTTATTTTATTTATTTAAATTTCTTTTGTTATTTTACTATTTAGCTCTATTGGTCATACCTGTTGTACCTCCTACGTAAATAGAGGCGTCTCACTAGAAAGTGATCTTTTCTGTATCTTTTTTTTTTAATTTAAATCTCATTTTGAGAAGCAACGGGACGTGTTAAAGTTGCAGAGTAGCGTTTGTCAGAAGTTTTTTTTTATTTAATTTTATTTTGTGTAATTTTTTTTTCTTTGAACGTAGACTTCTCCCTAGTTTTTTAATAAGACGAGTATAAATCTGTCTGAATTTAGCTTTCTCCGTCAAATTTGATAAGATCACCAGGCCATCTTATGGTTGGACGTCTAACACAGTGCTGTAGCACATCGTCTTCAATCCAGAACTTTGAAGTTCTAGCGGCCACTTGTTGTGCCCACTGTGTGGCCTATTTACTACCAATATGCTTAGTGTTATCGGTTATTTTCTATCTACGGATCTCCTCATTTCTGTTTTAATATATAAAGTATTTATATACCCACAGAAACACCGCAAGGACGTGTCGAACTTCGACAAGCAGTTCACGCAGGAGAAGACGGAGCTGACGCCAACCGACAAGCTGTTCATGATGAACCTGGACCAAACGGAGTTCATGGGCTTCTCCTTCCTCAACCCGGAGTACGTGCAACACGTTTGAACGCACAGGTAAGACAACACTACTGAAATCATCAAAGCATACGTTAATACTGTTCTTACTTAGACTAGGTCCCATAATGGGCTCCGGAAGAATCGCTTTTCACCAAAAGAGTCACACTATTGGCTCTCGAGGACTCACTTCTCATCAATAGAGTCCCATAATCCCCCAAGCATAAGAATCAGTAAAACGTCCTTTAATAAACCCCATTTCATAAACTTTAAAAAAACGTTCTAGTTTATTCTACACTAAAAAAAATTACCAAATTTGTCCTGTTTCGTTTTTTTTATCTTTTTTTGATTATCATTATTGCCATAAAATTATTGAACGTAAACACCACCAAGAACCTGATTGGTTACGATACTTTGGCAAGCGCAAGAAGCACAGATTCATGGCATCTTAAAAGGTTAGAATTCCTTCCACCTGTACTAAGGGTTTTGCTAGTACTTTTACAATACGAACAGCCAAAGAGTGGAACAATCTACCTGCGTCATTGTTTCCAGAATTATAACTCAGTAATCTTCAAGACAAAAGTGAAAGGGTTTCTTTAGGGTCAGCATGTATCAGAGGCGGCTCTAGCTCGTGTAGCGCCCGTGTGCAATGAAACCCTGGCGGCCCCTCGACCTGACCCCCCTCCCCCTGCGGCTATAACTATTACCTTGCCGCCGTAACAAGAAAGAGTTTTCATATTCCAACAAGCTATTTTATAAGTAGGTATAGCTTACAGTATGGTGTTAGTTACGGGTTTTCTACTTATGACGGCAGAATAACACTCATTGTTTTTATGCCTGTAACACATCTCTGTTGCGAAACTAAGCGGCGAACCGCGATAGATTCCAAGACGATGCTCTTAGCTGTGTTAGACGGTGGCGCCCGTGTGCATTGCACACCCTGCACTATAGGTTAATCCGCCCCTGGCATGTAGTATCGACGACTTCATCATCTTATAAGATCTCTGTCTTGACTTAATAAATTCTTTCGTATAAAGTCGATATTTATTAATAGTATATGTAAGCTTTGGAATGTTTATTATAATACCTTTTCTACTTATTTCAGAGTCGGAACTCTTCGTAATATCGACACGGGGTCTGCGCAGGAGTTGACTCCGAGAACGTCTATCTGTCACCGAACATCTTGTATGACATTACTTCGCTGTCATTCATTACTTCACCTTTCTAGGTTAAGTTTCGGACCATTTTACTCGACCTTTTGAATCTAGGAGAAGTTACGTTGTAAAGGAGTTTATTCATTGCTCATTGTTTACGTTTTTGAAATCGTTTTAAGTACTCTTCCATCCGGTACGACATGGCGGATGACTTCGTTATTTTTCAACATATAATTTATTATTGAATAAGACATAGATCTTGACGAATTTTCAAAGCAATATTAAAATTTAACGCGTATCGCTTTTGTATGGAAATGCTCTCTCATATGTAATTTCAAAAGACTTTTTTCGTTACTTTTATTTTACGTTACACATGTACCCTTAGCGAAATTTCGCTATTTATTTTTATTGCCATATAAAAAAATGTTATTATTTTCCATTTAAATATATTTGTGCAATAGACACAATTAATTTTAATTAGTGAAATAATTGAGCTTTGAATTGTTCATAGTTCGTTTGCGTTAAGAACATTGTAAATCATTGTCCGCCGACATACCCGCGTTGACTTGATCTTAACGCGAAAGAACTATAAAGTGAAACATATAGCGATTGAGATTTCGGGGCCACTTAAATGTTACCAGTTTAATCGTACATTATTATTATCAAATGTTACACGTAACAGGTTTATTTTATCTGTGTCGTATGACTTCGTTCGTATGTGTTGCCATTGTTTCGCTATAATTTTACACTCACATATCACTGTTAAATGTAATTAGAATAATTATTGTATGTCGTGTCGTGTGGATGGTCGATTGTTGGTATATTCTATAATTATTTTTAATCTATGGTCTCCAACTATACTGTCACTTTCCATTTTATTCTTACGTCGTTTTAACGTGTTCTTTGACTAGAATTTTGACGTTTGTTTTATCTGTCGAGCGGGAATCTCGTTGGATATTGTTTTGAATATTATTAAGAAAATAATTTCCTTTTTTTTATCGGAGATATATATTTATAATTTATGCGTTTTAAAAACTCTTTTGCTTTTTTTAATGCTTTTGATAATTTTATTGCGTTATCCCGTTGGACATTACGTTTGTATAGTCTATGATGTTATTTTTATTTCATCTATATCGGTGAGTGTGTGTTTGTATGATGTGATCATATATTTTATGAGCTTGTCTATTGAAGTACTCGTGTGTGTTTGCGATGTTTCGATCACCTCGTGTTGTGATTAAATTATTTTAAATACTCCGTTTTAATTTCTAGTACATTTTTTGAGAGCATAAGATAGTAAATTTATTGGATTGCTGAAATATACTATATGCCTCGAAGCATTGAAGAAACATGGTAGCACAGGATATTATATTATACTTTATAGCACAGAAATTTTACACAATTACATACCAAATTTATGTATTTATATATCTCTTGCTAATAAATTCGTACCAAAAGAGTTAAAACTAAGTTGCTCACATATAAGTTACTTATGGAGCCTAGGAAAACTCTAACAAACTTGGCTTTGTCTAATGAAAACTTATATATGGTTAACATTTATCTTTGTTTGTAAATTAAACCTCCGATACTATCAAATGTAAATTATATTCATATATATATATATATATATATATATATATATATATATATATATATATATATATGTACAGTCAATTCGTTGGTGTTTGGGTCCCAAAAGTGGGAGCCTACAATTTAATCACAACACGAGTGGACTGCGCTTTCGTTTGTGACTAATAAATGACTAAACTAGCCTTACTAACAACTTTATAAAATAAATAAAATGATAAATCTAAATATATCTAACTTTTAAATAGATTAAATGGATTTGAATTTAAAAGAAGACGGAAAAGCATCTGATTCTAAATTGAATTGTATTAATAAATGAAATTTTAGGTGTTTTAATTCAGATAAGGGTTACGATTGAATGTTTTATTGAAGTAACGTGACATTTCGCAACTTTTTTGTGCATCTCAACATTTGTAACCTTCGAAATCAAAGACAATCATTTACTCTTTTATTGTTTCTTTTTTTGTCATTATCATGAAATAGATTTAAAAATAACATAAATTGTATCTTCATTTATTAACGATATAATATATGTAACGATGAACAGAAAATAACAAGGATTCCTTGCAAATAAAGCGGACAGATAAAATATTTTTGGCGCCAACGTTTTGACAGTTGTGACGTCACCAATATGTCCTCCGCCCGCGTTTGTTTACTTTTTTTTTCATATATTCTTAAACAATATGTAAATTACTAATAATTTTTGCAAAAAATTGATTCATTTTTGACAAATTAACATAAATTTATGTGAATGAAGTATATATAAGTAAAAATTCAACATATTGTGTTTTTGGCGTTTTGTCGTCTTCAATAAAACATTCAATCTTTTCTTCCGCGTCGCCATTTTTTGTTCGGGCGATGCGGAAGTGTTACGTCATTAGATATTCTTTAATTATATTACCTAGATCTAGTGTTAGGCGCTGGCTCATTTCATGCTTATAACCTTTTCAATAATATTTATAATCTGTGGACACAAGATGGCGTCTTCTTTCATTACAAATTGACTTTAAATTTTCGATCATGTTTGACTTTAATAATTAAAAAAAATTTAAACTTAATTGAAAAGCTTTTAAAAGTTTAATTAAAAAAAGAATTTTTATTATTCATATTGGTCATATTAAAAAAAAGTATCATGAATTCTTAATTCAAAAATTGCGCCATAAAACTCGGAAATTAAAAGATTTGTAAAGTTGATAATAAAACATCTTATGTTTATAAATAATATATGAAACAAAAAATTAACTTCATATAAGCGATATTTACAAAAACATTTTTTTAGACCGGAATTTCACTGCTGCCCACGCGGCGTTTGCAGATTCCACGGATTGAAGGCAGGACTAAAGATCGTGTCGTTATATACTACTGTTGCATGGTATTAGGCCCCACGGTGGGACTTTAGCGTGGGCTACCACTTGTTGATAAACGAGAAGGCCAAAACTCGAGCTCTATTACAACATAGAAGACTTATGAAGAGCAAAACGCCACAATATCACATATAAAGAAGCAAGTCCCAAAAATATGGCATTGATTCCATCGCATTTTTGAATTTGCAGTTTTAATTAATTTTAAAGTTCAGTGTCATAGTTTAGAACGGCTGGAGAGGGATTCAAACTAGCTATCGCTGTGTAAGCCGGGAGTGGCATTGTTAGCACGCACACATGTAACAAACCCACGCATACAAGTGGAGACATACATGTGTGCGATCTTAACGAAATACACAGTCCGGTTTCCTCTTGAAAATCAAAGTATTGTCGTGTGATTATTTAAAAAAAAATTTATTTACAGATCCTGGCGATAAATATTGCACATCGACCTTTAGAAAGAAACAATCGGCTAATTTCGGCTTCGTACATCATTATCTCTGTCCCACACTATGTGACGTTTTGTCAGTAGTATTTCGTGCAACAGAGATAACGCTCGTCTCTTTCCAAAGATCGATGTGCAATATTTATCGCCGGGTATTATACTTGAATACTCACATATTAGTTAAAAAGTTAAAGGAATATTTTTTGGACTAATGTTGCCATTAACAAATTTTCAAATTCGAAAGCAATCTTTTTTTATTTCAAAGTGTTCATATTCTATCTTTGTGGCAACCATTTATACCTATATAAATGAGTCGCTTAAAAATATTGTTTAGATGTTTTTAATAATTATTATTTTACACATATCCGCTATATCTTGCAAAGCGACAAAATAAAAAAAAAAACTGGCGAATTAATCACCAACTCTTATAAAGTTTTAAAGTTAAAATTACTTTTGGACATCACACACGACAATGCTTTGTATTTTAACCCCGCTGCGAAAATATTGCCCATTTCAAATTATCTTTCGGTGCCTATATAAACTCATTACTTATCTGTCTCACTAACTATCATTGCTGAATCTCTGTTTTTCCATACGTAGATCTTAGAAATAAGACGTATTTATTACATTGCCACTATATTGTAAACTAAACACCAATCTTTTAGTCGTAGTGTTGCAACATTTGTTGGTATTAATTAGTGTTGCCATCTAAATGCTGTATTCGACATGCATGCTAACGTTTATAATTCGAAATATAGAACGTTGCAGGAATATTTCTCAATGGGAAGAACCTGCATTCAATCTAGAATGTTCGGAAGTGTAAGAGTCAGCTTAGGTCAACTTAAAGTTACATGACGTCATAGCTAAGATCTCACTTGTAAATAGCATAGGACACAGCTCATTTTATATAAGCTTCTCGACCACGTTTTTATCTAATTTATTGGATTTTATTAAAAAAATGAATTAATGATATTTGACTATTTAATATAACTAGCATAATCGCTTAGATGCATAGTGACGCGTTTTTAAACGGTTTTTTTATCGTAAATTATCGATAAAATTATCGTCTCTATTATCTGTTATTTAACATCTTCTTCGATGACATATATATTCTATATTTTGAAGCGACATATACATTAAATTGCTTACTAATTGTTTTCATGCTGTTCTAATGTAATATTTGGAAGACATAAAATCACATATTTGTTATCGATTGTTTACAAAACAATGTATTAAATCAGTTACTAATTATTCTTTTTAAATGTTAACCATACGTTTTTAATAATTTTAAAATTATCTAACAGATGTTTTAATATATTTTTAATGTTTACTTACAACAGCCATTATTATGTATACATAGTTTATATTGTGTTCAGTGAGAAATTTAAACACGTTGATATTATTAAGCATAGATTAAAAAATGTTATTTAGCGTTAGTTTGCTCTGTACGTCACCATCGTCGAACTGTCAAACACGTTTGACAGTTCGCTTTTTTTTTTAAATAATCGCAATTAAACTTGTAGCTTAAGCAACCGGTCATTTGTCCCGGCGTTTCATTAAATCATAGGCCTAAACTCACACTTCGTAGAATAAGCCCGTAGTTGATACAGGTTTTAGTATACTTTTTACTAATATATTTAAAATGTATAGAAAAATAAAAAAAAACGTTTTAATATTTTACATTGTCGACGTCTTTGCTGACCACGCACGTCGCCTGTGCCAAAATATATTTAAATATTTTTCCATTGTATTAGATAACTATTGTAATCAATAATTTATCTATTTGCTCGTGCATTATCGGCGGTGTAAAAATAAGCAAAACTGAATTTCAATTGTAATTTATTCCACATAAATACAATATATTGTTACCTTTTTAACATAAGAATATATAATTTTATTAGTCAATAAAATACCGTAACGCCGCTGGTAATGTGTATTTCACGTTTAAAAAAACATTTAGCACTATCATTGTTCTCCACATTAAGGTCTAATTACCTACGTGCTTATATCCAGTATTAAACACTTTTTTTATTATAACGTATCATGCATTTATAAAATTCTTAATGTAATTTGGCACACAATTTCAATTATTTCATAATCTGTATTGTTTGACAATTGACTATAACGCCATCTAGTTTAAGCAAAGTGAACTATTGCAATAATGTATGCTAACCTCTTGCGTAATTATGGTCTACTCACACCGTGTACAACTCTCTGTGATATAATTATCTTTCGACGTCGCTTGACATAGTTTTAGGATCAACAGAAGGCTTCGACTTTCGCATATAATTGGTTCGTGTATGTGCAAATGATAAAAAGGAGTGATTTAAAAAAATATTAGCCAAAAACTGTATTTCAAATTTTTATTTAACAATATGAATACATGAAAAAGTCGAAAGAAGAATATGACCCTTTTGTACCAGGCGAGTATATCTTGGTGGCTTTTGTCACTATTGTCCTCAGAGAAAACCGCTTAAAGTATTTGCGGCTTGTTTGAATGTAGAACGAACGAAGAAGAATGTGCGGAAATCGAAGGCTGCCAGTGTTCAATTTGTAATCGATTTTTAAAAAAAAATTTTTTGCTTTTTAGTTATTAACTTGACATGCTGGGAAGTTAATGTTTAAATTTTTTTGTTTTTACTATCTAAAATAGTACTAACAAATTAAAAAAAAACATTATATTTCTTTATTCGATTTTTTAGCGTCTTTCTCTTGTATTATTTGACTAAATATATTTTAGCTTTTTTATTTGAAATATAATTTACTATTTACCTCGAACACGGAATAATGTCTTTTGACCTTAATTAAAGAAAAATCATCAAAATGTGACAACACAAAAATATCATTCCGTTCGTGCCAAGATTTGACAGTTGACATTTTAACTTTTTTTTTTGTTTGTTTTGAAGTTTGTATCCAGTGTTATGCCACCGTAAAACTCTGTCAAGCGACGGACATTGTTTAAAATTAAAGTGCACTTTATAATTGTGTTAATGTCTACCATTGTCGCCTCTAGACTTAATGTTATAAAAATTTTATCTTTTAACCTTGTGAAAGGCGTGTGCGCGGATGCTGCGGTGCTCTCTGCCCCTGCCTTCGCAATCTTCTCGTGTGATTTCGCGTATATTTACGATTAATATTAATACCGTAGCGACAGTATTTCGATTTGTAGTATTAATTCGTCATTTTTAGAATGTCGCTGGGACGTTACGTCGGGGAGTTCCCCTATTCGGGAACTGTGGAACGTTATGAAATCTCTTGAAGTGGATCGATTGTACTCAATAATATAAATTTCTAAATCATTAGATTCCTTGTTTGTTTTATTTATTATCCTTTTTGTTAACATCCCTTAGATATTTATTAAAAATGTAATCGAAAAACTAAACTATTTATTTTTTACAATTAAATGAATAAAACAGTAACGGTTGGTGGTTGCGTGCAGCGGTCCAACACTGGTCATTATGTTGATATTTAAAGGTCTTTTCTTGTCTTGTCCCTAAGAGCTAGTTTCCGCAATCTAGAGGCACTTCTTTCATTTTGCGTGGGGAGGGGGGGGGGTTTACCTTGCAGCAAGACTGAAAGCTTATGAACCTTATTATTGATAAAATGTAGCCGTGTGGTAGAAGTTAGTATTACAATTATGCTATGGAATATCTCCTATAATTTTATCTCTTTCTCTCCTCTCATGACCTGGCTCAACATCTGGTTGCAAAGTGCTGCATACGGGTTCATCTCCACAACCTGAAATCAATATGAACATGATCAGTGTTTTTCAATTTATTTCCATAAGCAATTATTTTACTGGGTGAAACCATAGACAAATAACTACTATACACTGACATCATGATTTTATCAAGTTTTTTTTTTTATAAAATGGACAGATCAGTCTGCATTACTAAAATACTTTTTTTTATAAAATAAAATCTGTGTTTTCTTTCGCCTCCACAATTAAGTTTTTTCGACCTCTCAACACTAACACATAGTCAATGTATATACAGAAGATAAAAAGCGAAAACAAATTGATCTATTCAATTGTTTATTGACAAAGTTATTACACTAAACATAAACTTAATTTTGAGACAACATTTATTTTAAAATTTAACATCCACAGAAGAACAAAGATCAACGAAGTAGCTCGAAGAATTGCTCATTTAAAATGGCAGAAGGCGGGATACATCATTGCAAATTGCCTTTGATGCTGTAATGTTGTTGATAGATGACCAGGGGCCGGTAAACGTATCGTGGATAAACTTTCCAATAGGTGGACCGGCATCATAGCTATCTTTTGGGAGGCATATAACCTAGCAGTAGGTGTTTTATCTGATATGACAATTATTAATTGAAACGACTTGTTCACATTCATAGAACAGACTAAAAAAGATATTATTATTGCAGTCATACATAAGTTTACATAGCTTATACTAGATGTCGCTAACAGTACTTTTTTTATGACCCCCGCTATTGGGGGCCTCTCGTAACCCTATCTTGTGGTGGGACAGGGTCTTGGCAATTTATTTTTTTCGCTTAGTTTTTTTTTTATTTCCGTTCTCTGCTTCCATTCTTCACATGATCTTTCGTCCCATTCTTTTATACCACATTTCTTCTTTCTTACCCTTTTGCTCTGTTCGTCTATCATTCTTCCCTTTTTCTTTTTAGATTTTTTGATTTATATTTTTATTTTACATTTTTTTTTACACATTATTACTTATTCTGTGATCATTTCTATCAGAGTTTTGTTTCTATTTACGTTTTTAATCTATTTATCTTTTTACGCTAACAGTACTTTATATGAGCTACATATTATTTTCATATACAATTAATAACAATGATTATTAAATATGTAGTAAATATACTGACCTGTTTCTTGGCAAAGCTGCTGCCTAACTTGGCAGCTTCAGCAAAGGCGGCGCGGGCTTCGTCGTCGGAGCCACGTTTGCGGAGCAGAACACCGCGTTGACACAACGCGAGAGCTCTAGCTCGGGATCCCTTGCCTTGCGTTAATTCCAAAGCTCGATCCAAATCCGCCATGGCCTCTTTAAATAGTTACCATTACTTCATTACAGATCTTTTGAAGATACAGAAAGCAAGCTAAACGTTAAACGTTCAACTTAGATCTTATTGTAAATCCATGACGGAACCCTATGTAAGAAAAGGACCAATATTTAGCCACTTCCGCACATGCAGAGATAGTCGTGCAATAAAGTGCACCGCCCGCCAGCCAGCTGATAAATGCGTATGCGGCAAACTTACTCAACACGTGTTTCACCCCTCCAAAGGACATCTTCAGGAGTTATGTTACACCGATTAGTGGCAAACACAGAGTATATTATAATATATAAATAATATTGGTCCTTTTCTTACTTAGGATGGACTTCCGCAAGGTAACGCCTGATTCCATTAAATATTTAAGAACCTTATGTCTAGCAGTGAACGTATTACGACGGCATGATTTTTTTTTTAATTGTCAATGTCATACGACACACGTCCAATGAAAAAAATATTCTTGATTCATTTATGAGACTAACAAACTCTTTAAACATCCGACCAAGAGGAGGAATCCGTACTCCCCTTCAAGCACCGAGTAGTTGTCATGTTTATTTATATATGCCTGCAAAAATCACAGTACCTGGTCGGTAATTTTGCGGTTTAGTTTGTAGATTTTATGGTAATTTCGCAGACCAACAATAAATTGAATAAGCTGTCAATGTCCTATAGACTACCAGCATTAAAATCTGAAACAATGCTATCAACATAAGCATTCCGTATGGAACAGCCATGCAGTTTACTGCACATGGTAATATCTCATTTTGTTTAGAATAGAGAAAAACTCTACTCCTAAAGAGAGTTAAACTCCTTCCGCATACATGTCTCCACCAAAGAACGTTGTGATAACTTTTCTTGCGTTGCCAGCGATATTCATTAAATCCTTCTAGTCAGGATCTACCCACTTTAAATATACTACAACAAAAGAAATAGTTTACCGTTGTCCTTTAAAATGAGACGCAGGAGTTGTGCTCTATCGTTATAGACTTCAGGTCTACCGGGCGTTGATTCCACTGCCTTGTTCAGCATCACCAGCGCTTCATCCATCTTCCCGGCTTCCGCCAACCGTCTGCCGCGGAGGCAATAAGACTTCGACTCTTCATATTCTGGTGTACTTGGCTCTAAGAATAATGACGCATGTGATAATATGAAATCACTAAAACAATTTTTATGAACCTCATATACCTATATATATATATATGTATATATAGGTAGACAGGGTATATATATATATCACCCTGTCTACCTCCACCCATGCCTAGTTTATAGATTATACTACAAAGTTCCAGACCATTACGTTATCACGACCAGCTATTTACGGTGGATCTTGTCTCCACCGTCTCCGACATCAATACATAGAAACGTGACTACCCCGTGCGCGTACGCACTACCTAACTAAGCAGGTGATGGAGTTGAAAGGCATACTCACTTCCTTTACATCACCAAGAACATACTAACGATTTATTCTTCGCTCGAAATGACAGGTAAGTTTACTCCCATATTATACGGATTTGGTACCGAGTAAGTTATTTGGACAGTGATTTTTTGAGCGATTTGGAAACGTAGTTTGAACCAAGCAAAAGTATATTTTGTGTTAAAATAGGGTGACCATCTGATTTGTGAATAAAGGACTCTTTGTGAACCAGTGATGTTTCATTCCGAGTCAGAACCCACAGTACGTAACAATATGTACATATACAATATTTAAACAAGCCTAAAAAGTACAATCCATATTATTCGGAATTTGCATGATTATTTGATTGTATATATATACAGTTTTACAAGACAACATTGTATCACGTTAATCTAATGTAAACAAATGTGTTGGTGCTGCCAACATTAGGAACTGAGATAATTTTATCATTACCAAATACAACAATATCTTTTTATTATATGGGAATAGATTTCGTAAACTAAAATTAAAAACTATAAATTTAAATTATGTAAACAGTTACGTTTTTGGTCAATTTATAAAACAACTTTTATGAAATCATAGCGTTTTAAGAAATATCTCATTTGCATACGATTATATATAACTATGATAAGAATCTTCAAAGTGAAATTCGCGATGCAACAAGATATTTACATATTTAATATTAACGGGTCAAATGGCCAATTCTAAATTTTCATATAAAATTTTAAAGCACTATCTCTTTCCCACACCACCTATGTCACGTTTTGTCAGCTGTATTTCGTGCGACAGAGAAAACGCTCTACGAAGCCGAAATCAGCCAATTGTCTCTTTCTAAAGGTCGATGTGCAATATTTATAGCCGTGTACTATAAAAAATGCGATGATCTTAGAAACGGTCAATATAGTATTCTGTTTAATTATAATAAATATAATTTATATTTAATTTCTCACAACCATATTTTATACATTCAAACGTGAAACATAAAATCGATTTATTTATCCTGCTATGGTAATAGGTACCTAATATGTGTTGGTATGATTAATGTTAATATATATAATCTGCAAACATACAAAAAATCTGTTAGTTTTACATTCACAAATATAAACATGTACAACATAATTATGTATATAGTTTACTAGCACATTCGCCAGTAAAAATATTTTAATATTTTATACCTATTTCGTATCACCATATATAAAGTGATCACTCTGAAATGTGTTACGTTATTTTTTTTATTCGAATGCGACAGGCACCAACATTTGGCAGTACTAACTCTGCAGGCACAGATAATAAACAATAATTGATTTTAAAATGTGGTAATTTGAATTTTAAAACTTATATTATCCTTACGCTATTTATTATTTCTATACCACATGATTTTTATATACCACACATTAATTGACATCAAATGTTAATACATTTCACACCTTTAAATATAATGTTATATCTTTTACACCCAAAACAAATAATTGTATATATTTTCTATAAAATATTCACGCATTATAATTATAATTATTCATTGTAAGTTATAAATATAGTGCAGATTTACATTTTTAATCAATCACACATGTTCTACTGAATAGAAGCCTTTTATTTGCTAGTTTTATTGCGGAAACACAAGTTGATTAGATAATAGTGTATAAAAACTCACTTTGGAATATACATGGTTTTATCTTTTATCATATCTATTGTTTTTTTTAAAAAAATACTTTATATGAAATTAAAGTTTAGTAGTAAAAATGACCTGAGGAGGACTTAGTTTTGCGGTCTAGAGTTCTATTCCCGGGATAGTCTTGTATAATTCATACTTTTGCATTAATAATACAGCATGGCCACTGACCACAGACATATTTCTAGAGCAGTGATTCCTAAAGTGGTCTATATCGACCACTAGGGGTCTATGACAACCTGCAAGGGGTCTACGTCAGCGAAAAAAAAATTTGGGGGTCCGTGAAATGAAAATGGATACACTGATAGTAGTAGCAACACATACACTGATAGTACCTATTTACTTACATCATACTATCTTATATCAAAACATTCACATTATTTATAAACGTACCTATGAAGTAAAAAAATTACTGCTTATGTTATTTTATTTAAAGTTTATTTAGGGTTAAACAAAAACTGTGTATAATTAATAAATTTTGTTTTCTTATCAATGAAATTTCTTTAAAATTATGCGAATCGAAAAATTTTGTTTACTTATTGCAATGTAACATCGTCAATCATCATTTTTAGGTTTCGTTTAGTTTTAAAATAGAAACTGTTTACCCGGTTCATCAACTGGAAAATCATCTCCATCATCAGCTACATCAGCGATGGTGGCGGTCGGGTCGAAGATACTGCGCAGCACAGCTCGGTCTCTCTCGCACAACTGTTCCAATGCGGCCATCTTTACGACAACCTACTATCAAAGTCCGCACCACACTGACGCCAAAACCAGTCCATCAAGTTACTCCAAGTTACGCCATTAACATAATTAATTCAAACATTCAAGGCAATTTACTGGAATATATATTCAAGTTATATTTACATCGGAAACTTGTAAACAAGTAGATATATATTTATGACAGCGTTTATTCCTCTAATGTTGCGTTTCAATCAGAACCAATAGGATAGTGGACATTAAACAGGATAAAATCCTAAATATGAGAAAATATTGAACGATGACCTCACGTCGGTTCCATACGAAATACGTGGATATACAAAATTTTATTGCTCTATATATATATGTGTGTGTATATGCATATATATGCATGTACAGTTGCGGGGCATAATGGCACGTGACGATGTTTGGCAACGCGGCATCCAGTCGCGTGGTGCCAGTGATGACTTCTGCATCGTGGTCCATCGCTCCGAACTTCATTACAATTGCAAGCTTTCAATCGTCCAATGAGCTATAGCTTCCATATCATGTTCAGACTTCACTAGGTCGAATGTATCCAACATAGGATTTAAAAGAAGTGGGTGTGGGTACACCACATAGCTCAGAATACTCTGCCGCTAACGCCATCACCACGTACTGGTCTATTTCAAAAATATATGTAAAGGCCACGTCCAGTCATCAACAGTCCATGATGAGCTTTTATTCAGATCTTGAAGTTCGATACAAGAACAAGAAATGTCACCAGTCATCTAAATGGCTTGTGTACATACGTTGAGTACATAACCCTTGATTTAGATCAGTGATTCCCAAAGTGGTCTATATCGACCCCTAGGGGTCTATGACAACCTGCAAGGGATCTACGTCAGCGAAAAAAAAACTTGGGGGTCCATGAAATGAAAATGGGGGTCCACGATAGTGGATCTCAACACATACACTGATAGTACCTATTTACTTACATCATACTATCTTATCAAAACATTTACATTATTTACAAAAGTACCTACGAAGTAAAAAAAAATATTATATATGTTTATAAAATTGTGTAAGTTGTAGGATGTTGGTATTCGCTGTGTGTTCTTACTAAAAATGTTATTTTATTTATAGTTTATTTTATGTTTATTTAATGTTACGTATATTTTACATAACAGATACAAAATTTTATTTTGAGTAGTTTTAATTTAAATTCAATTAATAAATGTTTAAATTAACATGTGTTTTTACTTTAAGTTTTTAACACTTTACTACAGTTAGAAATTTACAGGAAATCAATATCATGTAAGTATGGGGTCTACCCAACACGGAAAAACATGGCAAGGGGTCTACGACACAAAAAAGTTTGGGGAACTCTGATTTAGATGCTGATATCCAATCCTATCTAGTAATTGGACGTGTTTCTTTTTCATTTCAGCCGATAGAAGATCACTGCAGCGATAAAGCCTATCTCAAAGATCACTACGATGTCCTAAGCTGCCCGCGTCCAGCGACATCTCGCGATCTTAACATGACGTCGATCCACCTAGTGGGGGGCGCACCCACTCCACGTCTACCGGCTGGTGATTGCCACTCGAGATCCATTCGGCCCCAACGGCCATCAGATGCAGGAACGATGTACTACACTACCACATCCTTGACTAAGTTCACGGTGGACCTTCGCAGAGGAAGATGGAAGAAGGAAGAAGAACTTAGGTCGTCACACGAGAACCGAGTAAAATAATTTGGAAATCTTTCCTCTAGATTAGTGTTTATAATTTAATTTCAGCAATCATATCAGTCATTGTCATCGATAATGTCTTTTAATTTTTTCTACATAATTCTGGCAACACCGGAATTCGAAAATATAAGTTTAAATCTACTGAAGTAGAAAATTTCCGAAAACCATAAAAATGATGGAATAATGAAGGTTTATTTTTAACAATTTTAATAATATTCTCGGTTAAAATATAAACTCATAACCTAATATACTTACACAGTAAAATGCAGAGTGAAGTCATTTCGGGCACTCTACGAAAAATACCTCGCAACAAAACAGCCTGTGGAGGCACTTGGTTCTCTTTAAATTAGGAACCGTACTTCTAGCCTTATAAACGGTTATATTTACAAAATTTCACATAAAAATATCAATTTAGAACAATATTGTGTCTTACAAAGTCAAAGGCATCGGATTGATACAGCCAATGAACACCTTGACAGTATGTAATGTTACCACATTGAGGTATCATAATGCAATATACAAAATAATAATTTTATTACATAATTTGAATAATAAATCCATTGACAAGTACTCTATTATCTTTTGCATATCATAACAATAATGCTACATTGCTATAAACAGTTTAATATAAAATAAGGTATTGCTCACTACCTAGAGACGGGGTGTGCAAAACCAGTCATCATGGCAATCTTTGGTGACACCTTTGCCTTGCAGTGACCGACATGACAATAAAATCTGTAATTTTTTACAGAAACATAGACCAATTATTTTTTTATATTTATATTTGTTATTTTAAATACTGATGCCATATATCAACCTCAATGTGGAAACATTTACATTATACAAACAATCTACACAAAACTTGGCAACACTATGATCTTATACATTGGCACATAATTAACATATCGAAAAAAGTCTACATTAAAAAACTCATGTGCGCGTGTAGTTAAACATTATACACTGTTTCCGCATCTCAAACATTAGGATGGCAATACACTGGAATTAATTTGTGTTAATAACAAATATTTTATTTACTATGATGTCTTTAGAGAGCAATATTAATAATTATTTCAAATATTCTCATATAACTGAATAATTAAAACAAGAGTACCTATATATGATTTACCGGTTTATATCAATCTAGTGTATGCACACCTTTATTGTCGACTTATCGATATGTCAAATGCATCACATCACTACACAATAAACGTCTGTTGGGAATACGAAAAAATTGAACACGAATCATAAAATGTACTTTCGTAAATATTTGATGAATTATAAACCTAAAATGTATAAACCGTAGGTTTCATTTCGCAACGAAGCGTAAAGCATGTGTGTATTGTTAAGAAAACATATTGGCACAGGACGTATATACGCCACTATTAATTTATTTACAATTAATTAAATATGAAACTTCCTCTTAAATAAATCTCATACAAAAATGTTCATTAGGTGGTACAACTATTTTATATAACAAACTTAATAAGTAATGTGCTTACACTTTTTTATATAATATAGATGTATAAATATTTACAAGTAGCTTAAAACGGTCATGATGTAAAAATATATCTTCGTGTCGTAAAGATAAAAAACATTAATTAGCCTATTTACAAAAATAGGTTACATTTTAATATTACTTCATTATATTCGTTAAGCTCATCTTTAGTAGTGCATGCCTCAATGAAAACCGCACGAAAATTAAAACAAAATGTTTTTTTTTTATCTGACTTTTTTACTCTTTGGACACACCAAATTGAAGGCCACAGATAAATAAGACAATACGCACATTCCTCGTGCGGTTTCCCACATTAGTATAAATGCATTGAATGTACAATACAGAACCATTATGTTGTGTAGACTTTCCATCGAGTATGTTTTTACTTTTGTATCATGCAATCTCTTATAATCCAGTCATAGCTTAATTTAAGCTTGCCTTTCACTGCAAATTTTAAATATAATTTAAGAGTTCCAGTTACCAAAATAGTCCAGTTGTGTTCACAGGAAACTTGAGGTGGTCAATAATGGCGTGACAAAAAAAAATAGGGATATAGAATTCGTCTATCTACTTTCAATAGTGCAGAACTAAAATCTTTGTTTCAATTTACCTATCAATGCAGGCAGATATTTTAAAAAGCTATCAGACTTTTATTAGTTAAATCTAGCATGTTAAATTTTAGAAATATAACAAAATTGCTGCAGAGTATCTACCAAAAACAGGTACATTTTGGTAGCTTAAAAAATAATTGGTTCGATTACATACAAACAGAGGAAGGCAAGCTTAAGTCGATAGAAAATGTATTTTGACAGATAACATCTGGAAAATACAATATGAGATTTCATAATATAAATGTTATAAATGAATACTCTTGAATAAAGTGACTGCATGTCAGCCCACACAACAGAGCACACTGTTTATTCGTCTTAAGCTAGAATGATTAACGTCTAAGTCTGTAAACATTAGAGTTGATAAGGCTTGCAATAAGACAATTATTTCTATATCACAATCCTCCGTTACCTCTACACGAGTGGGTATTTGTTCACACATCAACATTCCATGTTAATTTTTTAACACAGTCCAATATGACTTTTGAATTTATAGAAATATAAAAACGAAAAATTTAACTACATTTATACTGGGCCAGTAATCAAATTATAATAGAATTTTTCTAATAAATATAGTAAAACAATAATCAAATGTACACCAAATTGACCAGATCCCAGATACATTCATCATTTGTTAAGACACTTTAGTAGTTCATATGTAGTGCTAAACAGGATTTTAAAATTAAAAATTTTTGTCAAATTTGAGACATAATTACACTCAACTATTTTATGTATATTTTATTTTTATACTAGTCATAATGCATTGTTCAAATTTAAACATCACCATAACACAGTTCTAGACTGCACTGACAGAAATTATTGACCAGTCGTATTCCAACAGAAATAATTAAAGTACAGTACCTGGCAATAAATATTGCACATCAACCTTTGGAAAGAGACAATTGGCTAATTTCGGCATCGTAGAGCATTATCTCTGTCCCACACTACTTATGTGAAGTTTTGTCAGTCGTGCGACAGAGATAACGCTCTACAAAGCCGAAATTAGCCGATTGTCTCTTTTTAAAAGTCAATGTGCAATATTTACCACCGGGTATAGTAATATATTTCAGAGTGACAACTATATCCAGGTTGATTTGTAAATAGATGTTAAAGCTTTGTTTCAAATGAGCTATGCTACGCTTTTGAAGATTTTTCACAAATCGCCCTGTATATCACTTTGAGTTTGAGTTTGTTATGTTATGTTGAACATCAGTTGGATCTTGACTTAAAGCCTTTTAACACATTCTATGCCACATTGGTTGTATACAACTACCACTGCACTTAGAAAAACAAAGGATTCCTAAACAAATGAATTGTAGGGTCAAATATAAATAACTTCATGCACATACATAATGCATATTATCATTAATTACTTTTTCCCACTTATTATAGCTTTGCAGTATTGAAAAAGTGTAAAGTGTACGTCTTAAACGACTTTTTCTTAATATTTGAAGTGTGGGTTGTGTACACCCCATGCGGCCTGAATGAAAAATCTTCAAAGATAGCCATGGCACGGAATGTGTTAATATTTTTACTCTAGATGTTGTTCCTGTCAATCTAAGAGGCTTTGACATAGCAATTCAAACTTCAGGTAACCACGTTTTTTTTTATCTATAGCAAAATGATACCAAGGCTAATAACTTTGTTTTAATATAATGAAGTGATCTAATTGCATGTTTACATTTTATTGTAAACAATGAGTAGTTAAGATAATTAAATATATGGTCATTCAAAATAAAAAAAGAATAATAATCTAGGCAACAGTAACTACTTTTGGAACATTTTGTTTTTGTTTATGATTATATGTTTAATTGGCAACACTGTAATAGCACTACATATACATTATTGTAAAATACAATAATAATTATTTTGATCCCGAATGAGCACTCAAAATTAATCACATTTCATTTTGCAATTCCTTATATCCTTTCATTAATAAATTATAGCTATATGCTATAATTTCTTATTCAATCCTAAATTTGACAGATAAATTCTCAAAAAATATGCAAAACGCTCATTACACAATTTCATAAACATAAAATATATAATATGAAAAAAAAATGTGTACTTTCTGGCAAAAGGTTAAAAATATTGTCTGTATTTGGTACAAGCAGAAGATATGACCAAATTCTGCATGCACAAACTGTCTTATACACAACTAGATAACATAATTTTTTATTGTATTCTATAAAGCAGGGGTCAGCAACCAATTTAGTCAATTTAGTACATACCATCATTTTAATATACATATATTGCCAGGAGAGTCAATAAAGTAAATTCAATTTTGAAAATGCTCAGCAAGCTGCTTAAATATGTTTATAGGTCTGCAAAACTATTCTGGTAGCCGCAGGTTGCTCATCCCTGCTATAGATTAATAATAGAAGGCTTTTACCAATATTTTAATATGGAGTCATTAATGGTTACAAAAAATATTTTGCAATCGAAATATAAAGTTTCGACTCCTGTTTTACTGTAGTGTAAAGTAAGGATAATAATAACATAAAAAAATTATAGCACATAATTATTATAGAAATTATGAAACAAACCATATAATAGTCATAATAAATAATTAATTATCAAAGACATATTCATGGTTGAGTCTCATGGATGGATGCTTAACAATTTAATTTAAGACAGTGTCTTAAGTTACTGCTACCTTCGTAAAAATCCTTTTGTGCCATCTGGTCCCCGCGGGGTCCTTATCACCAGAACCCCTGGCGGTGGAGGTGAAGGAAATATCCCTGATGCCGTAGCACCTGGTGGCAGGCGTGCAAGTACTTTACGCTCCTTCCCTTTGGTATTGCTGTCCACATGGCAGTTGCCTTTTGACCTGCCGGAGTTTTGAATGTCATTTATATTGTTGGCTTGGAACTTTTCTTGCAACCTCGTGAAACTGGAAATGATTGAGATATTATACATCATTAAAATATAAAATTAATAAACAAAACATTCAGTATGGCGCATTATGAAACAAAGTATATAAAATTGAATTTATCACCATTCAGGTTTGGTTGTGTTGTGGTGAAATACTATAGTTTTCAGGATTTAATTTACATCTTGATTGAGCAAAGAAAAGATGACTGCTAGGTTCTAGAGCGAAATGGACAGGCAAGCACATAGCATTATGTCCACCAATAAGGTGGACAAACAACATTATTAAGGTCTTCTTGGGAACTTCTTGGGAACTCCGTCTCATTGGAAAAAGGCTGCCATTGTTAAACATTAGACGTCTCACGGCTGTGATGGTGATAATTACAATATGTTTATTTCTCTACTGCTCTTTTTTAAAAGAAATTTTTAAATCTAATAACAATAACTTGCATTTAAAGATTGTACATGATCACAGTTAAATAAATGAAGTAAAAGATGTTTATTGGATTCCGAGTTATAAGGAGGAGTTATAATGAGGAAGCTTAGTACAATCCTATTAACATATAAGTTCCCATTAAAAAGTTTATCAGTGTCATGCCTTTTATTAGTGAAAACATACACAATGGGTTTTATACTTACAGAAAAAGACTAAATTCACTTTTGGTTTTAACCTGTGAGAAATATTGTGTGTGCAGAAATACAGAGAATACAGAAAACCACCAAAACAATTTTGTCTGTCTTATCTTTTAAGATTTGTAAAATCATATAATGAAATGCTGGTTTAATGTTAATTAAAAATGTATGAATATTATATATAAAGAATCAATAATGATACATTCATGAATATGTATTTCCAAACATAACGAAGTGAATAATAATTGTAGATCTTAAACAGGTCTAGCTTCTCAAGCGAGATAAAAAGATGTTTAAACAATAAGAAAACAACATACTTGTCGTCAATAACGTCCTCTGGGCTTCGCGCTTCACCCAATATGCGCAGTCGGGCCTGCTCATATTCTTTTTGCCTTTGTTCCAGTGTTTTAACGGGTCGCGCGCGACTCTCTCCATTCAGCTGACCGCTCGCTAACGACGACGGCCGCTTCAGGATACGGATAGCTGGCTCCGGCATCACGCACTGAGATCCGATACACGCGCTTTCCTCAACTATTACGTTTGTAACCTTGCAGCCTTTCAATGAAGCTCTCACGGGGGCAGGAACACTGGACATCAATTTGATCTTATTGTCCAACTGAAACAGAGAAACCTTTGTGCAAACAGTAGCCCAGCATGCGGCGGCGGTACGCGATGTTCACGAGTCGTTATCACATTACAACTTACGCCAATATCGTCCATGTCCTCCCAACTTTCACATACGTCAACTTCATCTTGGGCCGCCATGTTCACTGACTGACCAATGATGTATTGTATTAGTGAATGCAAAAAATTACAATACTACAACTTCTCACATTTTTTCGATTTTGGAGACCATAAATTTATTACTAAATATTGATAATATTACAATAAATTTTTGTATAAGTTGTTAATAAAATAAAATATTTCTTTTGCTATGATTATGTTTTCGTTTACATGTGACTTTACTATACTTTGATTTGACTTTTTTATCTGTTCTATATCTACCATGTGGTTTTGACTTTTGACATCTGTATTATTTATAATTTCGCAATACACGTTTAACAAATATAAAATGTTATTTGTGTTATTATAAGAAGTAATCGTCTGATACCGAATTTGTCGTTAACTTAAGTTTTTTTAAAGGTAATACTATATATTATTTCCTTACTGTAAATTTTTGTAAAATGATTATAGGTTATTAATAGTAAATATAATTTTTTCAGATTAACATCATGGGATCTAATACCGGGTTTACATCAGCCCTAACGGGCTTGACCTCTGTCGATCCCGATTCTGTACAATTCTTAATGTTTAGTGATGAAGATATTAAAAAATTGAGTGTTCTCAAGATAACAAATTTAATTTCATTCGATGCTATGGGAAACGCCACAAAAGGAGGTCTTTATGACTCCGCTTTAGGTCCAATAAGGGACAGAAATGATATTTGCACAACCTGCTCAAGTACACAATTACATTGTCCTGGTCATTTTGGACATATTGAACTGCCATTGGTAGTAATGAATCCTTTATTTATTAAAACTATTTATACACTATTCCGTATAAGCTGTTTGAAATGCTACAAGATTCAAATGGATGACAAAATGAAAGAGATTTTAAAACTACAATTGCAACTTCTTGATGCAGGCCATGTGACTGCTGCTCTAGATTTGGAGAGTTTTGTTGGTGATGTCAAAAATTTTAACAGTGAAAGTTCGCCAGAAAAGCCCCACAAGGTCATAAGAAAGTATCAAAAACTATTAAAAAAGAAGGATGCCGTAGTAGAGACATTCCATAGCAAAAATACAGATAAACTACGTGCTAAGATTATCGGAAACTTTTTTAGAGCTATGAATATTTCTAAAACTTGTATTTACTGCAGAAGCAAACTTATTAAAGTTACCACATCGGATAATAAAATAATGTACAATTTAGCATCAGAAAATACTAAAAGTATAAAAATATTGATGCCTGATGAGATTAAACGTTACTGTAGCTCCATAACACAAAATGATGAAGAACTTCTGTCATACTGCATTCCTGTGTTGAAAAATTCACTTTCAAAGCCAATCACTGATATATTTTTCATGCAGACAGTTCCAGTTATGCCACCATGTGTCAGACCCTGCAATGTTTTGAACGGAGAATTGATGGAACATCCTCAAACAAATATTTACAAAAACATACTCCAGTCATCCTATAAAGCAAGGGCTGTATTGCAAGTTCTTTCAGCATCAGACCAGCAAAAAGCAATTGATGGCTTGGAACCTAATCCAAGACAGGCCTATGACAGTGTCATGGGAAAATCACCTCCAGAAAAGCTGCATACCATCTGGCAGGAGTTGCAAAAGCAAATAAACCACGTGCTCAACTGTGAGGAACAAGGTACATCAAGTCAAGGCTTAAAGCAGATCTTAGAGAAGAAAACCGGTGTCATTAGGATGCATATGATGGGGAAAAGAGTCAACTTTGCGGCACGTTCTGTCATCACTCCTGACCCGAATGTAGATATTGATGAAATAGGTATTCCAGATGCTTTTGCAACAAAACTTACATATCCAGTACCAGTCACTGAATGGAATGTAGATGAGCTGAGAAAAATGATAATCAATGGACCAAATAAGCATCCAGGAGCTGAAAAGATTGAAGTTAAAAATGGCAGAGTGATTAGAATACCACCAGACTCAATTGAGAAGAGGAAAAGCCTTGCTAAAAGACTTTTAACGCCTGATGAGTATAAGACATCTGGCTTAAAAATAGTTCATAGACATCTTATTAATGGTGATGTGTTAATTTTAAATCGACAACCGTCCCTCCACAAGCCCAGTATGATGGCGCACAGAGCAAGAATTCTTAAAGGTGAAAAAACACTAAGGTTGCATTATGCCAACTGCAAGTCCTACAATGCTGATTTTGACGGAGACGAAATGAATGCACACTTTCCACAGAATGAAATAGCTAGAAGTGAAGCATATAATATAATGTCGGTAACGCAACAGTACCTAGTTCCAAAGGAT
The DNA here is from genome assembly GCF_028537555.1 of Battus philenor. Taxonomy (NCBI): domain Eukaryota; kingdom Metazoa; phylum Arthropoda; class Insecta; order Lepidoptera; family Papilionidae; genus Battus; species Battus philenor. The sequence goes on along the minus strand of NW_027181675.1, from coordinate 1,446,548 downwards.
GGTACACCACTCAGTGGTCTGATCCAAGATCATGTGATATCAGGTGTGAAGATGTCAATACGAGGAGCTTTCTTTACTAAAGCAGACTATCAACAGCTGGTATTCCAAGCATTATCAAATCATAGAGGCAAAATCAAGTTATTGCCACCGACAATTCTGAAACCCGCAGTGCTCTGGTCCGGTAAACAAATTTTATCAACAATAATTATTAACACTATACCAAAAGGGAAACCATGTGTAACATTGACAGGAAAGGCAAAAATTAGTTCAAAAGCTTGGCAAAAGGAAAATCCAAGACCATGGAATGGTGGTGGCACACCATTCAAAGATCCAAACTCAATGTCAGAAGCTGAAGTTATAATACGTAAAGGCGAACTTCTAAGTGGTGTTTTGGATAAAACTCATTATGGTGCCACGCCCTATGGCCTTGTACATTGCATGTATGAATTGTATGGAGGTGACAGTTCAAGTGCCTTACTGAGTTCATTTTCGAAAGTGTTCACTTTTTACCTACAATGGCTGGGATTCACACTTGGTGTGAAAGATATTTTAGTTACCGATGAAGCTGATAGGAAACGTGATGATTATGTATTTCTAGTGCGTCAGATAGGCAGAGCAGCTGCTGCCAAAGCAACAGAACTCCCAGCAGATGTAGATGAGAACAAACTCAAGGAAACAATTGGTGAGATGCTCATAAAAGATCCGAAATTCAGAGCTAATTTAGACAGACATTACAAGAGCGTATTGGATTCATATACGAACAAAATCAACACTGTCTGTTTGTCTGAAGGCCTTTTGGAAAAATTTCCTTTGAACAATCTTCAGTTGATGGTGCAATCTGGTGCTAAAGGATCCACTGTTAACACTATGCAAATTTCATGTTTGCTTGGTCAAATAGAATTGGAAGGCAAACGGCCACCGTTAATGATTTCTGGACGGTCTCTACCCAGTTTTCTTCCGTATGACATTTCGCCTAGAGCTGGTGGATTCATTGACGGTCGATTTATGACGGGTATACAACCACAGGAGTTCTTCTTTCATTGTATGGCAGGTCGAGAAGGTCTTATAGATACGGCAGTCAAAACTAGTAGATCGGGTTACTTGCAACGTTGTTTGATAAAGCATTTGGAAGGTTTGAGCGTAGCATACGATCATACTGTGAGAGACGCGGATGGCAGTGTTATACAGGTGGCTTACGGAGAAGATGGTCTCGATGTTCTTAAATGTCAATATCTTAAGAAAGGGCTCTTAGAATTTCTCGATATCAATTCAAAAGCTGTCATCACTAAATCTACAATAGATAAGCTAAAAGAAGACGGAAGCTCAAAAGAAATTTCTAAATCGCAAAAGTCATTGAAGAAATGGAAGAAAAAGTACGGTAATCCCTTTGAAAAGGTACGAGCTAGTCCGTTCGCTCAATTCTCAATGTTGGCAAAAAAAGAAATTGTCTTAGACGAGCTACCAACAGATCAGACGAGAGATCCATTTTACTGGGAGCTGGAGAAGAAGTGGCGCTCCATGAGTGAAGAAGAAAGAGAGGATTACCTACGGAAAAGGTGCCCGGATCCAATACCGGGACTATTTTCTCCACAATACAAGTTTGGTGTGATAAATGAACGACTGGATGGTCTTATACAAAATTATTTAAAAAATAGACAAGAAAGTGATTATACGGAATACACAGATAAGAATAAATTTGTGGATGTAATGAATGCTAAATATTTAGCATCTATGGCAGCGCCAGGTGAACCTGTGGGATTACTGGCTGCTCAGTCTATCGGTGAACCTTCAACACAGATGACACTGAACACTTTCCACTTCGCAGGAAGAGGAGATATGAACGTAACACTTGGTATACCTCGTCTTAGAGAGATCCTTATGACGGCGTCCGCGAAGCTCAAAACACCAAACATGGATATCCCATTCCGCAAAGATCTTTCCGATTTGAACAAGAAAGCTGAACGGCTAAGACAAAAGCTTAACAGAGTAACTGTAGCAGATGTCCTGGAAAAAATAGACGTACAATGTGAAATTGTCACAAAACCCCAGAGACAATTAAAAACCACAATGCGCTTTTCTTTTTTACCGCACGCGCAGTATAAAACACAGTATGCGGTGAAACCGCCGCAAATTATCAAACATATGCAGAATAAGTTCTTCACGGAGATGTTCACGACCATTCGTAAACAGGCTAAGGCCACTTGTGGAGTAGTGTGGTCGACGGAGAAAGAAAGAAAGAAACGTAAGGCACAAAGTGATGATGAAGAAGAAGGTGAAGAAATTGTTCCTGAAGCCAAAGAAACTAGCGGCAGAGACTTGGATGATAGCTCTGATGACGACGGACCCAACGATGACGACGATGATACAGAGGTAATTACAAATTTTTATTTAATCAATATACTATCGAAAATCGCGCAACCTTAAAGTTGGAATGAAAATCACAAACCAGCAAGGGCAGTGTAAGAAGTCCTCCCATAACCTAAACAGACGACAGCTAAAATGACGACGATGACAACTCAAATTAAATATGCTTTCAATTTAAACGGAATTAAATTAAATTCACACGCTTACAACGTAGTTTTGGAACTTCTAGGAAGGGAATAACAAAAAATAATAATCGAACATTTCAAGCAATAAATATTTGTTGTGTTTATTTTTAATTACGTATCACTACATACTTTGTACGGCCAGAAATAACAAGCCTGTCGAATTCCAATAGAAAAACTTTACTATAATTATGTAAAAAAAAATTGTATTCGATAAATACTGGCTGATATAAATTTACAACGCACGAAGTTCAAAGTTAACTGTCAAACGTGCGAAGTTCATTCCAAACTGTCAACAATCATATATTATTTGAAATTTAGGTTTCATAGTAATTTAATAGAGCAATATAATTATTAGAAATAAAATTGGCAAAGTCGTTCTCGAGTTAAGCTGTGACTACATATATTTATACACCATAGATAATATTTAAGATTTTTTGTTTAACAAACTTTTTAAAATGAAACATAAAAATTTTGAGATACAATAGTGTATTGTACAACAGTATACTTTTGCCTGAATAATTACAATTTTAGGAAGCCTGAAGAAATGGATAATAAACATAGATTTGTTTCTGGTTTAACGTAACTTATTTATTTACACTTTATTGTAAACCATAGATAATAACTAAACAAAAAATAAACAATTCATATAGAGGTATAAGAGGCGGTCTTATCGCTCGATGCATTCTCTACCTGACAATCTTTGGATGGAGATGAGAGACATGAAGGAGACGGCAGTTTAGGTTATACATATATATGAATACATACATTACTAAACACATAAACATAATTATTTATACATATATAGATATAAATACGAACATATAACAAATTCTACACAATATCCTATTTTAGAGGCTAAGGGAGTGCTCTTTTACTTTTTTTTAAAAATGCTGACAATGATTTAGCACATCTTACTGGTTCTGGTAGTTCATTTCATAACCTGACAGCGACCACAGTAAAAGATTTCCTCATAAACATAGTAGAATGAACAGGCATAGTCAATTTCAAGTTTGCCAATGATCTAAGCAACTTATCATGTGACTCACGTAACAAAAAATCTAGATTTAAGGTAAATGTGGTCCATTTTAGTTCAAAATGATCAAAATTTAAATGAGAATAATGTTAATTTTCAGGTGAAAATAAGAAAGAAAAGAACAGAGGAACAGGAATATGAGGATCCGGAGTCAGAAGAAGAGGAAAAGTCTGACGACGAAGCTGGACCAGAAGAGCAAAATAAGGCGATCGATGATGATGTTCTAGAAGTAACGCAAGACGAAATAGGCTTAGATGAAAGTAAAATAATGAACGACGTTGTAGAAACCGTCCGTAATGCAACAAATTACATATTCGACACCAAATCCCATAGATGGTGCGAAATAACTGTCCTGTTTCCTATTAGTTTCTTAAGAGTTGATTTATCTCAAGCCCTTCGTGATGCAGCCATGAAGTCTGTTATCCATGAAGTGAAGAACATCAAAAGGGCAATCACTAACAAAGAGAAAGATGTACTGTATCTTAAAACTGAAGGCATAAACATTGTTCAAATGTCTAAATATGACAATGTTCTTGATCTTAACAAACTATACAGTAACGACATTCACGCTATAGCTAACACTTATGGTATTGAAGCTGCAAATAAGGTCATTATAAAGGAGATACAGAATGTATTCAATGTTTATGGTATCACAGTGGATCCCAGACATCTGAATCTTGTAGCTGACTACATGACTTACAATGGAATATTCGAACCGATGAGCAGGAAAGGTATGGAATCCTCTACATCTCCGTTACAGCAAATGTCTTTCGAGTCATCGCTTATATTCTTAAAGGAAGCAGTTTTGAATGCGAAACAGGACAATATACGATCAGCTTCAAGTTGTCTCATGCTCGGACAACCCTGCAGAAGTGGAACGGGGGCATTTAGTTTGCAACATAATAGTGCACCAGTGAATTAAGTGATTACTAAATATCTAAGAAATTTCACTACTAATATACAGTCATTGGAATAATTGAAGCAATTTGTCATTGACATATTAGTCTAGTATTCCCTTAAATGCTTAATAAGTCTGGTTTACTACTGTGATCAAAAAGTAATGTGAAATTGTCATTTAAAACTCCCGGGCATTAGAAAGGCAGGTAATTTCTTTTTCTATATTAGTACGACTGTATATCATTCACCAAGCTTCTCTTCAACAAAAGTTGGAATATTATTTCGTTCAGCCTTAACTGTTTTGAAGGATGTTTTGTGTCAAAATGCATCAAGTCTTTATTGGTCAATGTCATACTACATTCATTCTTCTTTACTTTTTTTTAAGCGAAAAATATGACTCAAATTGTTCTGTGACCACCATATTCACCTGATTTGGATCTATATGAGTTCTGGCTATTCAGCAAACTCAAAACTCAATGAGGGGACGCCATCTTAAGACGGAAGAAATAAAAACTTATTCTGACTGTTTCAATGTCTAGAAGCATTGGCAAGTGTTTTATGAGTTGGGAATTATTTTGAGGGGGATGAAATTGATTTAGATAAATAAATAAGAGTTTTATTAACAAATTCACCATGATTTTTGAACACAGTATTTATTATATTTTAAATGGTTTGTTTGATATCTACCAAAACCAGTGAAAAAATCATTATTGGGTATTCAATTAAAAAACCCATAAATACTATCTTCTATAGTAAGTTATTATAACAACATTCTCCATAAATAATTCATCAATATCAATTGTTATTGTCATTTTATATTTTTTATATTATAATGGATTCATATTTTGCAGCCAGAAATAAAACAACTGTAAAATGGTAGGTATATTATGTATAAATTTTATCATCTTAAGTTTTGTAATTTTAGAAATATAAGATTTAAATGGAAAATAAAACAAATAAAATATTTTAAAATCATCTGTTATATTTCTCAGACATTTTTTTTAAAATAAAGCTTAATATAAAAACATTTTAGTCGGTATCTTTTAAAAATTTTGCTCAGCACTATGGACGTTGGTGATGTGTTTGACACAACACTTTGGAGGCTTTGTACTTTTTGCGGCGTAAATACATAGAAAAAAGATATATATATATATATATATATATATATAGAAAATATTTATATATATAAACAGTGAGGTTATTTGACAAATTTGTTTAACAATTAATTCTCAAAAATTTATGGCCATATTAGTAACAAAACTGAATCCTGTCAACATATACAAAATATTTTATACATATATGTGGAAGATTCAATTATATTATTCCAAAAATTATTTATTTCAACTGTTTATTATAGAAATCTCATAAAAATGGTTGATGAAAAATCTAGTCTTAATCTGGTTCATTTTAATTTGTAAATGAAATTCATTTAGTAAAATCAAAAGCCAGAATGTTTTTTCTAACGCAATAAAGACATATAAGTTTAACTATTAAAATATTCACAATTAATACTTTTTAATATCAAATGTTGCAAGTTTCCTTTAAGACAGGGATTGCCAAATTTATCTAGGGATATATATGAACGAGAACTGATTTTGAACGTCAACTGCATATATCAGTTGACTATTGTTAATTGATCCAAATAATTGATTTTAAGATGCTACAAGATGTTTTACATAAGCTAAATTTAAAGAAACATATTTAATATATTTTATTTCACAGATTACTATCTATACAAGTTTTTAAATAGGTATGTTAGTGATCTAAGGTATCAGTTCAATTTGAAAAAAGAATTCTTTTACCCAAAATATTTTAGGAATCCCTGCTTCAAGTCTTGTTAATTTCTCTCTGTCATATACAGTATCCGGTGATAAATATTGCACATCGACCCATGGAAAGATACAATCGGCTAATTTCGGCTTTGTAGAGCGTTATCTCTGTCACACAAAATACAAACAGTCTGGTATCTAATAGGAGCTGTAAAACCTACCTATTTTTATTACAATGTCACATTTTAACAATAGGTATAATGGTGTTTATTATGTATAGTTTTAATTTTCCTAAAATGTTTTTTATATTATTTTACCACCACTTACAGAAAACTTGGTGTATTTTATACAAAGAATAAAAATAATTATGAAAAAAAGCAAATGGTATTTGTTTTACAGCTCCTAATAATTACCCGACTGTTTGTATTTAGCGACAGAAATAGTGCTCTATGAAGCCGATTGTCTCTTTCAAAAGGTAGATGTGCAATATTTTTCGTCCGGTACTGTAATACACTGATATAATGAACATTTATATTTATCACATTAGCTTTAGGACGCACAATGCCATTACATACTAAGAAATCCATTAATTAAATCTTACTGTGGTAAATTTAAAAGCAATGACAATTGTTTACAGCTGGTACGAATGACATGTCACAACACGTTACAGTTTGGCACTAGCTATAGAGCATAGACTATAGTTTATTGGCGCCAAAAGCTACTGAAATAACTATTGTCTATTTAAAACACAGAGTTGTAATATTTTTTTGTAAAGATGTCCATTTATTTGTCAAACCAATATACATAGTTTACTTTTTATATTAAAATGATTTTTATTTGTAATTATTTTTCAGATGAACATACTGCTATTTGACTTTTAGCGTCATATAGTGAACTGTGAAAATTAAAAAAAATCATGCTAAATGTATTTTTAAAAAAAGAATATTTCGAATTACGGTATTGGTTTGACGAATATACATTAAAATAAAAATATGAATTGATGACTATAATATATAATAAAATTTAATGAATCTGTCCATTGAAACAATATTAAATATTTTATTCGAGTTTTTTTAAAATACATATCACTAACATTTTGAACATACGACGCGAGGATATTTCTGGCAATTCCAATATCAAAAACGTGTTTGACACGTGTCAAAAATTTTTTTTTTAAATTTCGTCGAAACATGAAAGTCACTGGTTAGGACGGTAACTTTTTTTTTATAAAACCTTGGACCCAAATTCATTTGCATATTACGCTCAAGTAAATTAAAACTTCAAGCTAATAATAAAGTAAACAATACTATAGTGGTACTTTTATATGTTTTAAATAATAATTTAGCATGAACAACAAAGATTACGATACGGGTTTCTCTATACACGAATCTATCACAGCCTCCTTGATGTGCGTCTATGATTTCCACAGACGAAAAATATTATTTACGTTATAAAATATAAAGAATTTAGGAATGGTCAGTCGTCTTAGCACGAATTTTAATGCAATTATGAAATTAATAAGAAATAACAATAAAGTGACACGAGAACAGCTACTTATTACTATAACAACCGAAAGAAAAAAACGCTATTTATTTATTTAAACAGTCTTACAGAAACCCATATCGAATCGAACGCTCCAAGCTAACTTATCAAATATCTCAAATAAATTTTACTTAATTACTTTAAATCAAAAGCAAAACGCCTAATAACAACTGATTTTGATATTGTTTTTCTTAATCAAACATCAAAACAGAATCGAACAGATAATATATGACTACTGCTAACGCTAATTATAATAGCTATTAACACTTAAAATCGTTAAGCTATATAGCATTAATTTCTTCATAGTTTTTGTTATAGTCAAGTTTACCTCCGGTTTAGGTTAGTTATATGAGCGTTCGATAGTGTTGCCTTGTTACTGTGCCGTTTCGGCTTCGTTAGGATTCTTCACAGCCTTTCTCTGGTTCTTCTCAGCTTTCTTCGCGGCTGCCTTCTTAGCCAGAGCTTCATCCTCAGCAGGGTTATCCCACTCCTGTCTTCGACCGGAGCCGAATAAGTTGTAGAAGGTTGCGCAGAATATGTAAACTCCTGCTGCGATGTAGAAGACTATCCTCCACTGCGCTTGTGTCGGCTGAAAATAGTGTTGCCATAAGATAGACATTTATTATATACAGAATATGACAAAAATTTATATTATACCGTGTTTATCGCATGTGTGAAATATGTAAAGTCAGTTCAGTGACAAGAATCTGTCATATTTGAATATTATAAAATATTAAAAATGTAATTATGGTATATGAACCACATATATATATTCATATGCATGTAGTAAAAAGCGCTTATTAAAATATTTTTAACAAACACCCTCAATGTTATTCATTCCTATAGATGTACATATTAAAAATTTTACAATGGTCGACTCAAAACATATTTCATGTGATATTTATACTTATCATATTTTACACAGATGAAAGATATACATACCCTTCCTTCGATAATGTATCCAGCGACAATAGGCGCCAATAGACCAGTGAGATTGGCCAGACAGTTGGTGAACGCCATCAGAATGCCGGCGAAACGAGGCGATATGTCCAAATGGTTCACCTGAAAAAAAATGTAATTTAAAATACGAGCAGAGCAAAGTCGGTAATTGGTCTGACTTTTGCCCATGAATGAGACATTCTTCTTTTCAGCTTATGGACGTCCACTACAAGGCATAGGCTTCCCCAAAGATGGTAACGAAGACTGGTCTTCCGCGACCTTGACTATATCGTCTTTCCACGTAGCATTATAAAATACGAAAATATTATCTGTGACATCAAAGGCACGGACGCTGTCTATGTTATAAAGATACAATAAATAAATAAAAAAACCTTTACACTCCTCACTTTACACTTTTACACACCTTTACACTTTTTATCTTTACTTTGACTTTTTTAAAAAAAAGAGAATATAAGCTTTTATTTCTTACTGTAACATGATTGCAAGTTTATAGTAAAAATATTTTTGGCATCAGTTTAATTTTTACCTATTATTTTTTATCTGTTATAAATATGTATCCGATGTGAAATACCGTGTGGGCGATGACGTAATGGCCGCGGCCATTACGCGATAATGGCCTTTTAGGCGGGAAGCCGTCAAGGGTTAACTTATAAAAGTATTTAGAACAGGGGTAAGCAACCTTTTTTGCTCGGTGGGCCGCAGTTTCAAAAACAAGGAAATAAAGTATATGTACAAGGTTCAAAACATGTTATAAACTTGGTATATGTTTGTATTTAAGATATTCAAAACTAATTAGACACTTTGTTATCCTTTAAGCCTTGCTTCTCGGTTATTTTTTAAATAAAAATAAATTTTTTCATGCCTCGAGGGCCACGGGTTGCTCATCCCTGATTTAGAACATTAACAAACTTACTTTGAATCCGGAATATATACCGCCGTTGAGACCGACGCCAATGGCCAAAACCGCCACTGTGGCAGCGGGGTTACATCCGGTGTTCGCTGCGATTAACAGACCAATAGCAGGTCCGTACTCCCCTGAGAAAAAAAATCATATTTAATTAAAACAAATTCATCATTTATTAATATAATTATCTGCACAGCTTCATTTATTGACGCTCCTCGGGTAGTTCTACTTTTGCTGTACTCTTTAACGCGAGGGTTTGTTTTGTGGACATTTAGCAATTAGTTTCCTATCCAGGCCATGTCGGTCAATCATGGTTGACATATAGAGTTACAGTTCAAGCCATTCCGTACATACAAGGCAGTGCTAACAAACTAAATCTCATATTAATTGACCCGCATTGCCATCTAGCTTTTATATATCAAGTTGGTTTTAAAAAAAATAATTTAGAAAGAAAAACAACAATTACAGTATCCGGTGATAAATAAATATTGCATTTCGATCTTTGGAAAGAGACAATCGGCTAATTTCGGTACTATTAATGCTGTTAGCCTTGCGGCTTTTACAGCTTCATCTGTATGAGTTCACGGAACGGAGGGGTCCGTGAACACTATCAATGTAACGTTTTTTCAGTCGTTGTATTTCGTGCGACAGAGATAGTGCTCTACGAAGCCGAAATTAGCCGATAGTCTCTTTCCAAAGGTCGATGTGCAATATTTAACGCCGGGTATTGTATCATAAATTTATTGAAGAAACCGTCTATAAATAATGGAACAAATTGACGTTTATTAGAAAATAGTATTTGAGTAGAAGACACAAGCATATAAGCAAAAAATAATTAGTAAATTTTCCTTAAGGGAAGGCCTAATGGGAAATTCCCCTGACGATCAGCACTGACCGCATTAGCAGAACGTATTAACAATCATTGCAAGTAGAACTTCATAAAAATCCTTTAGTTGACTTCTACTGGGTAACAGGAATATGCCTACAGAACTTCGAGACTCTAAGTATTATGGCTTTATAGATATCGTGATGAGTCAGTACATTGTTGTCGTTTCAAGACTGACTTCACACAAACATATCTATGGGGAAATATACTATAATCGCCACGCTTGGCAGGTTGACTTACAGGTTGGCGATCCTTTGGAAACTTATTTTTGAACAGTGGCAATCCTATATGATTAATGCATCGTGTGAAATATATAAGATTGTATCAAAGGAATCGAATCCGCAAATACGATCTCATAACACTGTCTCTAGACTACACAGAGACTAAACTGTCGGTGACAACCCTTGAGAGGTCGTAAAAGCTTATTTAAGACGCTCGGGATTCGAACCTATGAACTACGATCGAAAATCTTATTTCTCTACCGTTGGGTTATGACTACTAACAAGGAGTTGAAGTATATATAAATCACTGAATTTTTAACACCCTATATTACTATTTAAAAAAAGAATATTAAAATATAAATACTTTTTTGTGACGTGATTTAATTGTGGTGTTTAAATAATAATGTTAACTCACCAATGCTGTTGATAATCTTTCTGACTTGAGTGTGGTTGAACCGCCCGCTGGACAGCATCCAGTCGGCTACCACGGAGATGAACATGGAGAAAAGCCACATGCAGAGGTAAGGGAGGGCTGACACGAAGCCGTTCTAAAAATGAAAATACGAAATTTGTTAATTGATAATCTATGATTAAATTAAAGGTGGAGGTCAAATGATTCATTTATTCAATAAACACTTGCGAAAAATTGAACCATCACTTATGATGGTGATGATGAAAACTTATTATCAAATTGGATTCCTAATCGTCTTCCTGATCGTTCGTTAAATGAATCGACAAAAACATGATATAATAGCGCAACTGTCAGACGTTAAAAAAAAAATAACCTAGCCTTAAGGCGAACTGTCAAAAACCCAAAGTTCGTAGACAACTGTCAAACGAGCTAAGTTCATAGCAAACTATGAAATACACAGCGAAAGTACAATTTTTTTTTCTCTAAGAAACGTAAAAGGTATTTAAAACTCATAAAGTAAGATGAATGAAATCGCTAGTCGTTTTCTAGTTAAGGCCATGAATTCATAATGGACTTCGTCAAGGAAAATTCGGATTCTTTGACATATTTTTTTTATTTAATTGGTATAATTAGTTTTAATATATACCAATCCGAATTTTGAAACCATTTTTCCTTACTAAATTATCATTACCTTATACATTCACCCCTTAAAAACTCTTACACTCATAAACAATCATCCTGTATATTTCATTCAGGACTATCGGGCCAACCTTAATTGCAACTGTTGATTCGAGGGGTCAACGAGTTTGAACCCGACCCCTGAACCCCCGACAGCGGGTTATTGATGACATGAGACCGGCCGGTGATTTATTGGCGCGGGTTAAAAATAGCCCGTGCCTCTTGCGCGCCGCCGTGACCCGATCGATGCGTTTCTTTTTGCAGATGATATAAAGTTTAATAATTTTTGAGGAGCTTTGGTTCATATTTTATTTCGGTGAGATAATCTTAAATGAGAATTCATTAATTACCATCTTTTAAAATCGATTATTCCGTCGCCAATTGTCACTTTAGACGAGAGAGTAGACTTTGTGATTTGTTTTAAATAAAAAAAATCCGTATTCTATTCCAATTTTAAATTACGAATGTTTATATATATAGAAGCATATATATACTCAATGTAGAGAACGCTAAATGTCGAATTGTCCATCTCTCTTCTACTCTCGGATAACATGTCAAAGTCCTTATAACCATCCTCTCCTCTCTCTTCCTCGGGACATATTCTGGACTACTGAGGATCTTGATCCTTTTCGGTAAGTTACTCGCATACTATGTTACACTATATCTGACTTCGGCGGTATTATACTATACGTGTCGAAAGTAGTAAATAAGTATAGTTGGTGTTGTACTTACATCCTTGATAGAGAAATGAAGAACTTGTCGCATGAAGGTCGGCAGCTCGGTCATAAGGGTCTCGTAGCCGTAGTTCTGGCCCATGTGCGCCAGCATTATAGCCCAGAACGGCATCGACATCAGGATCTTGCACCACGGGATCGGTGGTGACTGGATAAATTGAAATTGATTTCTTTTATATTTATAAAACACATATATACACATATATCATCATGCTATACAACGTCCACTACTATATATATGCCTCCTTCATAGATTTGCAATAGAATCTGTTGGAAGTCTTTGTATTTGATTTCCTTATTTTGATTCTATATCGTAAGGAAATCCTTCATATACATATATATAAAGATATATAGAAATAAATGAAAAAAGTCAAGGATGACTTTTCTTGTCGTAGTGAGAACCTTGTGAAATAAACACTAACTTAATCTTGATGTGATTTGTATGTACACTTGTTTTAAATATCGATAAAAAAAGAAAAAAAACAGGTTCGTTAAGACCATAAAAAGGACAAATTAAAAAGGAAATACTATAACAATTTATCATAATTATGTATTGAATGAAACTTTCGATTTGTTCTAGAAGTAAATACGTTTAAAAATTAAAAAATATATAAAATTGTATTTCGAACGTTAAAAAAAATCGTTAAAAAAAACACATTTTAACTCACGCTAGACCCGGCAGCGCCCCAAAGCGAGCTGAGGATGTACTTCTTCTCGGCTTCCTTGATCCGGGGACAGACCTCAGGGTCTTCGGAGACCAGGAACAGGAAAGCGAGACACCAGACGGTACCGATGATACCGAAGACATAGAAAATGGAAGGCCAGCCACCAGCGAAGCCGTACGCGGAGAGCAGACCAGAGAGGGGCATGGAGATAACTGTGCCGAACTGTGCTCCTGCAATATATGGTCGCCTGGTATAAACAAGTATTTAGTCCCTGATGATACAGACACCCATCTTAAATATGTTTGCCTGATATAATAATTTGCACCATAATTGTACGTTTAATCCATTACTTTATTATTCTTTTCTTAATTTTGTTTAAACATTATAATTGTACGTACTTAGTGTGGTAATTTTATTTAATAAATAATTTAATTAGATATATATATTTTTTTTACTTTTTTTTCCTAAATTTCTGTCTGTGATTTGTAAAGTCTCATCACCATCATCATCATCGATAGACGTCTACTACAGGGCACAGACTTCCTCTAAAGATCATCACGATGACCGGTCTCGCGGTGCCCACATCATCGTCCTCCATCTAGTGGGGGCTTACCCACGCCGCGTCTACCAGCTAATGATCACCACTTGTGATGCTATAAAGTTACATATCCTTTTGTTATTATTTCGAAAGGTCTGTGTTGAGGTCTTACCGGCATATACAGCGGCTCCCATCCGACTCCTCTCGTTAGGTGGAATCCATTTAGCCAGCATAGCATGAGAGCATGGCACAATTGGACCCTAGAAGAAGTAATAATTTATTATTATTTTATGACATGATCCACCGTCATCGTTTTAATATTAGTCAAATAAAGTGATCATCACAACGCATGCCTCTTGTTATAATAAGACCGTAATAATCATCAACGGTAATCATCACTGTTTCAACTGTAGAGGTCAATTGAGGGTGGATGTATGGCTAATGGAATGAAAGAGAAAGACTGGGAAAATTGTAGAACGAAAGGAATAGTACGACAGATAATATGATACATGAAAGAGGAGAATGATAATAATAAAAAATTATATGAATAAGTTATTAGAAATAAGAAGTCCCTGTCCCACACGAGATAGGGGAACGAGAGGTCCCCAATAGCGGGGACCAAAAAAAAATTGTAGAGGTCAACTGCAGGACATAAGGATCTCGAATAGATTTATAATAGGACTAGTTGAGGGTCTGCATCCAGCGTCCATCTTTGCGCTTCCGTGGTCTCCCTTCCAGAACCTTAAAGAGGCCATTGGTCCGGCGACCACCAGTTCTGCTATGTAACCTGCTCAATGGTTACTTTCATTCATCTCCAAAGCTCCTCATTTCTCATCTTATAAAGCCTCCTTGCATAGTTATCTAGCAATATGACATATGATTTTTTATTATTATTAAGATCTATATTACACAGGCATTAGCGTACGTACGTACTTTTGTACAATTACGTTTAATATTTACGAAAAGAAAATTTTTGCTCGCGTCTTTGCTATGTGTAACTTAGTTCGTAAACTATTTAAAACTAAGTTCAAGTGAACTAATTATTATGAACATTGGATCCCATCCTTTTGAGGAGCCCGCCATTGTGGAGCCTGGATTTCATGCTTTGAGATGCTTAAAATTCATGCGATGGTCAGAGTTAATACAAGTATATCACACTTACCTCGCCCAGGCCTTGGATAAATCTCACGAGGATGAGCCACTCGTAGCCCGCTTCCGCCGCGACGGGCACCAGAAGTCCAAAAACGGAATTGATAAGCATGCCAACGCCCAGGAACAGTCGTGCACCGAATCTGAATAAGAGACGCAACTTTGTATTTCGAGTCCATCGGAGCTGTTCTAAGGCCCCTTGCAATATACTGGAGTTCACTTACACCGAACATACTTTCTCTATCTAAATTTTAAAAGTCTGTTTCAGAATTCCATTACAAGGAGTTGTAGTTTATACTTGTCAGGTCTAAATCCCTCAGCACTTGCCGTCTCGTACTTGGAAGATACAGAGAAGAGTGTGATCTGAATATCGAGAGAAAAGTAGAGGGCGTAACTATCGCCTTTATCTTAGGCGACAATGAATGTCGGCCACCAACTTCTAAAGTATTACAGAGTAATTGTAAAGGAGGTTATTGAAAGGACCAAAAATTAGCAAAGTGGTAGAAGACTGAATTAATGTAATAAAATACCTGAATTTAAAGAAAATCAAACTAGTGTAATAAAACAATGAAAATTAAGAGATAGAAACAATAATACAGTAAATAAGTGAATGTGATGAGACAACTGTAAGATTAATACTAGTATAAAAACTGTTATACTTTGGGAATGAAATAGAGTGATGAAAGGGTATAGGTAAAAGGATGACAAGAACGATAAAGGAGTAGAAGATTTGTTGGATGGAAGGTAAAAAAGACTAATAATATTCTTAAGGAAGAAAGTGAAAGAATGTAAGTAAAGAAATATATAAAAAAAATATTATACTCAAAGATGTAATGTCACTGTTCTAACAATATAATAGGGAGAATGTGAGGGACCCCAAAAAAAGAAAGAAACCCTTAGCAGATTATTGAGATTGTCCGCTACGATACCTCCAATGCACACGAATTTACTATAGATTTATTAGTAAAATCAAATTCCCTCTCTCCATTGGTGATCACCTTCACCAACCAGACTCCTCACCCTATCAAACCAAAATTTAAATGATCACACCAATGCGGTCTTAGAAGCTCGTTCCAGAAATCATCATAGTTTCAACCTATAGAAGTAGTGTATAAAATATTGCTTTTTATTCACCGCATGTGATTTATTTAAATATGAACCGTATATTTAATGTTCAAGTTAAATAGATACGAAAAGAAATCCTTTTAAATTATATTTACGAAGAGATTAGGGTCATGAAAAATTGTGTCAAGTACGACCTTCGGTTCATTTTATCATTTACATTTGTTTAAGGTTTTTTAAAAAAAAATATAACTCGACCTAGATCCATTAGTTAAATAAGTCAAACATATGATTCTCTAATCAAATATTGTTTGTGTAATTTAAAACATAATATCAAATTGATTTATAAACTTATAAAAGGTGAAGCAATTTAATGGATTTCAAACGTATCTATTTAATGGATTTAATGGAATCAGCGTTACCTTGCGGAAGTCCATCTTAAGTAAGAAAAGGACCAATATTTAGCCACTTCCGCACATGCAGTGGTAGTCGCGCAACAAAGTGCACCGCCCGCCAGCCCGCTGATAAATGCGTATGCCGCAAACAATGCGAATCACACACACAGAGTTTGAAATTGAGAGACTCTGTGTTTGGCACTAATCGGTGTAACATAACTCCTGAAGATGCTCCGTGGAGGGGGAAACACGCGTTGAGTAATTTGGCGGTAGCGGTTGTGTGATTCGCATTGTGGCTAAATATTGGTCCTTTTCTTACTCAAACGTATCTGTTTGTGTAGATATGCATAAAGCCTATGTCTAGGGTGGGGGCAGACTAATCCCCCAGTGAACGACTCTCAGTCCGACGATGGTTCGACGAGGTGCCAAATCATCGTAATAGCACCCTTTTAAATGCCTTTACACCCACAACCAATCATCCTGTATATGTATATCCAAGAGCGATTACTCGGAAACGGCTCCACTTATGACGAAGGTTTTTATATAGAAAAAAATGTATATAATAACGCTTCTGTTCTAATAATAAGCACAGATTATATATCTCATCTGTCATATCGACATCTAATTAAAAAGAGATGTTTTTAATCGTTTAAATCGATCAACAAAATTAGTATTAGTATGTACGAAATACAAAAATTGTTTGTATCGATAAATACGGATATCATATTGATTTTTTTATTTCTCTTGTACTGCGTGTGTACTGTGTGTAATACAGTAATAATACATATTAATATCATACAATAATTACAGTAATTTTACTTGTGAAAAAAATAAACTAAGTAAAGTTTATTTTTATATTATTTTATATGGAGACACACATGTAAACATTTCTTAGTGGTCCGAACGGAATGATACCGATGTCTATGTATGTATATGTGTTAAGTTATGTTTTGTGTATATGTGCATATATATATATATATGTGTATATATATATATATATATATATAAATATATATAAATATATATTATTTATTAAAAAGGGATATGCAGAAAGGTGTGAAAAAATCTACTCACCTTTTAGAAAGAATGCCGAAGGGAATTTGCGTGATGACGTATCCGTAGAAAAAGGACGAGAGAATATATCCTTGCAGTGTCGAACTCCACACGAAGGAGCCATCTTGCGATGCGGCCACCTGTATCGATAAACAATCATTTAATATAAACCTCATAATAGAAAAAATTGTAGTTCTTTGTCCTTTGAAAAATATGTATTACACAAATTAAAAAAAAATAGAAACATTTTTCAACTATATTTGAAAAGAGCAACTGTTTAATTTTTCGTCGGCTCTTCTTAGCAGAGCTTCCTTTCGAGTCGATGGTAGCTGCCTGTAAGACTAATAACACCGACATTTTATGTCGATTGACGATTCAAAAAGAGCAAATGTTAAATTTGTCATCGGCTCTTCTTAGCAGAGCTTCCTTTCGAGTTGATGGTAACTTCCTGTAGGAATAACAATACCGACAATTGATTGACGATTCAATTTTGAAACCTACCAATAACCTCTCATCAGTGCAACTGGCAACATTTGTAGTAGAATTGGTAGGATATGTGTCTAAATAAAGTAGGTTTTTTGCGAAAAAGATATTTATGTAAATATGCTCATAATATGTTTTAAATTAATAATTATATATTATATCATATTAAATGCTATATTAGGTATATATTAATATACACCACTGTGACCTACGATGGATGTACTCTGGGATCAAAAACTCCCAAGTATTAGGAAGGCAGGTAGTTATTTTTTGTTAGGCTGGTAGAATTGCCCATAACATTTGCAAAGAGTCTCTTTATCAAAAATTGGAATATCATTTGTCTCTGCCTAAAACATTTTCAAGGATGTTTTGTGTCAAACGCGTCAAGTCTGGATCGGTCGAAGTCATACTGCATTGGTTCTTCGCCACTTTTTTGTCTTGTTCCGCAAATACTGTATTCGTCTTATTTGGCTCCGAGCGACTTTTGGGTATTCAGCAAACTGAAAATTCCAACACTAGGACGACATTTTAAATGAAAAATACTTTCAAAAAGACTATTCCGATTTTTTGAAGGACTGAAAAAGGCTTTGGAAAAAATGAGAGCAGCGGGAACACCATACCCAACCGGGACCATGATCACGTGCAATCTAACAAGAGTGGAGCTTTGAGAAGAAGAAATAACGTTGGTCAGCCAAACCGACCAAGTTATGTTTCCGTCTATTCGGGAACCCTTCAATTGATAATATTTGAATATAAAACTTACGCTAGTTGCATTAGAGTCGACATTTCCACATTCGGTGTCGATCGCCTCCTTGTCCACTGGTAGAGCAGTGTGGTTGACCATAGCTACGATGGCGACGGACATGTTCGTTCTCATGATGTAAGCGTTGGCCATGCCGAGGAACAGCATGAACGTCACCCAGTGCCGGGTGCCGAGACCACCTGGAATTAATGTCATTTTTATTTCTCGAGTCCTCAAAGATTGGTAAATTATTCTACAGTGTTGAAGATACTGTGACATTAAAAATACAAGTCCGACCTATTTGGAATTCTATGGAGTATATCCAATAATAGCAACCTAATGCTTAGTTCTTCGTGGGTTCTTCTCAGATCAGGGAACGTCTGGAAAACTTGCAGCTCTATTTGATTTTATTTTCTATCAAATCGGACTCTTGGGGCATTTTCCTTATGTCGTACAATTGATACATAACCCATAGACGCAAAATGGGAAAATATCAATGTGGGGATATACCATAATTTAATTGGCAGGTTGGTTGGTAGCCGCTGTGTGGTATTATGGTATGCAGAAGATGCTGCTCCCATTCTTTAGAACAGTGATTCCCAAAGTGGTCTATATCGACCCCTAGGGGTCTATGACAACCTGCAAGGAGTCTACGTCAGCGAAAAAAAAAATTGAGGATCCATGAAATGAAAATGGGGTCCACGATAGTGGATCTCAACACATACACTGATAGTACCTATTCACTTACATCATACTATCTTATAATATCAAAACATTTACATTATTTATAAAAGTACCTATGAAGTAAAAAATATTAATATGTTACGTATATTTTACATAACAGATACAAAATTTCATTTTGAGTAGTTTTAATTTAAATTCAATTAATAAATGTATTAATTAACATGTGTTGTTACTTTAAGTTTTTAACACTAAACTTCACTACAGTTAGAAATTTACAGGAAATCAATACCAGGTAAGTAGGGGGTCTACCCAACACGGAAACACATGGCAAGGGGTCTACGACACAAAAAGTTTGGGGAACTCTGCTCTAGAACCTTTTTTGTCAGAAGTAGCAATTTGTGTATCAGGAATCGAAACCACGACCTATGATCGCAAATCTCTAAGCTCTACTTCTAGTCTACCACTGCCAAGTAGAGTAACATGAAGGAATATATATGACAACTAGCTGTCAAACGTTGTTTTGCCATGTATGTTATAAACTAATAAAAAACAAGGGTTGATCGTAGAGGGGTGAAAATTTAGGGTTGTATGTATTTTTGTATTCGGTATCATTAAAAAAGTAAAAACAAAAAATGTTGTCGAAAAAATCAAAAATTAGGGGTGGACCACCCTTAACATTTAGGGGGATGAAAAATAGATGTCCGATTCTCCACACAGGTCGATATGCGCGCTAAGATTCACGTAAATCGGTCAAGCCGTTTCGGAGGAGTTCAATCACGCACACCGTGACACGAGAATTTTATATATTAGATTATAAACTTGCAATATTTATTGACAGTTTATTTGTATTGTATTAACAAATTCTGAATCTACTACATATATGTATTCATACATACATATGTATATATAATTCTTAAATGGAATTTGATTAAAATTTGTATCTGGCCATAGTTATGTTCTAAAATTGATTTAAAGTGTGATAACTTATGAAAAAAAAAAAGACTTTATTTATAAGTATATATGGTACGTACAGTGTGATATCATCCATTTTAAGACATATGATCTCCTTTGACCATCACTCGCACTCAAACTGATGCGGTCTTGGCATCGCCGCTATCCCAAGTTTATTGCACTTTCTTGCTACTAAAATAGTCAGAAAATTTTTCTGATTTATAGTCTGTGCAATACAAGGTTGGTTGTAAATTTACCAAACGCAAATAACCCGCGTCTTTCCGTTTATACAACGATAACTTTGAAGTTTCGAATATGAGATTTAATTTTATTTATCGCGTTCGAAATATTATTATTTTAAGACGTAAAGATTAAAAATCGAGAGATCAATCGATATTTGGCGGGAAAATCTTGACAGCAAATGTCAAATGGTTTACGACTGCGTTTTTCGTACTATAAAACGCAAACTTTTACTAACGTAAATAGATTAAATTTTATACATATATATTTCGAAGGTAAACATTAAATATTTGTTTTTAATTTAGTGTCTAAATCTCGAAAACTATAGCGTATTAATAAGATTCCATTCAGAGGGTTCAATAAACGTGAATGTTGCCATTGCGAAATATATAAACAACTAGCTGCACCCGTAACTTGTTTCACATTGAATTAACCAAAAAAAAAAAGTTTTTTTTTTTCTTGTATAACAACTTTGTCCGCTACCGGTCAGACGCTTAGTGTACGGTTAGGAGCCGTTCTCGCGCCGGCACGCGATGCCTGCCAACCAACTTTTATGAGTTAGTACGGCACCGGCATCGCGCGAAGTAACATACAAATTTCTTTGGCGAACAATTGGCTTTTAGTTTTTTATTGTATTTTTTAATTGCGCCTGCAATATACTCGTAAGTACAAGAAAGGATTCGCTACAAGCCAAAAAAAACGCAAGACTTGTAACTGATAAAGAGAATTCATTTCGCAATGCCGGTCTCGCATCGGTGCGTGACATTTGTGATTTCTTTTTTTTATTACTTTATATATGCAAGTAATACTTAATTAACCCTTTCCACTCCAAGGCTGTTACGTAGCATCGATAAAATATAATTGAATTATAGTATCTTGCGATTCTAGAATATGTTTCACTCATTCGTGATTCAAACATTTTAGTAACAAAAATCTTTCCCGTTTTAAAATTTTCCGCAAAAAGAAGTATTACACCATGTCGAGTATCACTCGACAGTTGAGCTTGTGGAACAAAATCAGTGTCGAGTGACACTCGACATTGGAGTGGAAAGGGTTAATAACATTGCACCCCTTTTTGAACAAATAGACAACAAAAAAGAAAATTGGCCTGTAACTGACTTCTATGTTCAAGACACTGGCAGTGAGGCTGCTTTTTTTTTCTAAATAAAAGTACCCAAGGTTACTTATTTCATCATCTACCTGCCAGTATAAGTCCTGTCAAAAATAGACCTTTTATTTCAGATATTAGCCGGAACAAACAGAGAGACAGACAAAAATTACAAAATATGTAATATGGTCCGGATGTATATTCATATGTACGTATTAAAAAGTGGTATTTTATAACAAACAGACACACCAATTTTATTTATTAATAGATAAATTAAAATTACGATCTGTTAGTAACTTATCGACTTATAATTAATTTTTATTATTAATTACGAAACAACATTGAATAATCGTATTTCGTTCATATTAATAAATTCATATTAGATGTGATACCTTATTTCGAACTTGGCAACAGTTTGCTTTTTGGGCGCCAAAACGTCATTTACTGTCGCTGGATGGTATGAAATGATACACGAGTGATCCATTCAATTGAAAGTTAAAGTCATTTTAAAATTTGTTACGTAATTTATTTTATTTATTATTTATTTATTATATTTATTTTATTTCAGAGTTTATATATATATATAAATATATATATATATATATTTATATATATATATATATATATATATATAAGGATAAAAGTATGAATAAATATCCACCAATACCTCACTTTGCGTCGTGGTTACGTTCCAAAAAAACACGATGCAAATTGAAACGCCGCAAAGTGAATTAAGATTTCCTATAGCAAATCATGTAAAGATCGAAGATAGGTTCCAGGGTTTCGAAAATACTATATATATATATATACAATTAACAGAATATTTTCGGGATTATTCTATGTCGATTCAGTAGTCCTATTAAGTTATTTTAGCATAAAAACCTACCTACCTATGTTTTAGTATAAAAGCAATGTAATTAAAATTTAAAATACAAGTTTATTCAATGTATGTATTGCTTTTTATGTAAATATATTTTATATGACTCAATTAATGGTACCATATCTGATCTATATAACAATCTTCGTCGTCGTTTCATCCAAAGATATCTAGCTCTATTTCGTGTAGCGCACGTGTGAAATGAAACCCTGGCGCCCCCTGGGCCTGACCCCCTCCCCCCCGCGGCTATAACTATTAACTTTGCCGTCGTAGCAAGAAAGTGTTTTCATATTCCAACAATCTATTTTATAAGTAGGTATAGCTTACAGTATGGTATTAGTTACGGCATTTCTTGGCAGATAGGTTGGTGATAGTGTGGTATTATGTTACGCAGAAGAAGCTGCTACCCATCCTCTGGAAACTTATTTACGGCCAGGGGGTAATCTTGTATAATTAATGCACAAAGTGAGAATTATATAAGATTGCATTCCGATAATAGAATCCGCAACCTACGATCGCATTTCTCAGTCATCTACATCTGGCGTAGTGATAATACTGTAAGATAAAATTATTACAAAAATCCGATTAATACATATAAAAACTATTTTTTACTATATGTCCTTACAGACTGTACTACCAGAATTTAAAAAGTAAAAAATTAATTTAACATATTTCAGAATGATCACATTAAACAGGAATGATCGGAAACAGATTAAAAAACATTAAAATTTTCATTTAACAAAAAAATATATATACACAATATTAAATAGTAAACATATAAAACCTTTTTAAACCGCGATGTAAAAGTAATTTCGTACTTTATAAACCAACTGCAATGTAAATTATTATAGGCCTTATGCTCGAATGCCAAGAAAGTTTTGCGAACGCAGTTTAAATTTAGAAAAAAAAATTTCGGTCACTAGTGACGTCCTTGTGCATACTTACATATCGACACGTTGAAATATTTTAAAATAACCGTTTTACCTATATTTCTCTGTTTCTTATTTAACTGTACGTGATATTTATTACTAAGTGTATATAGATTAATTATATTTTAAATTTATGTTTAAAGTCATGAAAAAAAAACTATTTTCTATTATTTAGCGGTTTTCGTCACTTGGAGCGAATGGGATCGGATCGGAGCGTGAAGGTAGCGTACCTGGAAAAACCGAGGGGTCGAAGACCAGTGGGTAGACCTAGGTATCGCTGGATCGATCGCGTTGAGGCAGACTTGCGCGAATTGAATGTCAACCAATAGCAGACGATGGCGCAAGATAGAGGAAAGTGGAAGTCTCTCGCTTCGGAGGCCAAGACCCACTTTGGGTCACTGAGCTAGCGGAGTAGTAGTAGTAGCGGTTTTCACAAACCGCAAAGGCATTTCTTTTTTATTTTATCGACTTTAGGCATATCATTTGACTTCTGTCTCGCCTGATGTTAAGTGATGACGAGGTCTATGATGCTACATGCTTGCTTAGAAGAAACCTATTCACTCTTAACTTGAACACTCCCAGGTTATAGTTGACTAGAAACAATGCCGGTAAGTTGTCCTATACGTTGTCTGTTCGCAGTAAAGAAGTAGTATTGAAACATTTAAGGGCGGAAGGGATTTCAACCGTGTATGGATGATGTACAATTCAAAACAAAAGGAAAGTGTGAATAAAAAAAGAATGTAAAATATTTTAATAAACAAAAGTAAATTATTAAAATAATCTAAAAGTGGTACTCTGGAGGTGAAGGCGAAGTAATGAAGGGAATGAAAAGGAAAGAAAGAAAGGGTATGAAAAGTAAAGGAAGGAAGGGAATGAAAAGGAAAGGAAGGAAGGGAATGAAAAGGAAAGGAAGGAAAGGAATGAAAGAGAATGTGAAGAATAAAAGAAAGATGTGTAGAAGATAATGTGAAGGATAAAAGATGAAAACATATTGTCCTTGCGTACCTAAGACTGGCGAATATACGAGAGGTCTCCAATAACAAGGACTCGTATAAAAAAGAGCTGCCAGATCACTCCATCCAGCTTCATCCAAGCTATATTAAAACGGTCTACTAATTCAATAATTGACGCCGCCGTCTAAGGCTCTCAGAGAAACTTTCTAGAAAGTGAAATCGTGGTTTATGCTGCTCCATCATCACTCTTCCACCTCTAATCGAAGCAATCTATAAGTGTATACAGACATTTACCTATATTTTACATTATTTACGTAATAAATAAATTATTTATCATAATATCCCTTTAATGTTATTATCATCTAATATATTCAGGCGTTCCTTCGCGAAAGTTCATCCTATGTAAGAAAGGGGGATTTGTCTTTAGTAAAAAAAGGACCAATATATAGCTACTTCCGCTATGCAGCAGCAGTCGTGCAATGAAGTGCACCGCCCGCTGATAAATGCGCGTTGGATGGCTCACTCGGTGTTTGGCACTGGTCGGTGTAACATCTCCTGAGGATGCCCGTGGAGAGGTGAAACACGTGTGGAGTGAATTAACGTAATAATATATAGTTGTGTTTGTCATTGTTTACCGCACGCGCATTTATCAGCGGGCTGGCGGGCGGTGCACTTCATTGCACGACTACTGCTGCATAGCGGAAGTAGCTATATATTAGTCCCTTTCTTAATGTTATAATCATCAACATCATGGCATAGCAGATACATTGTTGGACGAAGACGTTCCCAATAAATTTCCAATAGGACTGGTTGGAAGTGGCCTTCATCTGTTCCCTGGCTTTATCATAGTCGTATAGTCCAGCTTTTGGATGGCCGTCTTACAACTATTGCCATTTCGTGGTCTACACAACAGAACTTTAGGGCTCTAATGGCCATCTATTCTACTTGCTGTGGTCTGGCCGCTGTCATTTAACTTAAACCCACCAATTCTATACCCAGGGCTATTCTGGTTAGTTTCGTCTACGAATCTCCTCATTGCTGATTAGATCTCCTAGAGAAACTTGTATAGCCCTGTCCGTTGCAAGTTGACGACTGTGTGTTTGCCAATAATATTATCAAAATATCTTTCTATTAAGTTTTTTTTTATTAAAATCTCTATTCCACAGATACAAAAATACGTGCATTTGTTTTTACAATGACGTTCGATGTTTTCGAAAAAAAAATATTCATATTTTTTCATGTCACAGCGATAGTCTCTTATAGTTAAATATAAATTATAATATTTTTTTTAATAATTCAATGGTTTGTTGTTTTTTTAAACGATGTCCTTACGAATTTATTGAACTATACATAATTACTATGAATTTCATAATCACATATATATATATGTATGTACACGCCAGACTAATACGTTCATAAAGCTCCAGAGACCGAGAAGCCTTATATATACTATGTAATATAGTTGCATTTGTAATGCTTCGTCTGGTACAAAATCACATAGAAACTAAAATATTTTTTTTAAATTACTTCATTCATATATCCGTGTTACTATCCAGTATCACGTTTTACACACGTTCTCCCTTTTGTTTATTTTTTTTTTATAATTGATATCACAAAATCTTTAATACAGCGATTAGAAAAAATATGCATACTTAGCTTGTTATATGTGTAATAATATATTTATAGTTATAGCGAAATAATACTGTAAAAAGAAAGAAAGATGAATTTTGTTCATTCAAATCAATTTTATCTACTTCGAGGTAATCCTTGTTCGATAAAACGCACTTTTGCCAACGTTTTTTCCATTCTTCGAAACAGACGGAATAGTCTTTTTCCGGTATAGCCTTTAAGACCTTTTTCGATTCCATTTTAATCTTATCAATCGAGTCAAAACGGCGTATTGGTCTTTTTAGTTTGCTGACTAACCACAAGCCGCTCGGAGCCAAAATGAGTTTTTGGCAAAAAAGTCGCAAAGACTTGATGAGTTCAAGACATATAACATCCTCCAAAATAGTTTAAGATGTGCCAAATATTCGAACTTTTGACAAACAGACTTTGTAAATGTTATATACAGTCCTACCAACATAGGCGAAAAAAATTACCTGCCTTCCTAATGCCCGGGAGTTTCAAATGACAATTTCACCTTACAGCTAAAAGCTATTTATCAATCTAGTGTATAGACGTCCTTATCTGCGCTTGTATGGTACGCTAATTTAGAATTATAAGGACCCGGCGGCCATCTTTTCTGCGCGCTATGTTACCTGCTATTTCAACTTGCCAATCCTCTGAGCTATTTCGAACATAGCCTTCTCCATTGCACGTTGTACGACTGAAAACTTGCCAATAAAGCACGGACTAAATAATAACTTCAGGTCAATATACATTGGAATTTTCGATATCTAAATATAACTTTATAGCAAAGGTTTATGTATAAATCAAATTTTACTATTCATAAAGGGAATTCTCATTTATTTTTCATTTTTACAGTGACCTTAACTAGGTTTACAGAAATAAAATATAGTCCGTGAATTTATTTATATAATTTGAGATTATGATAATTGTATATAAACGAAATCACATTCTGAATAGAGCGCGTGACGTGAGCGGGCGTTTTGGCGGGAAACGATGATTTACACGCGCACGGGCGCGGTGACGTCATCGCGTATTGGGCGATCGCTTTGATGGAACGCCCAGACTTGAACGCGGAAAATTCTATTCACAGAACTCTCCCAATGACAAAATTATAAATCTCCACTAAAACGTAAATATAATCCTTAATAACTTTGAACCTAAATTAGACTCATTGCCATTAATAATTAGTTACTTTTTCAAACGAATATATTGTAAATAGTAGACTATTATTAAATCACATTCGAAATTTAAAAAATAAAATGTGCAGGAATTATTTTTAATTTGTATTTTACATTTCGTCATTCACAATAATTCCAAATTCAAATGATATTTAAAAATATATTCCTAGTTCGTCTCATTTTAAAAATGTAAATCAATTCGGCTGACACGATTTTGCGTTTTTAATGTGCGAATTATTTTATTTAGATTATAAATGATATTTAGGTAAGCACAGATATTATATATTTTATGTTATGAAAAGAGTAAATATATTTTACCAATCTAATAGAATGTAACTAGTTCTACGTGAGGTTATAACAAATAGATTAAACATAAAATACAGATGTAATTTATAACAGATTCAATAGTCAATAATTTAAAAAATATGTTTAAAAAATTTTATTAAACGATATAACATATGTATAAACTAAACTGTCACATTAAAAAAAAAAAAAACAAAATTAAGTTTATAGATATATTTTGCATCGACTTAGATATAGTTTTAAAGTTTTTTTTTTTATCTAATTCAGGTAAAGAGGTTTTTCATTAAATTTGACATTGGTGATGAAAATTTCTTAATTCTCGTCAAGGCCGTTCTTAAACAATGTGATTCACAGACTCTTATCAGCGAATTGCGTACACTTTAATCATTCTTTTTTAAATTGCGTAATATTTGTTCGTGTTCACAATCTTTATGTATATTCTTCCGGAACAAGGTTACAGATATTGTATAAAACTAATTAAAAGAAGGTTTTGTTTTTCTGACATCAGATAATTATATATAATTATTTATTGACTCATGACATATGTATCATGACTTAATATGTTCATCATTATTAATATAGAGATAGATGCCATCTTCAACCAAAGATGGCGACGATGACGATGTTAAACTATATTTATTTAAAATGATTTAAAAAGTTTTACTGCATGTTCGGATGATAATTGTGTTGCACCTGAGAAGGATAAGGTAAAGAAACTCGGTGAGACACTATATATATATATATATATATATATATATATATATATATATATATATATATATATATATATATATATATATATATATATACATATATATACATTGAAGTGGCCATCATTGACAAGGCGTTTTCTTATATGAAGACATTTACATTGTAAAAAATCTTAGCAAAGAAACTTTTTTTGATTTTTTTCCCCCATCATACTAAGTGTTTCCCACGTGTTGGGCCCACGACCCACAGGGTGCATTTTTGATTATTAAGGGAGGCAATTCGAAAGTAGACTCCACAAGAGTCTTCAACCAACCCTTTCGCTTTAATATAAACATGGCATATAAAAGATTGAATAATTAGGCATCTAGAAGCCTTGCTGGAGTTTCTTCCGCAACTTCTACCAGCGCTAAAGATTTTCTTAACGGTATTGATGATATTAACCAGGCAATAGCAACCGACCAATCTGAGGATCTCCCCATTCGAGCGCGTTTATTTTAGAATATTAATTATTACAGATGTGTGACAACCCTAGCTGGGGTCTTCTCATGGGAGCGCATTTTTAGACCCTCCATTGACCGCCAGCTGAAGTGATAAGAGCACGGCTTTTTAATCCTGTAAAATAACCGTGGCTCCTCCAGGATCCATTGAGCTTCGGTACAATAGATGCCATTTGAGCAGCAATGAAAATCCACACCAAAATAATTTAATATAAAAGGCATAAAATCATTCAGGATGAATTCTGTGATAAAAAAAATATACAATAATTCTGTTGAACTAGAAAAATAATTATTTTACTATTCTCACGTATTCCATCATAGATAATTGTACTGTTAATTATATATGTAAATGTAATGCGTGTTTTCCTAATGAATTCTTTTCCCGTGAATATATTTTATTGCTTTAGATTTTTATATCAGATTATATCAGCTATAATTATAGTATGAAGTTGATAAAAGGACCTTTTTGAATTCTTCTCTGCACTTATACGAAATCTACTTCTTAAAAACGTTGATATAAAAATAAATTCTTGAATTTTAAAATATATTAATGTACACCATCTATATAATCGATGTTGAACATAGATAACGCTTTAGACATTTCATTACCCGGCAATAAATATTGCACATCGACCTGTGGAAAGAGACAATCGGTTAATTTCGGCTTCGTAGAGCGTTATCTCTGTCGCACGAAATACAATCAGTACGGTATCTATTAGGAGCTGTTACAACAAGTATCACTTGCTTTTTTTGATAATTATTTTTGTTCTTTGTATAAAATAAACCCAATTTTTCTATAAGTGATGGCTTTAGGTTGGGGTAAAATAAAATAAAAAAAAAACATATAGAGCGTTATCTCTATCGCATGACTGACAAAACGACATAGGTAGTGTGGCAGAGATAATGCTCTACGTAACCGAAATTAGCCGATTGTCTCTTTCCAAAAATCACCGGGTACTGTACACTTTACAATCGCCAACTTCTCTATTCTAAGGTCCATCTAGAGGTCTCCCTACATGATTTGAATTATTTTATAATTCATAATAATATCCGTAACCTAATAATTATTAGGATTTAAGTCTATGCTGCTATTGGAATACTTTTTTTACTTCTTTATAGGCGAAGCATTTGACTTCTATCTCGCCTGATGTTAAGGGATGACCAGGTCTAGGATGCTACATGTTTGCCAAGAAACCTATTCACTCTTGCCTTGAAGACTCTTAAGTTATAATTGTATGGAAACAATGAGACCTGTAGGATGTTCCACTCCTTATCTGTTTGCAGTATAAAAATATTTGCAAAACGCTTAGTGAGGGTGGAAGGAATTTCAACCGTGTACGGATGTCATGTAGACATGACTGAACTTGTATTACATATAGACTTAAGATATATCTTGGTGTATGATACTACCGAACCTTCAGAATGTCCGGTTTTTTGACAGATTAGTTTTGGATTTAACAAACTTAATATTTATACATATAAAAATGCATTTTAATAAATCTAGCAAAAAGTAAGTTAAATAAATGTATTAATAAAAACCTCAGAAAAATAAAAGAAATATAAAGCTAAGAAAGTAATAAATAAAATTATATAAGCGTAAATTGCAGATATAGATACATATTGCAGATGGGAGGAATTTCCGTGAAACCTATTTGAAATGGCATTGCAAGGCTTACTCCTTCACCAAAGGTCGCCATGATCCGTCTCGGACAACCAGCATCCACCTTCTTCCCACGACTTTAATAATCAACAGTCCACCTAGTGGAGAAACTTTCCACGCAATGTTTACAGGCTCATGTTCACCGAATGTTTCGGCACCATTAGCCGTCCGTTGCGAAATTTTTATAAATAGAAAGAGATGCTTCAAAATTTATTTTCTACATGAAAAATTTAATAAAATCTTGTCATCTCCAATGAGGTAATGCAGACGACATAGGAAATGTTTTCGTTGTATAACCAACGTCACGTCCAAGGCCACCGGAGCCGCACAATCGCAGCTGTCACAGACAGTGAACAAGCGCGCTTTTTTTTTTTCATCCGCCATTGTTTACCTGGAATTGCTTCCATTTTGATATACGATCGGCGTGATTGATTTTCGTTGAGTCAGACATTTTTTATACAAAAAATAACACAAAAGCTATTTTTTTTAAAAAGCAGATAGAATTTTTATGTTAAAATTATTTTATTTGCAAGATATTGTAAAATGTGTAGCTTTTTAGTTGACAATTAATATATGATACTCGCTATCCCAAAATAAATAGTTTTCGAAATAATAAATAACATAATGTTATATATCTATAGTAAGAAATTCAATTTTCAAAATTCGGATTAGAAAATAAAAAAAATATTATTGTTTATAATTGTAGATTCAGTACTGCAGGAATTTATTATCTCTTGCATTCCAATAGAATAAATATTTAATCGTAATCAATTTTTACAGGGCAATTGGAAATAGGTATGTAATAAAGTAAAGTTTTTTGGTTTCAAATAAACTATGCATTCATTTGAAGAACTTTTTTTATCGATGCGTTCAAAATAGCTATTGAAAAAAGATACATAATTTCATTACTCTTCTTCGTTGCAGCAAATAAAAATCCTTTCACGGATAAAACAATTGAAACCATTAGACAGAATGAAGTCAATTGCATAACCTACTTTACATTATAAAGTGGGAAAAAAAGCAAAAAAACCAACCTTTTTCAATAAAAATAGAATAATATATAAATAAGAACTGCGATCATGTTTTAAAAGATTTATTAATAACTAGCTATCCCGACCGACTTTGTATCGAAATTATAGACACTATCGCATCCAAATAAAAAAGTAATGAAACATATTTCATACTGCTCACTTTATTTAATAATTACATGTGAATTTTTAAAAATAATATGATTTATAAATGACTGACAGATCCTGTCTAAATGACAAACGCGCGAATTTTAAAGCGCACTGTCAAATGCGCGGAGTTCATAGCGTTCACCTGTCAAAAACGCAGGTTTAATAGTCTAGAATATTCTTGAAGTTTTTAAATCTGCGCAATTTTTCATCTCCGAAACAACCCTCCACAAAGTATACAGAATAAAAAGTTAAATAAAATCGGTAGCTGTTCTCAAGTATAGGCATGATTAAGGGCAATAGGAATTAAATTAAATAAAAATAAAAACATGTAAATAAATTTATTTATATTAAGACTTAAATATCAGGTACAAAGTTAACAAACCTTTACTGTACGGCGGTATCCAACTGAATGCGATAAACAATTTAAAAATGTTATCAGGTCAAAATTCTTCTGCTAAATGTATTTTTAATTATTTATTGTATAGTAAATTAAACTTCTCAAAAGCTCAGTAATGTTAACCACGAAACAAAACTTCAGAACTCGATAGTATATGGAACCTTGCAATCGTATATGAAAAGATTAGTAAAATATGGTGCGGAAACTATCTAAAAACGTAAAAATTTAATATTTATACTCATAATTAATACATAAACTAATATTAACCAAGTACACGCATAAACCATTGTAATTATGAAAACAATTTAATTTACATAATTATTAAAACATCGATAAATTCGTCGCGATTTATTCGCAGCACTAATGCAACTGTCAAATATGAGCGGGAAATAAAATAAGACAGTTTAGAATTATTTTATCCTTATAACACGTATATTAATTCTCCTTAGTTGTAACTCCAGGTAAATTTGCGTTTTTAAAATAAATAACTAAAAATATTTGCAATTTTTCTATAAATATAGCTATGATAAAATATTACATGTACGACATTAATGACTTACTTGTGGTCAGTTATTAGAACCAAATATAATCATACTTTTTCGTTAAAGCTTGTATGAATATTGGAACTATATCGAATTAAATTAAAACTTCAAAGTTAGTCTATTAGCTATGGTGAACTATATATAACGACCAAATAAAAATTCTCAGCTTGTAATACTACCGTGTCTCGCAATCTTTTACATTATTCAGGTCACACGCTCGTCTGGGACGTATGGTTTTAACTATTTCCATATTTCACAATAATTCAAAAATATATATTTTTAAATAGTACATATTTATTATAGAAACTAAATAAATAAATTTGAATTAAATACGTCAAATCTTTTGCACTAGAAATTATAATAAATAAAATAATTTCAAGGGATTGCAGTGTAGCATCATACACATTCAGTTACGATTGCCGTGAATCGATAAATTGTATCGATTTATAATTTTAATTTATATAGTCTGCTATAGTAAAATAAATGCAATATGATATATTTTTTACATGTAATAGAATCTGTTTTTAAATGTAAAATTTTACTTTTTTTGCACAAAAAAAGTAAAAGGAAAAAATAACTGCCAATAATTACAACGGTGATCTTTCAATTTTAGTATCATAATTTTATGTGTTATCTAATATTAAAAATACGTTCTAAACTGCACGTTTAAATTTTTTTAGATGTATTTTTATATGAAGATATAAATCATTTTTATCTTCATCTAAGATTGGTAATAAAAAAGGAAAATATAGAGTAAATAATATCGATTTCGCTAGTAATGGGTAATACTCGTTTATTACTTACATACATATAAAAGCGAAATATTTAATATTCCTGTATTTTTAATGAGGTGAATGTACCTTTAAAATATATTTAGAATGGAAAACGATAAATTTAATCACATGCGATAATGAGATTTGTCAGAAATATAAAATTATTAATTAAAAAATTGCATCGAATATATTTCTCTGTCCATGCGGACGAAACGTTAGCTGACGTTGGCAACGAGTTTTTGTCTATAATAGAGGTTAACCTAAATTAAGAAAAAAAATGCTTTGTTATGAATTTTGGGAAAAATTCATGTAAGCATTTTATAATAAATTACGTACGTGTCAAGAGTGAAAAAAAATATTATTTTTTTAAAATTGTATGTATGAATTATGTTTTTCGTATGTATTATGGTAGACAGTATATCATATTTGAAAAAAACATCTCCTATTTGGAATTCTTAGGAAAAATAATTATTATTTTACGAAATATTTATTTTACGACCAGAATAAATCATGTAAATTAATTATCACATAGTTCTTCTTCGTGTCGAAAATCTGTATCGAATTTGTCAAAAAGTGCATATAGCAGATATCAGTAAGGAGATGGTAATGTAAAAACCGTAAACAAAATATTCCGGGAATCTCGATCGAATTGTTCCGATAAGATATCAAAGGTCTCGCGTAGTTCCCGATGACGTCACATTTGACTCACCCCTATACGCCTTCGGGCGCTGGTCTTCAAGACCGGGCTGCTCCCAGACCAGCACATGCGCGCCGC
Source organism: Battus philenor (assembly GCF_028537555.1). NCBI lineage: Eukaryota > Metazoa > Arthropoda > Insecta > Lepidoptera > Papilionidae > Battus > Battus philenor. The sequence continues at coordinate 1,412,488 of NW_027181675.1, read as the reverse complement.
GAGACCGGGAGACCATGGTGACGAATTATAATCGAACGAGAACGTAACCGCGCGCGTCGTCTACGTCACGTTGTCGACTGAGCGGCTGTTTGATAGGGGGTGTAGTAGAAACATTGCGAGGGTTGTAAACAGACGCGAGGCTCTGCGGTGACTGGCGTCCTGCGCTGTGAATACAGCGGGCGAAGGGGAAGAGAGGCGGTGCGGGAGACAGGGGAGGGGGGAAGAGCGAAGCACGCGTCACTCGCGTGCCCGACGCCGGCTCTAGTTTTTACTGAATCGTCTGAAAGTTCTTTACGCGGGAAAACGCTCGGCTAAACGTCAAATCTATCGCTTGTTTTTTTTTTGTATAAGAGCGCCATTTGATTTTTTTTTAAAAGAAGTGCATAAACATAAACAAATCAAGCCACTTAGTTAGTTACATGCAACCTGAACAAATGCTATATTTGTTGATTCATAATTTAAAAGTAATAATGATAATAATTTTTTTCCGAGTAACTTAGAAAAAACTTAGTGGCCTTGAACTGCATGGAATATCTGTGAACTAATTTAATATAAGTCCGTTAGACTCAAAGAGAATTTTGATGTCGCTTACATTAGCTTACACTACATTTTGTAATTTCAAAACTTTTAATTTAAATTCAGTTAAAACTACATTAGTGTGGAGAATTGTTTTAATGCTATTTTTTCCATTGAAGACGCTAAACCTAGATTATTACTGTGTCTTAGCTCAAAAACTTCCTCGGGAGCCCTGATATGGAAATTTACATTATTTGATGGGCATATGAAAGAACAACACGCAGCAGCTCCTCCGCGCTCTCATGCTGAACTGCTTGCACACAAGCTAACCTATTCACACACACGCACACACGTCACCATACCATTATACACTGTTCGGAACAAAGTTCTCTAATAAAATACTAAGAAACGATTACTTCGATTCTTCCTTTTCATAACATCGAGTGTTTTTAAACCTCATTCAGTTAATTGTTATAATTGTATATCCTTAGCCGTTGTAATTTAATTAATTAGTGTTTAAATTGTTTTTTTTTTTATCTGTATTTTTAATTTTTTCAATTTTTTTTTCTGTTACGTGTAATATAATATGAGTCTCTTAGGTGGACACTTCATGAAGTGACTGAACGATATGCATGCAAATATTACAGTAAGAGAATGCCCGAAGACGATGATATATTTTTAGGACCCGACTTTCACTGCTTCTCGAGTGACTTACATTTACTTTATTGGAGATAGACAGTAACAAAAGGCAGTAACAAAGTACAAACTTAGAGGCTTAGAAATGTAAAATTAGTTACAATTGTTACCTTATAACTATCTCACTGAGAACATACAATGATTTATAGTCAAACAATGAAAAAACAAATAAAAACATAACTAAACAGGGATCAAAGATTATGGCTTATATATTTATATTATGGTTTAAATTGTATTGTATATACGTTTGCAGATTCCGCGGGAGTGATACGGCGCGCAGAATTCGCGCTAAATCTCTTTTAAGGTAGCAAAGCTGAAGAGCTTCCGGGGGAGCCTCGTTAGGAGACCAAGCTCTTAGATTGCTGAGAACGATCCACGGAGTAACTGGATTCAGGAGTCTTCACGAGAAGGCCACGTCTTGAGCTGCCACTTATCGATAATAATCCTTTGATATTCCGTAACGACTTGGTCGGTTTTTTTGCCCGGCTAGTCATTTTGAATTTAAAAAAAAACGGTACTAAAGTTATATCAAGCATCACTTGTACTGAAATAAATATATTTGCATATCTCATCACTATTTCATTAAAAGAATATTTGATGCCCGCAAAACAAATGAATTCTCGATTCTCCCGCCTTTTTTTACGTTTCGCCTTAATCACTGACGCGAGGCGTAATGTTATTTCGAGGTTTTTTAATCTGATTGATCGTTTAGGGTTCCGTAACTTTGGAGTAATCGATTTAAAATCGATTCATTTAAATGTTTTATTATAATTATATACATATATACAGTCACAGTTCATAATAATATCTGAGTTTTTGTTTAAAAAAAGAATATAAATTAAAAAGTTGAACTGACAGCTTTCAATAAATAACAAAATATGTGTGTATATCGATAATTATTTTTATGAACATTTTTGGAAGAATACTGAGATATAAGAAAAATCGGGATGTACATACGTTTAGCTTTAACAATTAAATACATGCGCATGCGGTGAACAATGCGAAACACGACTACCACCGTTAATTTACTCTACACGTGTTTCACCCCTCCACGGGGCATACTCGGGAGATGTTAGACCGACAAGTGCCAAACACCGAGTGAGTCATCCAAGCCGTATTTATCAGTGGGCTGGTAAGCGGTGCACTTTATTGCACGACTACTGCTGCATAGCGGAAGTAGCTATATATTAGTCCCTTTCTTAGTTAAATAGAAATATATGACTGTCTCTCCACATTCATTTTAGTCTCCTGATTTAGAAGCATACGATTTTACGTTCTCAAAAATAAAAACCGTGCTGAAAATAAACCGTTTGGACAAAATTCCTGACATTGAAATAACTACGCTAGAGCATCTGAAGAGCCTTCCGAAAGAAGAATTTCAAAAGTGCTTCCAATCGTAGTATTAATGTTGAGTAATTGCATCTAGTCAAAGAAAGTACTTTGAAAGAGATTCATTTTAATTTATGAATTAGTCGAAGGTGATCAAGAATCAAGGTGCCAAATACAGAGTTACACACTAATCTACATTGATTAGTGTAACATAACTCCTGAAGATGCCCCGTGGAGGGGTGAAACACGTGTTGAGTGAATTAACGGTGGCAGTTGTGTAATTCGCATTGTTTGCCGGGTTGGCAGGCGGTGCACTTTGTTGCACGACTACCACTGCATGTGCGGAAGTGGTTAAATATCGGTCCTTTTCTTACTTAGGATGGACTTCCGCAAGGAAACGCCTGATTCCATTAAATATTTATGATCAAGAAGTGGTTAGGTGTCGGTATAAGTAGGAAACCTATTCTAGTTTATCACAATTAGCATTAGTGAGTTCCGTGGCTAGGTTACTAGTGGTGCGTTGCCTCCTTCATGTCTCATTGCGTGCTGTTCTAAGGACAACGCATCCAGATGTTCGGGAAGCGGCTGCAGCTGTTCTAAACTCTGTAGATCATGGGCAGCAACTTTGCGGGCATTATTTCCATTAATTTGACAATTCTTTTGTTTATTTTATCCAGATAATCTGCTACTGCACGAATTTCACTCACTATTTGCAAAGCCTGGTAATTAGTTGAAATATTAATCGATATAGCCCAGAAAATAGCAAGTTGAAATAGCTATGCGCAGGCCAGGCCACATAGAGATGAACAGATTGTCGATAGAGTTTTAACTTTCGGATAGATATAGATAAGGACATCGAAAGGCCGTTTATAACGGACTTATTGGTAATCTATGAAGAAGGCTTATGTTCACAGCTAAAGAATGGTGATGAGTTGCTAATTATATGAAGTAACAAATAAAAAAGCCTCTATATTTGTAGTGATTAGATAATGTAATGCTTTTTTGCCTAAAGAACAAACTTTTTATATTAAAAAATTAAAATTCGTAAAAGAGTGTTATTGGATGGCATAATTTTAATTAAACTAGCCTCTTTTGTTTTTCTTCTGATGACATACAAGTGAACATTATAAATGACCTTAAATGTATAATAAACTGAATAAATGAACTCGATAAAGATTCCAAGTTTATCTTAAATTTTACGTTTAATTATTAATAATGCATGCTATTCTATAAATAAGTAGTCGAAAATAATTTATTAAAAAATCCCGGAATATTTTGCATACAAAAGTGTATTCCATAATAGCCAACACATATAACGTAATTAAATATTCATTCAATTCCAGATTAAGAATTTTAAATTTATTAATCTAGAAATTCCGAAATTAATTTAATGTGAAAGTGCTTTCAGTATAAAGCTATCGCTTTAAATATAATTAAAAATGCATCTGAGCATGCGGTCTCTGATTATGACGTCATCTTTATCTAGTCTATTTGCCATTTAAATATTTTCATATTTTGTCGTTATAGCACAAGTGTGGGTGAAAAAAATCATTAGCTCCCATCTTAATGATGGTCCACGGCATGGTTAAGCAATAATTTAATTAAATATAAAAAATAAATATATGCGTAATCTTGTATCAATCTTTAATATTTCAATAAATAATTACCGAGCGACGGTACGTGGAAAAAGAACACGGCTGGGTCAATGGCTTTCAGTTTTTTGTGTGCGAAATAATCATCAATCGAGTTTGTGAATTAACATATCGAAGCAAGACCGAAAATAGCATGAATCACGCACGTCTCGTAATGATGTATTCAATTACCTTGCAATGTACAACTACACTAAATTGTACAGTTTATCTAACGGTTCTTACAAGCACTAACTTTTTTATTGCCAATTGTAATTGAAACTACAAGTAAACAAAGAAGATGACTTTAAATTTCATTTTTTTATTCTGAATGTAAATTATTTATCACTAAAACCAAATTTATTTCTAAAACCTCTTGCAAACTTTACAGTGCAGTGCCATCTAGTATTGAGAAGGTACAACATCATACCTAAAATTTAAAACAGCGCCATCTGTAGTGGGAAACTTATAACACGACGAAACAAATTTAATTTTGTGAAACAATTCTTCAACTATAGATGGCAGACACTGAGCAAAAATAAAATTGCATTATTTGATATTAAATGAAAACATCCCTCTTAAAACGTAAACTAGTTTTTTTATGTTGCAATTTTTATTACACATCTACAAAATATATATAAATATTAGTAGTTAAATAATAAAATATTTTAATAAGCGATATGATCTTTTTCCCGCCATATTTTTTATGACATATATGACGTTGACGTGACAATCTTGTATTATCAATAACGGAGATTATAAACTTGCGAAATATTGGCAGCAATGTGCACTAAAGAATCTCACATATGCCGACAGCGTAATAAACAGATCTCACGTGTCGTTGTGTCACGTTTCCCGCTCTTTATAAGGAACTCCAATTATATGTCGTCGGTGACACGAGATTTGATATTAAGATCGAGGCATGGAGTCTCATTTTACTAAGTAATAAAAGATGAAGGCATGACAACTAAATATTTGAAATTTTTAGTGTGAATTTTTTTAACATACAAATATTAGGGGGACTGAAAGTAATGTCGTTTCTGTCGACATATTTTACAAAAAAAACCGATTGATTTTTACTGGTCCGGCATTGAAAATTTATATACTAGATGGCAAAAGGTTGTTGATAACGAAGATGAATAAATTTTTGATTAGAAATAGAAACTTGGTTAAGATGGAGTCGTGTGAATTTAACTTAAGAAAGCGACATTATTTTATGTGAGGCACTATGAAAAATGCAGCAAGATTTATGAATGCTGTTCATATATTTCGCTGCCCACTAAAATAGTGTATGCAACACATACATAAATTAGTTTTTAACCGGTACTATAAGTGGACAATAGTTTTTTTAGATAAATGGTTCCGACGTTATTGATTAAATTGAATTAGGGAGATTATTTTTGACTTTTATATATGTAACCTTGAATAAATCCTTATTATTTTTTTTCCAAATTACAGACTAACATAAAATCCACTGTTAAAAATAGTTCTTGCTTACAGAATTCAAAAAAGATGCACAGATATCATTAAAAATGCAACTAAAATGATAATAAATAAATTCTCTTAATTCACCAAACATGGCGCAACATGGCGAGGCATTGGCATCGGAACCCATCAGGACATGACCACAGCCATAGATTTCCAATAAGGTTGTATGTGTGAAGCGGCTTGAATCTAGCTTCCTCGGATCATTTTAACCACATTGCCTGTCAACTTTGTGGATCAACATCCTGCTCCGCGCTTGACGGTTCTTTATTTTCTCTAGCTTTGATTATTTTGTATAGCTTTAAGGTCCCCAGCGACTGTTTTTTCTGCGTGTAAGCGGCCTGCCTATTGCCACTTTGACCTGCCATTTCGTTGTCGAATCTCCTCATTTTTGAGTCATCTCTTAGAAAAATTCCAAGCATAGACTTGCTCTATAGCTCACCGAGCAAATACAGAAACAGTGTGATTTGCGCCATTAAATTTGAATTTGCAAAACGCATCAGTGAGAAAGAAATTATAAATCCTTAAATATATTTTTATACAAGTAGGATTTATTTAACATGCGTTTTTAAATGTTCTCTTTTGAACATTCAATGTTGTAAGCTACCACCGGCTCAGAACGTTGATCTGTTGAGAAGATCCGACCAAAACTCAACTGTACCTTAAAGAGAGAGATTTTAATATTCGAATAATTTAATTCAAAGAGCGTTTGTTTGCTTACATTTTATTTTCTATATACTAAAATATATATTTACTGCAACATATCGTATCACGTCATCATATAAAGCAGTTGTGATTCAGCGCCATCTATTGTCCACTGACGGACAACGCGAACAATTGCTAAACTAGTATAATCACTGTGAACTACGAATCAAGCACAATAGAATTTAGACCGTATGACTGGTGAATAAGTGTTATAATTGTGTGTGGTGTAGAATAATTCCGTGCGGGTGCGGTGAGATTGAATAAGGAGCGAATTGGGTCGGTCATCGGAGACCGGATGGCGCTATTGTCTGCCCACACCTCGCCTGGTGGTTTTGAACTGATTCACACGAGGTTACTGCGCAGTACAAGGGATAACTTGTCGATCTAAATACTTCCTTGTCTTTAAACACACTGCTCACAACTGTTCAGTCAGAAATCATGTCATGATCAATCAGTAAGAAAAGGAACAATATTTAACCACTTCCGCACATGCAGCGGGCGGTGCACTTTGTTGCACGACTCGCCAGCCCGCTCATAAATGCGTATGCGGCAAACAATGCGAAGTACACAACTGACATCGTTAATTCACTCACCCCTCCACTGGGCATCTTCAGGAGTTATGTCACACCGATCAGTGCCAAATACCAAGAGGCTACCACTGCATGTGCGGAAGTGGCTTAATATTGGTCCTTTTCTTACTTAGGATGGACTTCCGCAAGGTAACGCCTGATTTCATATATTGAAGACAGTTTAAAAGTGGTTTGACCTATTTAAAAGCGGGAATAAATCGCTTGAGGGTGAGCAAAGGTACGGCGTCTTTCCTCCTCAAAAACTGACGAAAAAGTTTAGAGAAACAAAAATGGTTCTATCAAACAGGCGATTGAATTTAAATTAATTTAATTGATCCATTAAATGATCAATCAATGTTTAACCAATCGGCCTCTTGACGGTTACTGAACCAATTCCCATCGAATAAACCAGCTGATAAGTTATAATTAAGTTACTAATCTGGCTTGACTCACAACTTACCGATGACTTATCTCGAACATGATCGATCTCACCACGGTCATAGATCTGCAAAAGAACCGAGGTAGCATAGCACGAAGAATTGCTCGTTTAAAGTGTTACAGGCACATCGCTCGTGTACACGACTGCTGTTTGAATCTAAAGTTTTTTGATCGGCGATCACTAGATGCGACATTACCACCACCAGGTAGATTGACTTCACAGTCAAGGTCACGGGAAAATCGTTGGATGCGAGCAGGACTTGACAGGTTTTCTATCTTTGATTGTATATGTCTTCCTTTGGTCCATTTTATTTTATTATCTATGTGTAATATTGATTACATAGTAACCTGGTTGAAAGTACCACTTGGTACAGAGGCCAAAAAATAGTCATATTGTTCACCGGCCTTAAGTAAGACCGCTAATTGGAGCATTAGAGAGAGTGTATTAAATATAGATCACTATATTTTCCAAAAACAATGGTGGATGAATAATGCTAGTCGCATCTTAACAATTTTCAACAAAGGAGAAATCTATCTGAATGCTTTTTTTCGGAGGAGCTAGTTTTTAAGGAGAAGAGTTATACAGGAATTCTATCCGCGAAAATGTAGCGCGGTACATCCTTTAGGAACATTTTTCATTATTTCTATAGTCCAGTACTATTTGTGATAGCTCGTTCCGGGGTATCCTTTCTTTACGAAATCTGAAACGATAGTTGGAGGCCACGTCGGGCCTGAATAGGAGACAAGAGTAACACTCTACGGAGAGCAATTATGAGGCGCGGCGTTAGGCTGATGACGTCGTTTCCGAGTGGGATCTGTCCCTTTCGGTGGAGGCCTTTTTTTTCGGGTGGGGGGGATCTTCCGGCGTTCAATATGCCCAGCCTCTGGGGGGAGGACAGGGGTATGTGGGATTCCTACCCACTAACCCCCCCCCCCCCGGTGGTCTCCCTCTGCGCTATACGGGGGACCGCGGTACCTCCCGGTCAGGGATCGCCACGCGGTCTTCCCTCGCGCCGTGCTATTTTTTCGATAGCCCGTCCCGGGGTATGCGTGTATACGCTACCCCCGAAACCCTTGTGCTATCACGATGGTTCGAGACCACGTCGAACCATCGTCCGCCTCAATGTCGCCGAAGCTAGTGGGAGTTTAGGGTTTAGGGGAGGTTTGTGACAAGCTGTGATACCATTAACTAAAATGTTTTACGATTAAATGTTGATACAGTAATACCCCGCTTTACGCGAGGGATACGTTTCAAAAAAATCGCGTTAACTGAAATTCGCGTATAACGAGGTTTATGATTAAACATAGTCAAAAATTATAACAAAAAAATACAAATCATTTTAATCAATCACTTTAATTCTAGGAACACTTTATGCAATACATACTCTTATTTTTTACGGAAAAATACATCTATTGTCTTTTGGGTAACGTTTTGTTTACGTTCTTGTAAAATACGTTCATAACACCCAACACTGTTTTTAATTGTTTGACAGATGGTCAAGACACCATAGAGAAGTTGATGACTACATTATATTTATATGCACTCTTTCGCGTAATTCGAGGCATTTGAGCGAAATTTGCAATTCGCGTTATAGTGAAACCGCGTAAAGCGGGGAATTACTGTATTAAAATTTCTCCTATAAATTCTTTATATTTAAGTTTCTCTATATATATGAACTTGAATATGGTACTCCTTACGAACAATACGTTACAAATGTTAGCTACAAACAATAGGGTGTCACCGTCTCGGCTGTTTCTAGGACGGCGGTACCGTTATTCCTGTCCTGACTAACCGCCAGCGAAAGGTCACTGGAATTTAACGGCTTGGATTCAAAGTAAGAAATAACAGTTAGGATTTATAGCCTCGCAATTCATTTTATATCGAATATAAAACATATACAGAATGATTTTTTATTATTTCTTATTTGTATCGCTAGTGTTTTTTTTTTAAGTATTTTTTTTCGCTTTTACTTAGCGCAGACAGTTGGGAAAGGGTTGCCGCTATTCGATACGGATGTTTCTTCTCCCAGCTGCGAGGCACGACAGCGTTTTATAATTTTTTACAATTTTTCTTACACAATTTTCTCTTACGGGTAAAAACAGCTAAAATTTATATATATTAACAATAAAATTTGTAAGTTTCACTTAATTGTATATTAGTTGGTACATTATTTTAAAGTCGCTGCTCAAGCGCTACAGACCGTTAAATGCCTTGAGATTTAGGACAATGTGCCAGGCCAACTCATCAAAGGATTCTGCTGTTGATTTTTTCTTGAGAAGGTCCGGTAAGTTGAACGGAGCTATATTAAGGTTTTCACATAAGGTCACGTGGTTACGTCTTTTGGATGCGAATAGGGTGATGTAAAAAGTTGATTGATTAGATGTAAAACACTTTTAGGGGTGAATGTAACAAAATCAATGGTTTCAAAAATAAGAAATAACGTGTATAGAGTAAGAAAAATGTTTTAAAAATTCGTATTAGTTACTATTAAAATTAATTATAGTTTAAAGGAACAATCTCCGAGTTCAGGACGTTCCGAAACATATCAATATCTAAACAAATTTATTGAGTGTGTTGTGTATGAACACGATTGGCTTAAAAGGATCTAGATCACCCAGAGATCAATGCAGATGGCTATGCTCGGAGCTTGGCTGCGAGATGAAGAATTGAAGATATCAGAATAACCAACATCACTAATAAAGGTCAAAGAATGGCTGTTAGCGAGACACATCACTCGTACAACCATTGGGTTAGTTGTGATGGCGAACCGGTAGATACGGCGTATGTATATCCCCCTCTCGGTGAGATGTAAGGTGTGTTTCGGGGTATTCTCCCCAGAGTAAGGACACTTACTCAAGCAGTGCACCATCTCCTTGGACGAATATATGCCATTGCTTCTATATAAAAAAAAAACTATTAGAACGTACATTCACAGACGCTTAAAATTGTTTATTATCTGTATCACATAGTTGTGTTCATCTTATCGATGAACCGTTAGTAATGAGGTGAATAACATTTAAATGTTATTTTTTTTACCTGTTTATAGGACAAAGTTGTTTAAACATAACATTACTGGTGCCTCGCATGTCCGTGCCCACAAAGCGACCGCCACGCGATCATAGCACGCCATCGTGATTATCGAATGACGTAGACGCCATCTTGATTTACCTTGTAAACTTTGACCCACAGATAATCAATTATTAATCTAATTTAGAAGACATTAAATGCTTTTTATTATTATCATTAATTCTACAGCAAGACAACGAAGAACAGATATTCAAAATTAAGTAAAGATAAGTAAGAAAAGGACCAATATTTAGCCACTTCCGCACATGCAGTGGTAGTCGTGCAATAAAGTGCACCGTCCGCCAGCCCGCTGATAAATGCGTATGCGGCAAACAATGCGAATCACACAACCGCCACCGCCAAATTACTTAACACGTGTTTCACCCCTCCACGGGGCATCTTCAGGAGTTATGTTACACCGATTAGTGCCAAACACAGGGTCATTACTCTATCTAAGCTAAATATTGGTCCTTTCCTTACTTAGGATGGACTTCCGCGAGGTAACGCCTGATTCCATTAAATATTTAAGTAAAGATATACTAGATAAAAGATCCGGTCTGCAATTTAGACGATGGGAGGATGAAATAAAAATGACAGCAGGAAATTTATGATCAAGACTGGCACAAGAACAGAAGGTTGATGATTTGTAAGGCAGTTTATAGTGGTTTCTCCTTAGCTGTGTAAAATCTGTAGCTCATTCTTTTCAAAACTTTTGCAGGAATCAACTTAGACATCTTTGTTGATTATGTCTCTATTGCGGCGATGGTGCTTCAGCTCGATAGTTTTATCAAGGACTCCGTTTTCTGCTTCACTTGTGGTACGGGGTCGGCTAGATTTCTTCAAGCAAGATGTATTTCAATTCTTTATATATTGCGGAATGATAGATTGCACTGTAGATCTGAAAGGTGTCAAGTCTCTCGTGATTTGGTAACTTGATTTGTGCGCCTCAATACTACAAATAATTCGCTTTCGAATTTTTTCACCCGCCGTTTTGCCACGATCCATTTCTTTTAAAAAATTGAAGAGATTAACAGGATTCTTCACAATTTATATTATGCCACTGATCAAATTGACTCTGAATTAGTTTTTCAAACTTCAATTTTTAAAAATAAATTTTAAAAAAGGAAAAATGTATGTAACTCGACGATGGACGAACTCTTTTGCATCAATAAATGTGTAAATAAACATGAAATAAATGTAAGATTAAGTTAAATAATAAAAGTAAATAAAATGTACCTAGCCACCATAGAATAAGAAGATGATGGAAGAAAGACGAGGAAAGAAAGATATTGTGACGCGTGAAAGAGAGTGATAAATAAAGAAAAGACTGGAAAAAAAAATATTATAAAGACCCTGATCCCAAAAAGTTAGGGGTACGGGGTCCCCCTATAGGGGGGGGGGGGCATAAAAAAAACTCTTTTGCATCGGATTAACAACTAGATGAACTATTTTGCTTACCATTTGCTAGACTTAAAAGCAGGATATCTCTTAATTTAAAAGGATAAAATATTTTATTGCTTCAACATTGAATAGTGCATATGCCGAACTTGAGATAATGGAATAGTTTTTCTGTTTACGTATCATGACAAAAATAAGTAAGAAAAAATTCTTTCGCTGCGTTTTTCTTACTAGACGAACTATTTTGAATCGGGGCTGGTATATAAAATTACATACGTGTGAAAGATTAAATTTGAAACAATGCTTTTTTTTCTATTTTCAAAAAACCGAAATTTTAACATAAATTATACAGCGTCAGTGTTGCGTATATAAAAAATATTTTTAACAAAATTTTCTGAGTTGCCTGATACGTTTTTAAAAGAGTATTCTGAAACTTTTTACATTTATTGTATTTAAAATTTGTGCAAGTCATGTTCTCAATGGAGAATTTTATGTAAAACAATTGATAAACAAAACCGTGTGCCTATATCACACATCGCTCTGGCATTCATTGTGTCATTTGATCATTGAATAAATACACTTTAGTGTTTATTTATTCAGTTCTCATTGCTCTTTAAGTAAATTCTTAACACTTGATATAACTTACACATATTTAGACTTTACTTCATTTTAAATGATCACATATCATATGGATTTCTTATCTAAATATATCTTGTCCACCTTACCATCGTTCTGTATACCAACGGAGTAATTGAATTGTCAGATCCGTATTAAATTTCATTATTTTTTTCAATGATTTACATCAGAGTTCCCCAAACTTTTTTTTGTCGTAGACCGCTTGCCATGTTTTTCCGTGTTGGGTAGACCCCCTACTTACATGATATTGATTTCATGTAAATTTCTAGCAGTAGTGAAGTTTAGTGTATGTTCAAAATGTATTGCGACCACAAAGCGAATACCAACATCCTACAGCTTACACAATTTTATAAACATATATAATATTATTTTACTTCATAGGTACTTTTATAAATAATGTAAATGTTTTGATATTATAGGATAGTATGATGTAAGTGAATAGATATTATCAGTGTATGTGTTGAGATCCACTATCGTGGACCCCCATTTTCATTTCATGGACCCCCAAATTTTTTTTCGCTGACGTAGACCCTTTGCAAGTTGTCATAGACCCCTAGGGGTCGATATAGACCACTTTGAGAATCAATGATTTACATAAAAGAAAGTTATTTAAAAAACACCTACACAAATAAATAAAATTGTTATATCTGTTTGTAATATTAAAACAACTGCATATATACCATAAATTTTTTTTCGTTTCTACGTTTCTAGAGTATTCTTCGACATATTTACATAATTATTACATGATCATACTTAGAAATAAATTAAATTACTTTAAATAACTTATGTATCGACATCGCAATGGCTGCTTTACTTACCTGTAAACAAAACATAATTGTTAAAAAAACAATAAATGAATTTGATATTAATAATGGTCTGTTAACATAGGTAGGTATATTTGTAAAAAGTTTTTTATGGCCCCCGCTATTGGGGGCCTCTCGTACCCCTATCTTAGGTGGGACAGGGTCTTTATTGGCAATTTAATTTTTTTTCACATAATTTTTCATTTTCATTCTCTACTTTCATTCTTCACATAATCTTTCATTCTATTCTTTTATGCCACAATTTTGCTTTCTTTTACTTTTGCTCTGTGTCCTTTCATTCCTCCCTCATTACTTGTTACATTTTATATTTTTTCTTTCATTTACATTTTTATCACACTTTATATCACATTTGAGTAACATTATATCACCTTTTTTCTTATTGTCTATTTAAATTTTTATTTTTTTGTATAACTTTTTTAATTATTTTCTTGCAGCATGAGAGGAATTCTTCCCTAGTTTCCTTTCCGCCTATCAGGGAGGCTATTGTCTCCTCCCTGATTTTAACGCCATTTATGTAAGTTAGATAGTCCAGAGATCATCTCCTTGTAATTCTTCTTTTTAGCTGACAGACGCTCACTGCAAGACATTGGCATCCAAACTACGATGGCCGATTTCGCGCTGACCCTATTCAGCATCTTTTATGACCTAAAATATGTCAAAGGTCCACGTAGGTAGGGGAATACACACGCCACATCAACCGTGCTTGTGGTCGCCACCTTTACGCCATTTGTTGCACCAGCGATGTATCTCACCCACTGCCATTACAGACAAACATTTCTTCATGATCTTATATCTTGATCATACTCATCGTCTAGTCCAGGGCTTCTTAAACTATGGGTCGCGACCCCAAACGGGGTCGCGTAGCAAAATTCTGGGGTCGAGAGATTTTAATATCAAATATTTATACTTACCATTGTATAATATCACTAGAGTTAGCGGAATACAGGCGACTTGCAGCGTCTAGACACGCGCATTTGTTGAAATTGCGCAATTTTATAATTTTTTTTTGGAATTTTTTAATTTTAGATTTTTGTGTTACAAAACGAATTCTAAAACTATATTTTTATATGTATATTGTTACCTAATAAATAAATCATCAAAAAATATTAATTTATTTTTCTTTTTTATTTGTATGGGGTCTTCAAGAAATTCGCAATCATAAATGGGGTAGTGAATGACAAAAGTTTAAGAAGCCGTGGTCTAGTCAATTCCACCCATCGTGTTGTATTCGTAAAATCTGAGAATCAGCATCAGATTAACTCGTTATTTCGATTCTTTGAATCCAGAGGTATTAAACCTTTCATACAATAGTTAAATATATGACAATATTTAAATTAATTACATGAGATATTTTTTACCAAAAAAAAACTGTGCTTTTATGAACGCATCTTATATTTTTTGGAGTTATTAATATTATATAAGCTAAGAAAAATTATTATTATAAGGTATATACACGATGATAGATGTAAGGTGTACGAACATTTTTTATTTATTTATTTAAAAATCTTTATTGTACACGCTAGAATATATATATATATATATATATATATATATATATATAGTTGTGTAATTATAAAGAAAAAAGTACAATGGGCGGTCTTATCACACGAGACAATATACCAGACAGCTATAGTATGAAAACGGTAGAGATATAAATAACTGGTAGTTAGCGTGTACATATGGAAAAACATACATAAATATGTGTAAGCAGATGTCTAGGCAATGTTGACTTTACAAATTCTCTTCCGGTGAAATTATAATATTTAGGGAAAGTTTCCCAGGGAAATTTGAGCATCGCTATCTTAATCTTTTAATGTTTAAGGTAAGCGTCCTCAGCGACCTGCCACTTCGTACTTGTGTAATATACAAATGACTCTTTGGTAGCAGTGCAAATCTGGTAAAAAACAATTACAAGAGTAATGCAGCTTTCCCAAGAAACAATAAACCCTAGGATCGTAAAGTGCCGTAAACACGTGTATCCTTGAAGTTATTTATAAATTTTTGTGTACGGCTCTCGGAAATTCTAACCGAGTACTATCTCGAACTTACTAGAACCTTCTCCGTAGTATAAATAAGTGTACTCCCAATATCGACAGTTCAGTGTTGTTTTTCGAGTTATAAGATTAAGATCTACGAACAGTGATATATAGTGACTATTTGGTAAGTTATTTGAACAGTGATCTCTTAAGCGATTTGGAAGCGTAGGTTGGACTAAGCGAAATTATACTTTGTGTTAAAGAAAGGTGACCGTCTGATTTGTGAATAAAGGACTCCTTGTGAACCAGTGGTGTTTCATTTCGAGTCAGAACCCTGAGTTCGTAACAATATAAAATTCTATTTTCTCTATATTATAAATGTCAATGAGTTATTATACAGATTAAATAGATAATGTTCATAAGAGTAGCATAGATAATAAATGGTGATACGTTTTAAAGTCGACGGATTACAAATGAAGTATGCATTCGCGGATCACGCCGATAATGTGTGACTTTTTTGCAACGTGGTATTGTTGGGGTTTTTCCCCGTTTATCCTTTTTCCTGGTTCAAAATCATATTTCGAAAAATCCGGTTAATAAAAAACAATAATGTATAGATCATTTATATTAATACTTTATATGTAAATTGTTATTTTAGTTGTTTCTTGTGTTACAATTGTCACAATGTTAGTAAATATGAAATATATTTGCTAAACACAATGACTTGTCTTGCGGTGCTTGCATCTTTATTCAGAATCGTTGATACCTATTGTTAGCCTTGCAAAGTTGTTGCAAAGCTAAAAAAGTTATTCCATAACCTTAAATCAACTTACTACTTAACCCTATTCTTGATAATGTATCTGTGGAGATGCATCAGAATTAAAAAAAAATTGTGGCATCAATTTTGAACGCAAAGTAATCATTTGTATGTGAATGTTTAGGTAATTTCTTAATTTTCGAACGCTTTTTCAGTTTTTATCTGTTGGCAGCCTTGGGTATTAAAAGTCAAGTGGTATGAATATTATTGTAATATTAAAAAAAAAATCTGTCAAGTTAAGGGTTTAAACTAATTTCATCTTCAGCGTCTGCTGCTTTGTTTTTCTTCTTGTTGGTTTCTTTTCTGTGGGTTCTATTGCTGTGTGTGTGACTCATTTGGGTGACTTCCCTGGTTTATTTAGAATGTGTCTTTTAATTCCTCTCAAGATCGATGCATCTTGGTGCGGTAATGCGTGGCGTGGAATATGCTTTTTATAGTCGAATTCTATTCTGATATGTAATTGGCCTCTTGGTCCATCAGATTGTTCGGGTGGTGTACATCGTGAAAGGCATCTTATCGTCGGGAGGTTTAAGTCTGTCTGTCGACGTTTTTCTAGCCGGTGCCTGCATCCAACGCGAGTACTGGCACGTAGTATACTCTTCTTCTTCCTTCCCTTTTTCCTTTGTTTGGAGTCGGGTCTCCTTATCAATTTGCGTCAGGCCACTCTATCCTGAGTTGTCCCTACATCAAGTTGAAAGGTTTCCAGTTCCTTTCTGATATTAGACCACCACATAGCTTTTGGACGCCCTCTCCCTCTTGGGAATTCTGGGAGGCTTAAGGCAGTTTTTACCACGTGGTCATCTGGTTTTCGTTGAATGTGGCCATACCATCGTATCATAATCTTTTTTCCTGTAATTTGCTGGGGATCGGAGCTACCTTAAACGAACCTCTGATATATTACTGGCACGTAGTATACAATTTATTTAAAAAAATATAAAAACTAGAGTTAATTTTTGTTTAACAGTTGAACAAAAATTCCGTGAGAAATAACAAACGCGAATCGGTGAATAAATTTCAACCGCAATTCTATCATAATTGCTTGCATTTTATAGAAGTGTATGCGGAAAATATTCTATTCAGAATTCAAGTTAGTAAATGCCTTCGATTTTTAATTATAAAAACACAACTATTTTTATGTTAGAATTAAATGTGGGCGTTTTTTGTGAAGTTACTGGATTAGTTAAACTTAATCTGTTTGTTATCATTTTCTTCACCGGGTTTGAGATGATTACCGCATAGCTAATACCCCTTTGTAGTAATTAAGTTCGTGGTGTATCACATGGACCATAACTTGAAGCCTTACTCTACTTTATATGTTGTGGTAAAAAACATATCCACAAATTTTAAAACATTCCAAACGCAATTACAATTCTTCTATATACTTGTATAAAAATGAATGTTTATCTGTATGTCCTTTATACAAACGTTAAGTATGCATTTGATCAAGTGATGATCTTTAGCAAAGTTGTTATGCGTGACCCCACGAAGGTTTTCGATTCAAAATAAATTTAATATTTGTGTAATATCTACCCCTCAAATTTATTTTAGTTGATGGCATAGAACGGTATATCTAGAATCTGTGGCGAATAACATATAAGATATAACATACTCATGTAAATATTGTTTAATATTTATCGCGGCAACATTCATTTAATTCAGGAACGTGGCGTGACAAACCGAAAGGAAGGAGAAATGTCAGATGGTCATGCAACAATGTCGAACATATAAAACTGTAAAACATGAACAAGTAATAAATACAAATTGTACAAAGTGAGAAGTTTATATTATTTCACCAAGAGTGACTAATAGAAACATATCTATTGTAAATAAAACCGGTTACAAAATTTGTATTCAGAACATTAGCTGTAGAGGTGATAGTGAAGGTGAATCCCCTTTTTGCTGTTTGATATTCAGTTGCCTTATATTACTGATTACGAAGAAAATATATTGCATCTAATTTTTTTCTTTTAATCGAACTTCTAGGAACTTCTCATTCTCTAGCCATTTTAAGCAGGGACATTATTTATAATAAATCTTTCACAATTCATTTTTATTTTTTTCACGCTCTGCTTGTCTTTTTTAATTTCTTTCATTAATTTCTATGTTCTCTTTCTGTTTCTTTTCTATTCCTTCCCATACCTGATACCTGTTTTATAATATATAAAAAACCTCTGCATTGAGAAATTGACTTTCAACACCTTATTCTGATGTTACTTAAAAAAACATAATTATCATATCGGCAGACGCTCATTGCGAGGCATAAGCTTTCTCCAAAAATTACCAACATCAATCATCTAACAACTAAGAAGTATTTATTGATACTACCATACATGATACTCAACATATATAATATACATATATCATACCAAACGTTCAATTTAAATGATCATATTGATTGTGTATATGACTAACATAGATCTTATCAATGTCGTAATAAATCACTTTTGATATGACAGCAGCTGTCAGTTTATTTTACTTTTAAAACTATCAAAAGTATGACATCCTTATCATTCTGCCTATAGTATAAAAAATCATATTGTTAACTTCCTAATATCAAAGACTTATGTATTGACTATGTTTAATCGATTCATAATATAATAAACACAAATTAAATAAATATAAATAGTCTGTGATAAAAAAATAATCTGTGATAATTATTTTATAAAAAAATGTTATCTTAGAATGTAGATGAAGGAAGGAGATGCAAGAAAGATCTGCAAGCGAAGATTGACAGTTCATGTGAAGGACGAAAGAGAATGTAGAATAAAAATAAAATAAAAACTGTAATAAATCATTTTACTCGAATTTGTAATGTCTCCATACAAGGAGGAATGACAGGCTCCCTAAAATGGTTGTCATATAAAAAAAAACAAAATAAAAAAGAAAAGTGACGTCATAAACATAGAGTTTATTGTAATGTATTAATTCACATTATTATTTCTAGGTACAGTCTACAAAAAAATTGACTATGAGATAAATATATATTTTAAACATCGAAGCCAAGACACTCAACGACTGCCTGTGAGATTTATTTGCCGATATTGCAAATGCAAGATTCAATGAAAACGGTAAACATTTATTTTGAGAACCTTCTAGAAAGTATAAAGACCGTCAAATATAACACCCACAGCTGGACATATCACAGTCGTAGTCACGCCACGATCACTTCTGTTGCCCCTGCTGCTTTTTCTATGCGTCGCCATGAAGCTAAATACGTGAAAATTCATTTACAGGGTCTTTAGTTTCAGTTTTAATGAGGCTTGTCTATCATGTTTAAACGCATCCACGAAATCTGCTGGACATTCGTCTTCCCAAAAGACTTCAATCAGGACTGGATTCCACTTGTATGGTCGTCTCCATCTTGTGCGGCGGTGCCAATACAGAACTTCCAGGTGCCTATGGCCATCTATTCTACATTCTACAGGGCCTTCCTACTGTTACTTCAACTTGCCAATTCGCTGGACTTTGTTACAGTTCGTCTACGTATTTCCTAGTTTCTGATTAGATCTCGTCAAGATATGGCATTATTTAGGAAGATATGAATTTATATCTTTATACTGTACCATAATAAAATACGCTGTGTAGTTTTATATGAGAAGGCAAGCAGGGAAAGAGGAAAATAATATGCAAATGAAAGCAAACAATGCATCATGTGACTAGAATACCAATATGGCGGCTACAAAGAGTTTGTATATGTACATTCGTCTGTACTATGCGAATATTAAAATTCTAATCATATCTCAGAAGCAGTTTTACCAAGGCAATAAACACACGGCGGAAGCATTTAAGGTATTTCTGTACGATCTATCTATTTATTTATTTCAAACATAAGTCGATAATTAAAATAAATAACTATACACTAATAATGTGTTATCAAAGACTCAAAACTTTCGCCCTACTGACATAAAGTCGCTCCTTTTCGTAACACTCCTATTGTTTAGTTGGGAAATATGCAGCTTCGTTTGGTATTAGACAATAACTTTATGTATTTTTATATTTCTACATTATGTATATATCTAATACATAAAATTTCCATGTCACAATGTTAGTTACCGTACTCCTCCGGCTTGACCGATTTTTACCAAATTTTATATGCGTATTCAGTAGGTCTGAGAATCGGCTACTATCTATTTTCCATACCCCTAAGTGATAAGGGTGGTCCACCTCTTATTTTTTTTTTTAATTTTTTAGACAAATTTTTTGGTTTTTATTTTATTATGATACAGCATACAAAAATACACACTACCCTAAATTTTCACCCTTCTACGACCAACCCTTATTTTTTATTTGTTAATTAAAAACGTTTGTGGGATCAGCTAGTATATATATATAAACATATGTTGCGTCTTTGCATAGTGTAAGAAAACTACCAGCGCCATCTATCGACGTCGTCCCAAACTACAAAGTTCCTATATATATATATATATAAGGATAAAAGTGTGAGAAAAGTGTATTGAGGAAAACAAACACGCGACCTATGATCACACGGATCAGTCCTCAGCAGCTGGATTACCACTGCTCATCTCAACGGAAGCCTTATTGATCGTCTACTTTTTAAAAAAATCTTTATTATTATTGTCTCTACTCTCTCTCTCTCTCTCTCTCGCAAGGTTGTACACTTGTTAAGAGAAAAATAAGGAAGAACCTCCATGACAATACATCTTTAACAGTTTAACAACACCGATTTACGTAATTACACTTTACAAAATATAATGATCAAAGCCAAAACATCATTGCCAAGGATTCTTGTCATTTAAACATTTGTTTACTGAAAAATTTGTCAATTTAATTTTAATGTTTGCTTTGAATGGTTGTTTAAGAATGTTTGGCAGAATTTTACCTAAAAAATCTGATTCTAAATATATTATGGACGTTATCAATTTTTTTTAATTTAAAATAGAGTCATAAATATATTTTGAAGCCACAGCAAGAATATTGATTTCTTTTTTTAAGGATATCTGCAATCAGCCGTAAATATATTGGATGGTTCTCTTTTGCACAACAAATATATTTTTAATATCCGCACTTCTATCTCAAAACATTTTAATGTGTCTATGCTATTTTTATATATACAATAATTAAAATAGGCAACATATAGGAATGTTCTAGAAATGGGCAAAGCAGAATATTACTTAGAAACATACCTAAAGATACGAAATAGTTTCTAAAAAAATTACAAATCACTATATAAAGATATAATTGCGGTCAAACTTTCCTGTTTGTCTATGCCGAATATCTGTCGGAACCTTTGAAGGCGCTTTTTATTTTTAATCTCGCCAAGCCCGTGGCCTTGCCCGATACGCCATTACACGCAGATTAAAAAGAAAAAAACATTCGAAAGAACTGGCCGAACCTTCACCGGTCAGTGATTAGTTGATGAGTAATATACTATGAGCGGCCATGTTTATCTTCTGTCACTTTTGGCGGGAACGCCATTTTGAAGTTCACTTTGTTTTATTTTTATTTCGTTTTAAATAATTTATTCTCATAAAACTTATACATAGTTTAGCATTGTATGATTTTTTTTTATAACCGGACGGATGTGTACTCTATAAATTAAAGCAAGTAAACATGTTTTATATCTCTGTGTTTGGCATTAATCGGTGTAACATAACTCCTGAAGATGCCCCGTGGAGGGGTGAAACACGTGTTGAGTAATTTGGCATTGGCGGTTGTGTGATTCGCATTGTTTGCCGCATACGCATTTATCGGCGGGCTGGCCGGCGGTGCATTTCATTGCACGACGATGCATGTGCGGAAGTGGCTAAACATTGGTCCTTTTCTTACATGTTTTATATGTTTTTAAATATTAAAATGTCTTTACACTACTTCAAATCATTGGGTAGGTTATTGTACAACTATACTTATTAAAATAATATAGTTTACTATCCGTAGTTTGTTCTGATATTATCAAACTGTAGTTTGTGTCAGTTTCTTTAATTGAAACTCAACTGTTTCCATACTATGGTTGTCTGGAAGAAATTGCCTTGTTTGATAAAGCAGCCTATTATACTTTTCTTTATTATTATGCTACTATATGTATATATACATATATATATATATATATATTTTTTCTTCTAGATATAGCTCAAACGAAAACAAAATACTCAAGCGACATCATTGTTAAGGACTTCTGTCATTTTAATATTCGTTTTTTGAATAACTTGCCAGTTCTGTCAAATTATTTTTAATACATAAATATATATAAATATATGTGTGTGTGTGTATAACATTGACAATTACAAGCTTTTAAAGATAAATTTTATTACATTTGTTCCGAGGGTGTTATGGTACGTACAGGACGCTGTTGCACATCCTCTGGAAACTTATATGTGAGCATTGGCAATTATATGATTAATATACAAAGTTTGAATTATTCAAGATTATACCTCGGGAAAAGAACCCGCGACTTACTATCGCAAATCTTAGTTCTCTATCGCTAGGGTACCGCTGCTCTATCGATGTATATGTTGTGTCTCGCGGTATATATATATGAAGGTATCCATGTAAAGAAAATCTATATGTTAAATAAATTCCCGAAAATTAAGCTGTCTTGTAGCTTATACTTCTCGATTGTGATATATATTTGTTTATATAGTAAACAAAGTAAGGTAAGTAAATATATAAACTTTCTTTTGAGACATATTAATATTTGAAAAATCGATCAAGTAAATAACCTCCCTCGCAAAAAAAAATAAACGCCATTAAAATTCAAGACGGTGCAGTATTGGTGCGCATATTGCAATCTGAGACGTAACCTTGTTTGTACTTTCCTTATATTTTTAATAAAAAGATACTAAAATAAAAACATAATACGTACTCCTGTTTCATGTGTGTGTGTATACATTATTGTTGTTTTATTTATACATTAGGTTATAGCACGCATATATGTTCACAGATTTTTGAATTTAGAACAACATGGAGGTACAGATGAAATAAATCAAACATCGCAAGGGCTCGATCACGAACAATTTCAAAACAAGGTCAACTCGCAAGAGCGGTGTACTAAATGGCAACAACAATAAAGGGCGTCTCGTGTGCACACCTTTCACTACCATACCACTGAGTTCGCTCTGCCGACCCTATATTCAGATCGGACTTGAAGTCAACGGTATATTCCTGTACGTAACGTCAAAGTTTAGCGAGAATATCTGAATTATATTTATTCTTTATTATGTACTAACGGACTTACGAATAAATAGATAATACATATATAAATATTCTTCTAGCAAATCTATATGACAGAACAGATGGCAGCACAGAAAAGTACGCGAAGTGATCCTGTAGGCGTAGACCAACAAAGTAAATAGATGACATTGTTTTAGTCATTGGAAGTAGCTGGAATCTAGACCAGACGCCTAACTCTAGAGAACATATAAGAATTATCTATCTCTCTGAAAGATATCTCTGAAACCATTACTCCTTAGTCGCGAGGACGTCAACAAAAAGATGGATAAAATAATTTGTGAATTATAAAAGATAAATAAATAAATATCATCGAAAAGATGACAACGCAAATAATATGATGAAAGCAATATATATATATTTTAAAAATAGTATTTATGTACCAGAGACAGTGGAAGTGCGAAAGGCTCTCAAGAACATGATCCATAATTAAAAAGAATGAGGGAGCGGTCATTACTTTTTTTTTCAAATTACAGCTCTTATTATTTTTTTAAATTACACCAACATCCCTCTTGTACGATGCCTGCGCGCAGGGGGATATATCGACTGATATTATAATAATGATAACATCCACAAAAGCAAGTACGGGCAACGCGAATTGACAGGCTGCTAGTATACGACCTAAATAAACAAGAACATCGCTACACTGGTGAGTATAGAGGAATATAGCCAGAACTTTGTGAAATACTGCAAAAAGTAATAGGAAAAACAATAAAAAATAAATGAAAAAAGAACAAAAACAATGAAAATCATTAATAAGAGTGATAAGATAGCTGTATTGTTATAAATGTAAATTAAATGCGATATAGATAGTAAGAAAATAAATAAATTGTTAAAGAAATGATAAAAATAATAAACGTAAAAATTATAGAACCAGAGGAAAAACCAGAGGAAGTGAGACGATGTATGGAGTGAAAGTATGTAACGGAATGAAATACATTTTGATAAATAAGATGAAATAATGGAAGACATTGTGAAGGACGAAAGATAAATATGTAAATGATTGAAAAGTTAAAATAAAGATCCTGTCCACCCATGATAGGAGTTGAAAGAGAGGAACCAAAAATAGGCAATTAAAAAAATTTACGTAAAGAAGGTTTAGGATCTACCGCTTTCACGTTTTGATTCGTCAAACCCGCGAAACCTATAAAAGCCAATATGATAACACTGACCATTCATTAAAAAAACCATAATGTTTTATTATTTCAATATAGAATTCTGACCACCTGTTGATATCGTGCTCGACAATTACTTAATGAATAATTTATAACAGTTGTCCGTTTGATCGTTTAACATGTTAAATATACATAAATAAATTATTTATTTCATCTGTACATATCTCGTTTATAAATCGGAGATGAATTTTCTTAATCTTATATCTATTCTGTGTATTATTTGTACATATAAATATATATTTATTTAATTTTTTTTCACTGTCTTTTTTATTTTCATTGTCTACTGTCATTCTTCACACAATCTATCGCTACATTCTTTCTTTCCAGAATTCATTCTATCTTTCTCTTTCATTCTAATTCTCTTTAATACATCGCCTTCTTAGTTCTCTATTTTACAATTTTTGTTTACATTATTCTTCACATTTTTATTAACATTGTTTACACTGTTTTACTTGTTTATTTTTGTCACATATTTGACTATTACTTTTTGTAAAGTAATAGTCAAATATGTTTCCTACTTTCGGCATCTTCTAACATAGAGGCGATGTTTCGCTCATTTATTTTTACGCCCAACCAGCATTACGTGTCGACTCGAAGTCTTCCGAATGCGGGGCAGTCGGGGCAGTCGGCCAGATGGATCACGGTCTGGTTCACACCCGGTTCACAGAAACACGAGGGATCCTCCCTGAGCTTAAACCGGTGAAGGTACTCGGAGAATCTCCGTCTCCCGTGAAGAGCTGGACCAAGATCGCGTCCACCCACTGCCATAAATAAAACACTAGATTTAGCCTTCCAACCGATTC
Source organism: Battus philenor (assembly GCF_028537555.1). Classification (NCBI taxonomy): domain Eukaryota; kingdom Metazoa; phylum Arthropoda; class Insecta; order Lepidoptera; family Papilionidae; genus Battus; species Battus philenor. The sequence goes on along the minus strand of NW_027181675.1, from coordinate 1,387,241 downwards.
TCTTGGAAAGCTATGGGGAAGTTCTGTGTTCTAATTGCAAACACTTTTGTTCACCGAAAAGATGATGTGGTGACCATGTTGATTGGTCAACGTGGTGATGTTTAGGGGCGGCTGCACTAATACGTCTGCGGTAGTCTCGGTGCACGTGACATCGCCGATAAGCTTCAAGAAAGCAGGCTACGTTGGCCTACCTACTCTGGGGGTCTATTCATTACGTGTCCAGTAATGAATAGACCCCCAGAGTAGGTAGGCAACGTATCCAATCTCAACATACCAGGTTCCAGACCCAGAGGGCGAACGAAAACTAGATGAATGGATGTGTTTAGAAAAGATATGCGGTTCTGCAATGTTTCCGAAAATGAAACGTCGGATAGAGCGAAATGGAAGCAGAAAACGAAGAAGGCAGACCCCACCATCACATAGGAATAATAAATGTCAAAGAAAGAGAGAGAGAGAGAGAGAGTTTAAGGGTGGCTGACATAATGATAGTGAATAGTTTTTTTGTGTACACACACACGTGTACAAGCGTAACGTGTTGATATTTTCAGCGAAATGATTTATTTACATGTAAATCATATTACGATATATAAATAATAGCAGAACGTGTGTAAATCGAATCGATTCTCGTGCGAGGCATAAATTAGATGATGTAATCAATCGATTTACGTAAATATATTTCTTTTAAATCGTTTACTTATTATTTAAGGTTATGCCGAAATATAAATTAAGTGCGATATAGTAAGAATAAAAAGCAGTTAAAATAATGAGAAAAATCATAAACGTAAAAATGTAAAACTAGAATGAAGCCGAAAGAAGTGAGGCGATGTTTTATCATGAAGGAAATTAAAGGAAAGAATGAAGATATTCAAAAGGAAATTAGAGGAAAGAATGAAAGATATTGCGAAAGAAATTAGAGGAAATAATGAAATATAATAAGAAGCAAATTAGAAGAAAGGATGAAAGATATTGAGAAGAAAATTAGAGGAAAGAATGAAAGATATTGCGAAAGAAATTAGAGGAAATAATGAAATATAATAAGAAGCAAATTAGAAGAAAGGATGAAAGATATTGAGACGAAAATTAGATGAAAGAATGAAAGATATTGAAAAGAAAATTAGAGGAAAAAATTAAAGATATTGAGAAGGAAATTAGACGAAAGAATGAAAGATTGAAAACACTTCTAAAACACTTCTTTCAGAAGGCAATTTAGCTGTTTTATAACTCTTTAAATGTTGGTAAATGTGTCAAAACGGTTTCCTTTGAGAACTCTTTTTATATTTGAGAATAACCAGATATCGCTGGTTGCTAAGTGCGGGGAGTAATGCAGGTGTAGACAGACAGACGTATTTTTTTTCCCAAAAAAAACGTAAAAGGAAACCGGTTAATATGATTTCAATAGACACATACGAGAAGTTCAGTTCCTTGGCAAGTTCTCGAATAGATTTTCAATAGGATATAGATTATATAGGATCTTTTTCGTTTACAACAACCGTTACCCAAACTGTCATACAAGAAATATTCAAAAATGGAATTTTAAAAATATTAAATGTAATCGCTTTTTAAAAAAAATGTGCATCGAAAGATAAAAACACGTAAACTTTTGAGTTGAACGAACCATAATTTACGCGACAAATACCCAATGTCCACGGTTTGGTACCGGTTTTCACGCGTGCGATTTTGGCTTCATACAACACGGTATCCGATTTCGATTTCTCCTGTGGCCTTTGCGCGGGCTTTGTATTTGGTAGAATTTCAAAGAACGCTTAATCAAAATTTTAAAACATATTATATAGTTCCCGACGATAAATATTGCACAATCCGCTAATTTCGGGTTTGAATTTAAATATATATATACACATATAAATCTGCGATTCAATTAACGACCATGTTTTCGATATTTAAGAAAAGGAACGCCGCTTTATAGAAACGACATTAATAGAGCAGACTCGACAACGCTACGACATATGTAATATTTTATCAGTATATTTCTGCTTATTACTGAACATATGTATGTATCATATTTTACCAGTGTAATTTATTTATTATAGCTATGTTTATTTTTCATGATATAAGCACTATATGATTTTCATCCGTTTCTATCACTTGAGTAGAAAGCCCATTTAAAGTTTGTCGAAATAAAAACGCTGTTTGGATTTTTTTCCTTTATCTTGATAGATAATTAAATATTGAATAACTAGAAGAAAATAGGAAAAGAAATAAAGATCCAGACTTCACTGTGAGAGTAAAAGAAAAATGGAATAATAATGAGCAGCAGATAATGCTTATTACGGTAAATTTTAATAAGAATAGAGGAAGTAATAAAAGAAGATAATGAAGTCAAGTATTGTTTATTATGTTGGCAATGATGCGTTAAGTGTAGAACATCCAAGGTTGCATTGGTATTCTGTATTTGCCGCTAAACTGTATTATCTGGGGAAATAAAACCTTCTTTTAATGTTTAACTATTTTAATTGCCTTCGGTTCACCGTTACAGAGTGCCTTTATCAGTTTACATGATGATGACTTTGTTGTTAATTGATTTACATTCACCAAATATAAACAACCACATGTTAAAAATCATATTACAGTATAAAAGTCCAGATTTACGCCGGCCAGACCCAAGCGCGCATTTCACCGTAAAACGAAAGCCTCTTCAACTGCCTCCGATTTTCCAAATTGTATTAATACAGGTGATAGATCACCTCGAATTGTTGGGAGTTGTATTAAAATTAAATCTCATCTTTGGGTTGCTTATCGATTCGAGAAATAACAATATGGGAGAATACGACGAATAAATTCTCTAATGACGAACATAATAGATATCTATAGATGTTCCCGCGTAAATAATAATATGAAAATAAATCAATTAATGTTATAATTCAAATTTAATTAACCATGCTAATAAACGGCATATCCTTGCTCTGACTTCACAGAGAAAGCGTCAAAAGTTGATTAATTTATTTAATTATTATATATCTAAAAAAAAAAAACCAGATCCGGTAGGTTTCTATGTATGTTATTGCAACACACACACGTAAAACAACAAGAGGTGAAAGGCAAAAATGCATTTTTTCCTTGTTCTCTTTATTTACGAACAACACACGACTGTAGCTTTAAATGACGTCATTATAACGAAAAAACCGTTAAGATATTACATAGCAAGATTTAAAAGCGTACGGTTTACGTCACAACAGATAAAATATAACATAACGGCAAGCTAAGCTGTCATAAATATCCGGAAACAAATTAAAAAAAAAAAACGACAAAGACAATTGACACGTGTCGTTTTTTTTTAATAAACAGTTTTTACTTGTCTTGCAAATTTGTAATATGTCAAAATCGTTTTACATATTTATGTATAATTTGATATTTTAATTTACATAGGTCAATGTATCGAGGTACAAAAGTCACATAAACTTGAAAATTGTGATATTAAAAAATAAACGGAAGTTTTCAAGGGTATATCGTTGAACTTATTCGTAAATATGTTTATAACCGATTGATTATCCAATTATTTCAATAATTAAATTTATATACCCTATATTAGCTCAACAAAACGAATCTCAATTTTTTAAAGAAAATAAATAAGATTTATGTTTTATTTCATACTACACAATCTATCATTATCTAAAAATATGAAAATAGTTAAGAACTATCTACTAGACCTATGATTATTTAAGTGTTAATTTTTTTTTTTTTTTTTCCGTTTCTTTATTCTTTATAAGTGCAAGTGCGATCCAAATCAGTTTGATTTTTTAATTTATTGTTGTACTATATTTATAATATGTATTATACCTTGTTTATTATAATTATTTATGCTATATACATATTTAGTCTATGTATGTTTGTATTTATACTTCTACTCTTTCCATGCTATGGTTGTCTGTAAGAGATTGCCCTATGTGATAAGAGCGCCCATTGTACACTTTTGTTTATTATTATGAAACTATACAAATGTATGCTAGCGTGTACAATAAAGAATATTAAATTAAATAAATAAATATCTATGCTGAGAATATTACGTAACTTTTGTTGTAGTCATCTAAGGGTTTAAAATGGCGGAGCGTTATCTTCATCAAGTTAATAGATAGACGTTTTGCAAAGCCTCCCCAAAATGCCTTGAGAGGTCCAGCGCGAGAATGTTCGCAAATAGAAGTACGTATGACATTGGCATTCATGCGAAAGAGACACACCCTGCACTCATATGCGCAATGCGCAAGCGCAGTTTACACACTGCATACAACAACAATGGCGCTGGTTAGTTATTTTGTAAACACGTAAGTGGAGAAAGCGTTTAACACAGTTGTGTCACGACAGGAGAAAATATACTCGACGCATCGGACGCCATCTTACCGTACCTTTTCAACAAAAAATCTACGGCAGAATCTTTTGATGAGTTGACCCGGCACATTGTCCTAAACCTCAAGGCATTGAACGGTCTGTAGCGCTTGGGCAGCGACTTGAAATAAAATAATGCATCAATTAATATATAATTGAGGTAAACTTTCGAATTGTATTGTTTATACGTGTAAATTTTAGCTGTATTTACTCATAAGTAAAATTGTAAATAATGATAAAACGCTGTCATGACTTGCAGCTGAGAGAAGAAAGAACCGTATTAAATAGCGACAACCTTCTCCAGACTGTATGCGATTAGTAAAGGCGAAAAAAAAAATGTAAACAAAACACTAGCGGTACAAATTATTAAAAGAAAAACATCCGACGCCATTGTTCAAAATGGCGGAGTAAGCAAAAATATGTAGAACGCGATCATTCCACGTGTAATATTTGTTGACCATTCATTATTACCGTTAATAATTTCTTAATATAAACACAGGCATTTAAATTGATAAAATTTTAGGTTAGATTTTGTACAGTACCCAGTGTTATCTCTGTCGCACGAAATACGACTAAAAAAACGTCACATAAGCAGTGCTCTACGAAGCCGAAATTAGCCGATTGTCTCTTTCCAAAGGTCGATGTGCAATATTAATCGCCGGGTACTGTATAGTCAAAAGTAATTGACCGGTCGCGTTCAAATACAAAAAAATGTTACATATTAAAAAATTATAAATTTATTTATTTATAATTTTTAAATATGTGTTTCTCTGTGTTTGGCACTAATCGGTGTAACATGGCTCCTGAGGATGCCCCGTGGAGGGGTGAAACACGTGTTGAGTGATTTGGCGGTGGCGGTTGTGTGATTCGCATTGTTTGCCGCATTGCATTTATCAGCGGGCTGGCGGGCGGTGCACTTTGTTGCACGGCTACCACTGCATGTGCGGAAGTGGCTAAATATTGGTTCTTTTCTTACTTAGGATGGACTTCCGCGTAGTAACGCCTGATTCCATTAAATATTTATTTATTTATTTTACTTTATTAGAGATAAACAGAAACAAAAGGCAGTAAGAAATAACAAACTCAGAAATATAAAATTAGTTACAATTGTTACCTTAAAAATATTTCACTAAAAATATTTAATGAATCAAAGTCAAACAATAATAAAACTAAACAAAAACATTACTAAACAGGGATCAATAATCCTGCGCATTCTGCAGAACAGACAGTAATAATTACGAGTCACAGCAAGCCGTGATATTCCAAAGAGGTTTTAATTGTATTGTGTATATCCAATAATTTCGAATGATATTGTCTTTTAAAAGATACAAGAGAGCACGAGAATATATCAATATCACTAATATATGAGTTGCGCAGGTCACACATCCTATATAAGGGTGCACGTTTACCGATATTTGTCTTAGCGGTTGATTAAATGAAGAAAGATATAGAACGCAATAGCTGCAGGAATTAAACGACAATATGAACTAACAAGAAGCTGACACATTTACGAAAGTTCAGTTTCTACGCAACCTTTTTTTCCATATGAACCTTCTGCAAAGTTTCATGGAATTTCTAAAAAAAGACGAATCTCAAATTGTAATCGAGCAAAGCAAGCGAGGATTAATTTCTATATACAGGATGATTGCTATAAATTGAACAATCTGACACTCTATTGGAATGTGACAGGCAGATAACTTTTGGTAGTACAAAATCACAGAGACAGATAATATATTTTTCTTACTACATAATTATTTCGTTATTATCTGTGAAATCATTGACTTTTATATAGGGTGTACTCTATATTTATTGACAGTTAATGAGCTTTACATTCAACCATAACGAATCACCCTGTGAAGAAGATAATCTTACGTAATCTAGTTTCTGTACAAAGAGACACTATCCGATATTCTTTTTTTTTAAATTTACGTTGTGTTGTTTTATGACGTTCCGTCCACATATATTATTTTAAACATAAATGATGTATTCAAATTTCAATAGCACATATTTCAATAGGTGATGACGTTATTTGAGTCGTTGTTCACATTTATAGGCTATTCAGTTTGCTAGCATATAATCATCGACTTCGGCCTCATAGTCCGGAGGTCAGAAAATATAAAAAAAAAACTTAAATATCAGCAATGTAGAAGATGAAAGGGCTAGAGGACATCTTCTCATACGACTATCCTAAAACAGAAAATCTCAGAGAGAAATGGTAGCGGAGACAAACATGATTAGTCACGAGGAAACGACTAAGAAAAGACATAATGATGATTAATGACGTCACAAGTTCTTGCAATATTGCAAAAAGGTTATATAGCGAAGGTAATAAACAAAAATAAAACATAAAGGTCGGATTAATAATATTGCAACATCGTAATTAAAATTGTGATAATTTATCTGTGTATATATATATATAATATAATAAAATTTTTAAAAAATTGTGATGTAAAGAATAAAGAGGATTATATATATATATATATATATATATATATAGAAAGGAAAAAATATAAAGTGTAAAATGTGGCGACAATAGAAGGCGATATATGAGTATAATGTAAACAAACATGAGATTGGAAGATAAAGGAAGAAAGACGATAGAATGCGAGATCATGTGAAGAATGAAAGAAGAGAAAATAAATAACAATAATTAATGAAAAAATGTTTCGTAAGCCTAGTCCGTCATAGATTAAATAAGAAAAAAGAGCGGCCCCCAAAATACGAAGGATATAAAAAAGAAAAATGGAATTCTTAAAAAATCCGGCTGAGTTTGTTGTGGAGTTTTATAAGAACAGGAAGATTTTGGAACCCATGTAGCTTTTAGTTGAAGTATGCCCTTGTAGCTGTGTTTCCTATACTAATACAATAACACATATGAAGATATAAATAATATTTAGTGTTGTTCGAAAGTTTAAATTTACCTTTTCCAGGTGATAAATTTTTAGAATGTAAGTAAACGTAAAAATAAAGTCGGTCAAATATTTAAAACATCTGGAATAATATTTAAACAAGATGGCCGAAGATATTTAAACAGATTATAAAATATAGGTTGATATTTCATTCACCTAACCAATGAAAGTAGTACCAATGCACAGAATTTAAAAAAAAAGGGTGAAAACTAATTAAAAATATACATTGTTATCTGTGGTAGTATACCGCACACTCGTGATTCAATATTTAAATGTAATTTTCCACTTCCATTTACCTTTATTAGTTATGAAAGCCTTTATATATACTAACGTGACTTTGACGAAGTTATTTATGAGAATTTATTACATTGTTTTACAAGTGACATATAAATAGATTTTTCTTAGTATCTGTATTACATGGTAATGGTAAAACATATTTCAATAACAACTTTGTAATTTAAATTAAAATAAAACAATTGATTTTTATAAAAAAAACTTGTGTCTTTGTAATAATTTTAAAAGAATAATATTTTGAAATTATTCGATATATTTTATTGTTGTAGAATAATACCTAGAATCGTCATAAAATAGTTTTTTTATCTGTACCTACATTGTTGAACATTTACTTGGAGAATTAATGTTGGCTTGCTAAAATACCTACAACAAAACATTAGCACCAGTCGCATGTCTTTTAAGTAAAATACGAGCTCAATTCTAAATTTAAAAATTTAATAACATCGATATAATAAAACAAAATCACATACAGAAGCAATTTGCTTCTGCGCGCCAAAAACAATAGCCGGGATTTTTGTAATAAAAAAAACCCAAACCAAACTCGTTCCATTTTCGAACGGCGGCAACATAAAGCGGGGCGAAATTAAGCTTTGGGTGCAAAAAAAAAAAACGGTTTTTTCAAACGAAACTTTCGAAACTCAATGATATCGCGCATGAATGGTAATAAATAAACCGGATTTGGAAAGAGGGGCGAGATATTAATGTAAAGGTAATATCAAAAATTTAAATTTTGATTTTGTACACGAAATAATCACTCTGTTCTACGCGCCAGAAAAATGGCTGAGGTAAAGGATAAGTGTCGAATAGTGAGATTATAACTAAAACAAATCCATGTTTTAAATATTTAATGGAATCAGGCGTTACCTCGCGGAAGTCCATCCTAAGTAAGAAAAGGACCAATATTTAGCCACTTCCGCACTTGCAGTGGTAGTCGTGCAATAAAATGCACCGCCGGCCACTGATACATGCAAATGCGTAAGGCGAATCACACAACCGCCACCGCCAAATTACTCAACACGTGTTTCACCCCTCCACGGGACATCTTCAAGAGTTATGTTACACCGATTAGTGCCAAACACAGAGTCATCTATGTTTTAACCTATTATTTGAGACGAATAAAATACTGGACGAAATTTATTATTCTAAAAGGACATACATAAAAAGGTAGTACCGAAATAAGCCGAAATTAGCCGATTGTCTCTTTTCAAAAGTCGATACGCAATATTTATTGCCTGGTACTGTACTAAAATACTCACAACTACAGAGTGTGATAAAACATTTTATTAATGTCAGCCTAAAGATCAATCTAAGGTATAATTCTTGCCCAAAGATTGCAACGATGATTCTGATTCAGACACTTCCTTTGACTATATGGTCGACTCATGTTCACAAGAAACATGGCCGTCAACTAAAGTGCGATGTGACGACTGAATTTTTAATAAATTTTAACTATTATCTCTACCTTATTTAAATAACCTGCTTCACGGTAACTCATTGTTTCAAGGATAAAGTATTATTTACATTACCATAAGGATATTCCATGTCCTTAACATATCTTAAAGGATGCCCTTAAAGCTTATTTAGACTATCATCTCTATAATAAATGCCAGAAACCATCACGGTTACTTCCGTATATGAATCATACATTAATGGATTATTTAGATCATTGTTTCTCAAAGTAGTGCCCAAGGCGTACAGGGGGACAATTTGAAAATAGACACGACGTAAGTTTAAACCTTTCGATTTGATATAAAAAATATTTATGTTACATACGTGTGGTGTAAGATTTTTAGAAAGGCTTTAGTGGGGTATGGAACAAAAAAGGTTGAGACACACTGATCTAAATGATAAAACAGTTTGACATTACTATATCAAGGAAAATTCGTTGGAAAATGATCGCAAATAAACCTTCTGGTTTTGTTATATCTTTCTCTATGCTTTATCTTTTATCAATGATAGTAAATCTATATGATGTTCCAATACACTTCCGTATACACCAATACATCGCTTTGCGTCGTTTCGTTTTGCGTTTTTTTCGAAGTTGCGTCGCTGCTGAATTAGTACTAATTTTCACTGTGTATCGTTAGATTTTCAAGGTTGCGTTTTTTTGGGTTCGGTCTTTAATTTTTTTTTTAATTTTTCTTTTTTTTTCTAGAAGATGGCAACACTTTTCTTTCTAATTGTGCCATGCCATCAAAACTCAGGGATTCCCTTTCTAACTAAAAATCAACGAAATTTGAATACAGTTTTATTTTCACTTTGTTTTGCTAATTTTAGAGTTCAGTTTAAATTACGTAGTGTGTTCTGCTTTTTTTTAAAAGAGAATAACAAATTTATATAAGTTTTTACGTGTTGTTTCTGGTTACAAAAAAGTTAAATATTATTCCAATTTATTTATTGGCAGAGTTATATTATTTTTGTTTTTAAATGTTTACCTTGTTCAATTTTCTTTTTAAAAAGTAGTATTTTCGTAACCCTGGAACCTATCTTCGATCTTTACATGGTTAGCTATAGAAAATCTTATTTCACTTTGCGGCGTTTAAATTTGCGTTGTGTTTTTTTGGAACGTAACCACAACGCAAAGTAAAGTATTGGTGTAATGTTTCTGGATAATAATTTAATAAATTTAGGATTTAATTTAAAGTGACAATATTCACAAAAGAACCAAGATCACCGCTTGAACAATTGCCGTCGTTTTTTTTGAAGAATTGAAGTCGTTGAAAGCTGACAGCGCAAGACTAGATCGTGGCAATTTTTGAAAGAGGCTTATTTCTTGCAGAGGGCGTCCATCGGCTGATAAGATAAAGAGAACGAATTGTTTTACTGTAAAGACATAATAGTGACCACAAAAAAAAATAATTCATAACCTAATCATCCTTATTGCAACTGTTGGATGTCCACGGCTGGACAAAGGCCTCCTCTATATCTACTTGAATTGTTGGGACGCGGCCTTCATCTAGCGTCTTCCGAGGACCTTAGACAAGCTTGTCCACGTGGTGGTGGAACGTCTCAGGCTGTGCTTGCTGGAAGGTCCACAACCTTAAGGTCCCAGCAAAATCTGTTTTGCCCACTAACACTTCAATTTACCAATTTGCTGGGCATTATGTAATCATTTCAAACAAATCAAACAACTAACATGTACTTACTAAATTATGACGAAACAAAAATTGAAGATGCAATTGTAAATCCACTATTGTACCACATTCATCGCTGTCTATGTTGATAGAGCACGAAGTAATGCTAGGTAAATAGAGGCGATGTAACGTTAACAAATAAGTTGCATCGCGTTGCAGTCGACCGCATAGTTTTCACGGTCGTAATAATGTAGGTGAACACTACACCTAGACCTAGTTTTACTAAGAAATTATGGTCACATTAACACTGTCAACGGATGTTTCTATTCTACATAGACTGTACATTTTCGGTATCGCGGGAAGTCAAACTTGAATGAACTTGAAGAATAAAGGTAACAGACGTGGTTAAAGAATCGCTCGCGATCATGATCCAGTGGACTCGGCGTGGATAAGGGGACCTTATACTCGACCTGGTAGACTGAAGACGTTTTTTATGGTCCCGTTTTTGGGGCCTCTCGTATCCCATCATATCGAGTACAGGGACATTTTAATTTTAATTTTTTTTTAAGTTTGGTCACAAAACATCGTGGCGATCTTTGAGGGAGGCCTATATCTTCCAGTGGGCATCTATTAGCTGATATGATGGTGATGGCGAAGATTTTCCTAACACAATCAATAAACATTGTTAAAAATGCAGGCCTTTATCGCTGAACTAAGGTCGCAATTAGGTTAATCTTTAATTATTTTATTTATTAATTTTATTCCTGTACAACAAAAAATTACAATAAATTTTATGAATGGATACCTCATATCATCTATGAGCGTTGTTAAACTGGGTAATAATGACGAGTTACTATTTTAATGACTCGAGAAACTATAGCTTATATAGCGCTATGCCAAACTAGTTTTATAAAGCCGAAAAACAATCAAATTGTGATAAAAAAATTGTGGCTGCAGAGACTGGCGGTCTTTGCCTTTTGAAGGTTTGAGTCAGTTTTTAAAAACGTTAAGCAACAATGCAAACAATTACACATTAAAAAATATCAATAGATTAATTTTAATATTTATTAATTAATTAATATCAATTATAAATTACAGAAATTTTTGAACACTTATCTTTATTTATTTTTTTTACAAGTGAAAGTCGGTATAAATGTAAACCTATAATGACGTATGCATGTTCCATTTTTAATTAAGCATATGCCAAGCAATCATTCTCTTCAATTAAAAAATATTAATTATAACGGAAAAGAATAAATAATGTAATAATTTTAAAATTTATTTATTCAACATTGGAACTTTTAACAGAACTTATATTGGCGCTCAACATTTCTCAATTTTAATTTTGACTATTTTCTGTTTCACAAGTTGAAAAAGCAAAATTTTCACGGACACATCTTTTAATAAAGTTTAACAATATACTCCAAAGTTTTTTATGAAACAGGTTTTACGTATATAAACTTTCTGTCAGATATATATATCTATATGAAAAGAAAGTAATCAAGTATTAGAAAAACTCCAATTCATAGCACAGTAAATACCTTCTTTACAATTTTAATACTCTTATCGGTCAACTAGCATAGTTTCCATTAGACAACTTATCACTCGATGGTTATCGAACGAGTGATCGACCTCCCGACTCAATAATCAAAACGCTGTTTCAACCTCAACACTCTCAATCTTTTTACCGGAAGTTGTCACAAAAGAGTGATGGATCGAGTAGTGTTGCCATTTAAGAAAAATAAACCTACTTTTTATAAATTATTCAGTTTCGTTTACTTATTACACGTAAGGTAGCAATGCATCTTCCATTACCTAACATATGAACAATAGGTAAAAATTCATCCAAACATACGACCTATTTTAATATTTAATGGAATCAGGCGTTACTTCGCGGAAGTCCATCCTAAGTAAGAAAAGGACCAATATTTACCCGCCATACGCATTTATCAGTGGGCTGGCGGGCGGTGCACTTTATTGCACAACTACCACTGCATGTGCGGAAGTGGCTAAATATTAATCCTTTTCTTACCTATTTTAATGACACAGCAATATTATTATCTGTCCTGTTCATACTTTTAAATGTTAATTTTATTTTCCAAATGTAACATTCAAGATAAGGAACATGTTTGATAAAACACAATTATAGGCGAAACATGCATTTTAAATTAAAAAGAAATAATTTAAAATGTCGTTAGCCCCGTTACGCCTAAATACTTAAAATATCTATACATAGTTCATGTATATATAACAATTTAATCTCTATTTTCGTTAGTCACGAAATATATTGAAAACATTTTTAACGATTTCATTCACCTTTTTTTATGTTTCCTAATACTTTGTAGAAAGTTGTTATGAAAAGAAAATAGAAAATTGAGCATAAAATTCATAAAAATGCTATATATTGCGCATTTGACAGTTCGCTATGAACTTCCCACATTTGACAGTTCTCTATGAACTTCTTACATTTGACAGTTCGCTTTGAACATATCTCTTTTCGCTGTTCGCTTTGAACTTCTCACATTTGACAGTTCGCTTTGAACTTCTGACACATGACAGTTCGTTATGAACTATCATACGTGCAAACGTGTGAACTGTAACAGTATGTAACAGTATTTAATCACAAAATTAATTTACTTATTTCACATTATCAATATGTTAACTTATCTCTATAAAGAATGTTACATTAATTGATTTTTATGTTCAATTCTGTCAGACCAATAACTTTAATAATTCGATAAAAATATATCAATACTTTAATGAAATGTTTTAAACTTTTATTTTATAAATATTTATTCATGACCGCTAACGTTACTTATGTACGGTAGACATAAAACTGATATAAATTATTCAAAACTTTATGTGCGTGTTATCTGTGATTGAAAAAGGTTAAGCGATTTACGGAAAATTATGTCAAACGTATGTTTTAACATGGATATGCTTATGAAATTTTTGTAAAAAAAAAAACTAAATTCATAATCGTCCTCATTTCAGTCCACTGAAAGGCACAGGTCTTACCCAAAGATATCTATAGGGGGATATACCATAATCGCCACTTTTGGCAAGCGGGTTGGTGACCGCAGTGTGGTATTATGGTACGAAGAAGAGGTCGCTGCTGTCCATCCTCTAGAAACTTGTTCATGAGCAGTGGAAATCCAATATAATTATTGCACAAAATGTGAATTATATAACATTATATATCGGGAATATAATCCTTGGCCATCACTGCTTACTTTTTTATTCATAATGATCAAAATAAAATAAGAAATTTGAAGATTGACATTTTAACAACTCTTTCTTTACGTCATTCAATCACATATTTTTGCATTAATTACTCTAAGCTAGTCAATTAAATAGCTAGGAATATATTCATAGTGAATTTATACGAGGTATGAATGAAAGGTGTAACAGCAAAATCTTTCTATAACCTGCTGAAGAATTTAGTTCTGTTAGGATGTTTGAATTCTTCATTATTCCTCGAACGTGCTTCTGAAACAGCGTTAGTAGTTTTATTTTAAATTTGGTTAGAGATGGAAATGAATCGAGATGGAATCGGATAAATTTTGTAAAATAATTATATACAGGGAATATCCACACTATGATTTAACCGTACATTTAACATAAAGTCGTGTATTTCTGTGCCTTGGTTCAGTTATTTCTATCGACTTTACATTCTTTTGTCTGGATCGATGATTACCAATTTTATTCTGTCTTCTCTACTTTTCTAAATAAGACTATAAACTTATAATTACACCGTATCATTATTTACCCTCTTAAATTTTCAATAGAAACAAATGGAAGCGTCTTCCAATGACTTTAACAAGATCGTCTGTCCACCTAGCGAGACGTCATACGCTATTGTTGTTGTCTGACACAGAACCATAATACAGTAATACCCCGCTTTACGCGACCCCGTTATACGCGGTTTCACTATAACGCGAATTGCAAATTTCGCGCTCAAATGCCTCGAATTACGCAAAAGAGTGCGTATAAATATAATGTAGTCATCAACTTCTCTATGGTGTCTTGACCATCTGTCAAACAATTAAAAACAGTGTTGGGTGTTATGAACGAATTTTACAAGAACGTAAACAAAACGTTACCCAAAAGACAGCAGATGTATTTTTCCGTAAAAATAAGAGTATGTATTGCATAAAGTGTTCCTAGAATTAAAGTAATTGATTAAAATGATTTGTATTTTTTGTAAAAATTTTGGCTATGTTTAATCATAAACCGCGATTTTTTTTGGAACGTATCCCTCGCGTAAAGCGGGGTATTACTGTACTCCAAAGGCCAACTATTCTGCGCGCTTCGTGGCCTGCTTATTGCCACTTCAACTTACTGGCTGGACGATGTCGGTTTCTTTCCTTTATCTACGGATCTCCGTGTTCCTAATTCGAATTTTAGAGAAATTCCAAACATAGAACACTCAATAATTCGTTTAATAATTGTGATCTTGTCAGTGTTGCCAGAAGTAAACGTACGTTTTTAAACAGTTGTTAAGGTAACTGTGGCTGGCTGGAAGGGAATGTCAATAAAAATAAATTTAGAAAAAAAAATTGTTAAAAACGGGCCACGAAAAAAAACAAGTCTGTTTAAATTGAAGCTGATTGAGGAGCCTAAACCTATCGCCATCATAGTAGACAAAAGGCAATTATATTTCCTAAGAAACAAGTTAAAATATATTAGCGATTGTTTTAAAGTTGCTATAAACAATGAAAACGACTAATAGCTTTTAATTATAACGACGATTTATTGACGCGATAACAATAAATCACAAAACATATTAAGCTGTACATATTTAAATTTTATATTGACGTAATTAGTTGACAATTTATGACATAGATGTTGAATGGATTTTGTAACATTAAAAATAAGAATTTTTTCTATAAATGAAATAATACATAACGAACACGAAAAATAAATAATACATAACGAACAAGTAAATAACCACCAAACTTTAATTTTAGACAAAAACATTCAGAAATTAACAGCTGAAATTCCCGCCAAAATTTATGACATTTGACAACTAACCAAAAAGTATTTACTATTTTAAAAATTCAAAAGTAAAATACGTAGGTAATTTAAAAGTAATTTTACCACTACATCTATTTTTATGAGTTAAAATAAATATCTGTATTTAAAACCGTAATGTCATTTTAATTGCATGTTTAAATTATTTATTATCTATTGCGGTTTGTACTTTTTATTGCATCATTTCCTATTCCTATTACCTCGTTAGAATATGTATTAGCTTGTAACAGTCTATTGTAGTTTTATCCTAGTACATAGATTAGTTAACTGTTCATCTAATAATCGACTTCCTGTCGACCATAAACAGATGTGGTCACGTTGTGTCGAATTACAAAAAGATCAACAAACAAGTTTGATTGTTTATCCGATTTATTAATAACATTGTTGTAATTGTAATGCGCGAGTGAGTTACTCGTTTCTACGTGAATCGTTGTGATAACCAAAAGTGTTGCTATCACTCCTTCAGTTGCAATAATACATAAATATTATTTTCTCATGGTACTGAACGCATGGTTTCTCATTTTGGCGTGTGGGCAAGCTGACAGTCGGTGAACAAGACATAGAGGAGACTATTCTCTGGATTTCTCCATCATATTGATGAGGAATGAGGTAATACGTAGATGAATAAAGGTAATTAAGACATCCCAGAGAGTTTTAAAGATAAAATGTAAAGATAAAATTCGTTTATTTAAATTTGGAACTTTTGACAGAACTGCTATCGTCAGCTTATTTTTTTTAACCTATTTTATTTTTAACTCAACTCTGCTTCGCAAGGTGTTATAGTTGTGATATAGTACACAACGACACATCTTTTAATAAAGTTTAAAACAGATTAATCCATATACACTTTATCAGGTGTAGCATGAATGAAATAAAAATAACCAGATGACGTCATTGCCAAGGATTTTTATGATTTAAATATTCTTTAATTGAATTATAAGCTTATACCGTCGGTTTACTTTTAATTTGAGTTTTGAATTTTGATAATGGTAGTCTAATAATGTTTTGCAATATTTTATTAAAAATGTGATTTCGTTTACTACAGATGAATAGGAAACTTTTTGCAATCGAAACTTTGGTGTAACCAGTTTTTCACAGTGCCTTATAAATACACTATGGACATCTCCTTTTTTTAATTAATCTAATTGTTGTAAAAGTACAAGATATTATCATAAATATTTTGTCAGGCTATTGTAAGAATGTTGGCCTGTTGAAGTAGCATTAGTCAAGCCACATATATATATATATATATATATATATATATATATATATATATATATATATATATATATGTGGTATATATATATATATATATATATATGTGGTATATAAAGTTATATAAATCTATATAACTTTATGGTTCTACGAGTTGAACAGATGATCTTGTTAAGGTTGGAGGACGAAAAAATAATGTTGTGACGAATGAATGTGAAAACGTCTTACTAAAAAAAATGTTTTTTTTTAATTTTATTTAAATTTCGAATTTATTGTACATATCTTAGACGAGACGTCTGGCAGATTAGTTAATAAAAAAATATGTATATAAAGTATTTTAAATTTGGAATACTGAGCAATTATGACAACATTCATTGCTAGTTATCAGACGAACAGCCTAGGACAACAATTTATCTGCGTAATTATTTCCAGACAATTCTAACTAAGGAACTTTCAAGACTAGAGTGAATAGGTTTCTTCTAGCAAGCATGTAGAATCGTAAACCTCGTCATCGCATTACATCAGGGAACACAGAGGTTGAGACTTCATCATAAAAAATAGCTTTGTGAGAATCAAAACATTAGTTCGTTTACTTTCAAAGACCATATTTATGCGCCAAAAAATAACACTGGAAGAACTATTTTTTGATTAGCTAGTAATGTTATATCACTACGTATTAAATACTACATTATTTTTAAGGTTTAGCTTTAGAAGGAATCTAAAATATTTCTTTAGTTCTCTTGTGTTGTAAGGTTAATTTTCATCTTCGAGTTAGTGGGTTTACTTTACAGTTTCTTATCTCGTTTATCCGACTTATCGTTACGTGATATAAATAAAATAGAGCGTGTCTAGCGTCTGTGCACTAAGTACAAGTCATATGTGTAAATAGGCGGTGATATCTTAGCAATATTTCTTGGAATAATTTTCAATTCTCTCGATTGAGTCATTTGTTTTTAAACAGTTTTATTTAGTTCGACCCGTACGGAATTTATTTGAATCAGATTGATCTGATATTTGGTACACACATTTAATTTAGATGACAATACAATATAATAAAATCGATAACATTATAAATCGAAGATGGTCGTCGATACAAAATGGCGGATTACGTATTTTTCCTTAACCCCCTCAATATGGGTATCAAATGAAAGGGCTACACTAGTAAAACACGATGATTATGTCAAAATTTAAAATTCAAGATGGACGCCGTTCCAATATGGCGGACTAGGTACATATTTTTTCACAACCACCACAATATGGGTATCAAAAAACCGTCTACCTTAAAAGTTTTTTAAATGTGTTTATTTAAACATGTATTCGTTGTCGTCGTTTTTACCCATAGATGCCTCCAGGTATAGACCTCTAAAGATATCTATGGTGGGATATACCATAATCACCACGATTGGTAAGCGTTTAGCAATAGCATTGTGGTATTATAATACGCATAACATGCTACTGCCCATCCTGTGAACACTTGTTTATGAGGAGAGATAATCCTATACATTAGAGGGAAGTAATGTCGTTTCTGTTATCATATTTTATAGAAAAACCGATTGATTTTTACCGTTTCAGCATTGAAAATTCATATACTAGATAGCAAAAGGTTGTTGATAACTAAGGTGAATATGTTGATTAGAAATAAAAACTTGTTTAAAATGTAGTCGTGTGAATTTAACTTGAGAAAGCGACATTTCTTTCCGGGCCCCTAGTAATTTCTTTTTGATAATTTTTTCTCGACTAGTCTGAAATGCCTTTAATACTTTTTTATAATTCATGTATTCTATTTAAATAAAACAAGCCATTATTTTGTTATAACTGGCAGTATAAAGTTTGTAGAGAGAATTCGAAAAATAAAAAATCAATTCATATTTGTCCAAGGGCCCCGTTGGCACGGTTCCGATGTAACATATTTAAAACAGACAATTGATAAGCGTTTTTTATTTCCTTGACATGGTTTTTGTCTAAAGGAAAAATAATATCAATTTAAAAATGTATTTCATTACGAAAGTTAATGTTACTAGTTATCTATGAATTGATATAAAAATCATGTAATTACATTTCGTAAGATACGCGCGTGGACACTTAGACGTTCAGATTTCGATATCTTTTGTAAATTATAAACGATTTTGTAACCGATCGTGTGTTATTTAAAATAAAGAACACGCTTTCGTTTGTGGCTTGTTGTTTGCGAACGAATTAAATAAACTCAATTTGAATGCTTCAGGGTTATTTTAAAAAGTTTATATTTTTAAATAACGGTGACGTCACAATGACATCAACAGATAAACAATATTCAATGTATTTTTTTTAAATTCGCAACATGTAAACGTTCAAAATTGCGATGAAGTTTAATAATTTTAAATAAAGAAAAAAATGTTGAATAACGTATTACGATTTATTTATTAATTTAATGACTAATACACAACCCTTTTTACACTTATTAGAGAGTCTATAACATAAGTAGGCGATATACGTTAACACGAGCGCAACAATCTCTTACCGGCCAGTTCCATTTACACAGAATACAGATAAAAAACAACAAATAAAAACAAATTAAAAAGAAAAAAGTAAGCGAATTATAAAGAGAAAAAAAAACTTTTAATTTAATCGTATTGAACGTATATATTTATAAGTAATAATTAATGTAATTATTATAATTATAATATTTATATAAATATAATATGTACGCATAAGCAAATAAGTTTTAATGACATTTAATCATAGGTCCACTAGTCCATAACTCCCGAAGATGCCCGTAGAGGGGTGAAACACGTGTTAAGTGAATTAACGGTGACAGTTATATAATTCGCATTGTTTGCCGCATGCGTATTTATCAGCGGGCTGGCGGGCGGTGCACTTTGTTGCACGACTACCACTGCATTTGCGGAAGTGGCTAAATATTGGTCCTTTTCTTACTTAGGACGGACTTCCGCGAGGTAACGCCTGATTCCATTAAATAGATAAAAGAACGACCTGTTTTAAGATTATCTATGTATATACCTATTGAAAATGTAGGAAGCCTATGTCCAGCCGTGGACGTAAGGCCTAAATGATGATAATGACTTATTTTTAGTCCAATTTAAAACCCCTTTTAAACTTGACAATTACAATCCCATGTCATATAGGTTATATAAATACATGTAGGAGATATTACGTTTTATACTTAGATATGTACTCCTTAAAATTAAATAGTATTTTAAGTGAAAATAAGCAGTGAAAATAGCTTGAGAATAATATTAAAAACTAATTAAAAATATTAATTAGTCATTCTGCGAAATAATTGCGTCTAAAAATCTAAATTAGCTGAAATATATTCACGATTAGTCACGTTTAAATAAGTATTGCGAAAACCGAATCGATTAAGTTTACATTACATGGAAATGAATTGATAATGTTGACAAAATATTTCCGATAATAATTTTATAACATCACCACTGTACTTTTGTGGAATTTCTATAAAAAAACCTAATGATAGTGTAACACTGTTAAAACATACTTTATAAACACGGTTAGTTGAACCTTCATAAAAATTTTAAAGATAAAAATATGTAATCCGCCATTTTGTATCGGCGGCCATCTTAGATTTATAATGTTATTTATTTTATTATATTGTATTGTCATCTAAATTAAATGTGTGTACCAAATTTCAGATCAATCTGACAACGGGAAGGTGCTTAAATTTCAATTACTAATTTTGACCCAAACAAAAAAAAACAGACATTGTCTTCATTTAAAATAATAAAATCTTTAGTAAGAAAAGAACAATTGCCAAACACGTGTTTGGCACTAATCGGTGTAACATAACTCCTGAAGATGCCCCGTGGAGGGGTGAAACACCTGTTGAGTGATTTAACGGTGGCAGTTGTGTAATTCGCATTGTTTGCCGCATACGCATTTATCAGCGGGCTGGCGGGCGGTGCACTTTGTTGCACGACTACCACTGCATGTGCGGAAGTGGCGGATTCAATTCTAGGGCTTGCCTCGGTATGTGATCAGGGTTACTTCGTAGCGTGTGGCCTATCCAGTTCCACTTGCGACGTTTGATCTGCTGATCAAACGGCATCTCACCGCAGCGTTTCCAGAGATCTGCGTTGGAGAGTTTCTCTGGCCAGTATATACCGAGAATACATCGAAGGCAGTTGTTAACGAAGACTTGGAGCCGACGCGTGATATCCTTGGTAACCTTCCACGTCTCGCATCCATATCGATATGGAAATGGATTTACAATTGGTCACATGAAAAACCTTTGTTTTTCACGATTGAAGCCACTAATGCTCAGCGATTTGCGGGTAATTGTTTTTTTTTAATATAAAAACATGCTACGAATAAAATTTATTTAAATAGTGTTTTCATCTTTAATTTATTTATCATAAAAAATAATATTTCATTACGATAATAAATTAACCCATAAATATGTCACCACTCATATAAATATAAATAAATCTTTCATTTTTAATACCGCAACTGTCACTTCGATCCGATTCAAATTACGTCAGTGACAAGTGAAATTAAAAAAAAAACAATGATCAATCAATCAGTTTGCACATGTACGTAGAAACTTTAATAGGTTTCGGTAAACACATCGTCCATTGTTCGACCGGCGTGCATTCCATGTGCGACAAACAAAACAAAACGTTCGATGTATCGATAAACACTTTAATAGATCATTATTTTCAACTTTTATTGGTAAAGTTAAAACTTATACCATCGCAATGAGTTTGTAGATTGTAATTTTACAGCATTTCGTAGTGGAATACATGTATTTATTGACCATATTTATATAGTTAATAATTTTTTTTTACTATTATAGACGAAGCATTGAACGTGTCTACAATGCTATATGTTTACCTAGAAGAAATCTATTCAATCTCGTCTTGAAGACTCCTTAGTGATAATTGTCTGGAAATAATATGTTGTTCTACTCCTTATCTGTTCGTAATTTAAAAGTAATAGCAAAAAGCTTAGTGCGAGTGAAAGGAATTTCAACCGTGTACGGATATCGGGACTCTGTACGTCTTGTCCGATGGAAAGAAAGGAGATGGGAGATTATGAGATGGGATTTACTTTTTAGTTGTATTTATAAATTTTTGTGTACGTTTCTCGGAAATTCTAACCGAGTACTATCGCGAACTTTCTCCGTAGTATAAATAGGTGTACTCCCCATATCTACAGTTCAGTGTTGTTTTTCGAGTTATAAGATTAAGATCTACGATCAGTGATACAAAGTGACTATTTGGCAAGTTATTTGGACAGTGATTTCTTGAGCGATTTGAAAGCGAAGTTTGGACTAAGCGAAAGTATACTTTGTGTTAAAATAGGGTGACCATCTGATTTGTGAATAAAAGACTCCTTGTGAACCAGTGGCGTTTCATTTCGAGTCAGAACTCACAGTACGTAACAATATCAATCGACTAAAAACTCATGAACGCTATATATAATAAGATTTATTAAACAATATACTTTTAATTTTATGTTTAATAATAAACATAGGAACTGTATTATGCATACACACAGACCTACGCAGAATTTATTAACTTGTATGAACTGTTTCTAATAGCAACAAAATGTTTATATCGTATCACAATGCATATTTCGAACGCAAGAAAAGTATATATAAAAACTAAACTATTTTTTCTACATCTATTAACACAGTATAAACTGTTTTAAATAACAACATTGAAGATATACCATTGATCCACTTTTTGCCTTGTACAAAGTCTGGCCGTGAAAATTCATTTATGTTTTTAGTCTGTTTCAAAGATAAACTTCGCTTTATGGGATGTAGAAATCTTTACCTTATTATTATCTCGGATATATCTAACGACATCACTTTAACACGATAAGCCATAATTTCGTAATGGTTTTGATATAAAACATCTATTTAAGCTGTTGCCTTGCCATATCTAAATCCATGTTATACAAGTTCAGATTTAGAACTTAACTGTCATTGGCAGAGATGTTTGAGAGTACATGAGAAATCATTACAAGTTACGCTTTTTGTTTCAAAAATAAATATTAATCAAATATATAATCTCTAGGTAATTATTAGCTATGAAATAATTAAATACGAATTTATTAAAAACAAAGATTAAAAATAATCTTTTGACACAAATCAATTTTGTCTGTCACTCGTCAAACACAGATAAAATTTACACGTCAAACATTTTTTTTAAATATAGACAAAGCAATGAATATTATCTTTTCAGCCTAGCAGGCAGTGTGCGGAGCATATCGTATATGCAACCCATGGTTTTTGGAACCAAAAGTTTTTCGAATGGTGACACATGGTTGGAACCGCCACTAGATGAAGCGACGACATGGTCAAAGTCAAAGAAGTCCCTGGATGCAAGCAGCAAGTAAGACTGGTAATCATGGCGATTTTTAAAGAACATAAAAATAGGCTAGTGCAAAACGTAATAATAACCAATCTAATACATTCAGATGTTACCTTGCGGAAGTCCATCCTAACTAAGAAAGGGACTAATATATAGCTACTTCCGCTATGCAGCAGTAGTCGTGCAATAAAGTGCACCGCCCGCCAGCCCGCTGTAAAATCGCGTGCGGTAAACAACGCGAAACAGAACTACCATCGTTAATCTATTCTACACGTTTCACCCCTCCACAGGGCATCCTCAGATGTTAGATTCTAACTTCATTGCACGACTACTGCTGCATATCGGAAGTAGCTATATATTAGTCTCTTTCTTAGGTACGTAATAATAAGACATTTACGTAAGACATAGTCGTGTAAGAAATTAATAATGTGATTCATAAATAAAAACTGAGATAAAATTTTGTAATTAAAATAGGTGTTTATTAAAAAGAACCAAAGTAAAAACAATATAATGACACAAGTCGCAAATCAGTAACAAAGTCTTTGATGCCAAAGTAACGTGATAGTTAAAACTATTATGTTATATCTTGACAATGTAAAGAATATAAAGAGAATCACGAAAGAAGAAAATCAAAAATAGAATAAATCAATTGCCTTTGTAAACAAAGTCCCTGTCCCTTTTTAGGTGTGAAATAAAGGTCCACAAAATCAGGGTCCATAAAATAAAAGATCATTGATGAAGACCTTGCAAAGGGATTCTATCACCAGACACGATGAAATAATTTTTAGTTCAAATGTAATTTTTAATCGAGAAACATGGGCATTAAATATCGATACAAAATCCACATGCCAATGTCACAACTATTTATAAAAAGAACACGCATAAGGTGAAACAATGAAATGTTCATATTAATCGCAATGAGTTTGTATGAAACAGCGTGAGTCGTACGCGAGCCGTGGATAATGAATTGGCTCAGGTGTATTATGAAGAGAGTCATCTTATCGGTCGCCACTGTATACACATACACCGTCTGTTTTAATATACATCCTATTTGTATAGATATAAAGTTCATTTTAAAATTTTTATATACCTATTTAAATTTCGAACACATTTCCATACGTTTTTTTTTTTACTTTTATAATTCGTGTAATGGTTTGTGTCGTGAAAAATGTACATCATTATTTTAAATACTGCCGTGGAAAATAAATGATTGTTATTAATGATGTCATTTAAGGTTAAATTATAGGTATTTTAGTTTTTTGTTTTATAATTATTTATGATTCAAGTAAATTTGTAAAAGATTATGCATCGAACAATTCAAATACATTACGTGTATATTTTACAAAATGGCGACATATAATCAAGAATTTCTTCGTGTACCCAACTTGTTTCACTAAAATCTTTAATTATTATATAATAACCTATTTAATATACATAAAGTCAAAGTGAAGTCAATTATCTGTAATCCTCAGCATAAAATTAAGGTCGTTAGTCCATGAAGCGCCATCTATTGCCAAAAAAATAAAAAGAAACTCAGTGGGGTTTGAATTTTTTTTAATAATTATATTAAAAAAAATATACTTACATTACCATACATATATATACATACAAACATATAAATAGTAGTACGAAAAGCAATGTAACTGTATCTTGTTTTACATTATTCCACCATCTTCATGTCCCATCTGTCAAACGTCAGTGTCATATTCATCTTTTATTAATGTCATTTTAATATAAAAGTTAGGCCTATTTTATACAGATAAATAACTACGCATAGATGCTTTTAAAATAAATGTTATTTGTCCGCGAGGTAACTAAATACCGAGTAGTTTAATAACTAAATTTTATAATAAAATTTATCTAACACTCACGATGAATACAACAATCTATTTTACACAGATAAAATATGTTTACTTATTTTATCAAAGAAATATAATGTCACTCGTACACGCAAAGATATATCCAAATCTATGCCCTGTCTCTAAATCTTTTAAAATTAAACAATAAAAAATACATATTGAATGATAAGACATGCAAAAGCTTTAATGGTGTGACTATATTGATTTCTATTTTCAAAAATCCTTTTTTTATTAACATAGTGATTGTTGTGGTTGTCTGTAGTTGAAATTACAATTCGTCCTTTTTAAAATTATTTTGTATATTTATGTTATATTGTAATTATTGTTGACTTTATACATAAAATAATATTTGAATTATTTACATTACAAAAAATAAATACGATTCGCATTGTCCAATGGGCTTTTTGTGATGAATTGTCATTGACTCAATTAAATCTATTTACGAACCAACAAAAAAAATTTAACGACGTTACAACAAAGACATGACGTCACAGATCAATAATAATAATTATAGTGTTATATTTATCAATCTTAGCAAAACATATTCAACTTTAACTGTTTTATTGTAAGCAATTATATTTATAATTATACAAGATGATTAGTTATTCTGTAATAATACTATAGTATACACCATAACCTCGCTTTGCGTCGTTTCGTTTTGCGTTTTTTTCGAAGTTGCGTCGCTGCTTAATTAGTACTAATTTTCACTGTGCGTCGTTAGATTTTCGAGTTTGCGTTGTTCTGGGTTCGAGTCTTTAACTTTTTTTAATTTTCTTTTTTTTCTAAAAGATGGCAACCCTGGTGTTTCTAATTGCACCATGCCATCAAAACTCGGGAATTCTTTTTCTAACTAAAAACAACGCAATTTGAATTTGTTCACGTGAATTTTTTCACTTTGTTATGCTAATTTTGGAGTTCAGTTTTAATTACGTATTGTGTTGTAATGGAGTGTGTTGTGCTTTTTTTTAAAAAATAATCATAAATTTTTATAAATTTTTACGTGTTGTTTCTGGTTACAAACAAGGTAAATATTTTTCCAATTTATTTATTGGCATAGTTATATTATTTTTATTTTTTTAATGCTTACTTTGTTCAATTTTATTTTTTAAAAGTAGTATTTTCGTAATCCTGGAACCTTTCCTTCTTTTCCTGATCTTCGATCTTTACATGGTTTGCTATAGAAAATCTTAATTCACTTTGCGGCGTTTCAATTTGCGTCGTGTTTTTTTGGAACGTAACCACGACGCAAAGTGAGGTATTGGTGTAATTAATATATAGTGTAAAAGCTTCATAGAAGTTAATGTATATGAAATAGCACCTATTATCAATCGTCTTGTATAAATTGATCACCATGAAACATGATACATCAATTATCTTTTCTGCAGGAACAGACGGTTGACAATAATTTAAGCGTAATACGTAGCAATTCAAATTTTGAAAAGCTTTTTTATTACAATACACCTATCCCCCGATTTACACGGTAGCTAGGTTCCTGAGAGAAACGTGTTAATCGAAAATTAAAAATTTTCAAGTCAAAACCGTGTAAATCGTAAAACTTGCAGAAAATACACGATTTTGCTATTTAACAGTTGTGATTCTTTTCAATAATTATAGGTGTACATAGAAATAAAAATAAAATATTTTGACAAGTTAAAATATATATTATATTACGGAAAAACTGTTTTTTTTTTTATTTAATTACAATATACATTAAACAGAAGAACAAATAAGAATACACTTTCATCACTCGAAGTTATTTGTGCCGATTCGATGTTCGAAGCAGAAATATTTACATTATGAGAGATGGTAATAAAATCGGTTATTAAAACAAAAAAAAAGACTTATTTGGAAAACCGTGTAAAAGCGAAAACGTGTAAAACAAGTACCGTGTAAATCGGGGGATAGGTGTATTATCATTATGTTATTTATTATATCTAAGCCTATTCATTTTTGAAAAAGGTCCTTCTTCTTATTCTATTCAGCTGATAGATGCCCACGATTACAGTCTTACGCTGCCCGAATCCAGAGAATTTCCTTGACAATAACTATGACATCGTTCCAGCTACCCTCCACCTACCCACATCTTGTCTATCGTTGTCACTGCCACTTTAGACGATCAATTCTTCGAGCTACGTCGATGATTTTGGTTTATCTGTGAATATCCTCTGATTCTATCTCTCGAAACTTCTAGCATAGCCATTGCTCTCTAGGTGACCCAGTCTTCTCATGAGGCCCATCGTAAGCGACCACGTCTCAAATCTATATTTCATAAATCTATACTACCATTGCACTCACATATGGAATATAAACTGAATACTTTGAGAATGCGTTCTCCTTAAAAGATATATGATGATCATATTTAAATGATAAAAGATAAACATAAATATAAGATGATAATTACAAAGAAAATACGTGTTAAATATTTGAAAAATAAATAATGTTGCAAAATAAAATAGTAAGTAAACCTAGAATGTAGTGGTTGAGGATGGATGTATGGCTAATGGAATGAAAGAGAAAGACTGGGAAAATTGTAGAATGAAAGAAACAGTACGACAGATAAGATGATATATGAAAGAGAAGAATGATAATAATAAAAAATATGAATAAATTACTAGAATTAAAAAGTCCCTGACCCACACGAGATAGGGGAACGAGAGGTCCCCAACAACGGGGACCATAAAAAAAAAGATAAACCTAGGGGCGGTTTAACCTATAGTGTAGGGTGTGCAATGCACACGGGAGCCGCTGTCTTAGGAGCCGCCGTGGTTCGTTGCTTAGTTTCGCAAAAGAAATGTGTTACGGGCATATAAATAATGAGTGTTATTCTGCCGTCATAATAAGAAAGGCCGTAATTAATACCATACTGTAAGCTATACCTACTTATAAAAAATCTAGTTGGAATATGAAAAAACTTTCTTGTTACGACTACAAAGTTAATAGTTATAGCGGCGGGGGGGGGGAGGGATCAGGCCTAGGGGGCGCCAGGGTTTCATTGCACACGGGCGCTACACGAGCTAGAGCCGCCCCTGTAAAGACCAATAAGGATCTAAGGTATTTACTTTACCATTCAGGAATCGAATCTCAACACACACACACAGACGGAACTCGACCATCCACAATACCAAGAGATCTTGACCGACTTATATAAATGCTATCTTCTATCGCAGCTAAGTCCGTTAAGCTGGGGTATATTCCACTATCTTTGTTCAAGTGGTTAACTGAATATATACATACATATCAACATAAATGCCGGCGTGACCGTGTTGTAAAACCGAGTGATTGTTAAAATTTAATTACTGTGGGTATACACATATTTTGTAACGAAAGAAAAAATAATTGTTGAGGGTAGACGAATATTTGATAGTTTTATTGGTAGGTATTATGTAAAAGAAAGGTTAACATTTAACTTTGGGTAACGAAAGGTTCTCGAGTGTTGACCACAAGTGGGTAAACACGGCGTGGGTAAGCTCTCCCCCTTACTACCAGAAGATGTAAATCAGTGCAAGACCGTGTATTACGGCACCCGATATTACACTATATCACAGCTCTATCACGTTTTCAAATATATCACAATTCTTTCCTAAATATTTTTTTCTCTTTACACTTACTTTTATATATTAAAAAGATGGATCATACATAAAGATATAACATGCGAATCTTTATGTCAAACTAACTATATGTACATCGCTATATTTCTAATTACATATCATAACAAGGTAATGAATCATAAATAACATATATTTAGACTTTATCATCAGTAATTAAACACTAACACTGCATTTAAAACGTATTAAATAGCATATAAAACCTTTTTTTTATTACCTCATTCTTTGAACACTGACTTTAATTGCATTTAGCCTTCATTCTTTTATTAATTAATATTTTTAATGACTGGTGCTATAGTCTGTGGTTTACTGCGTTCGAATAGTCTTTTTTTTTAATTTATATTCACTTCGTTGAAGAGAAGAAACGTCAGTTGTGCCACTGGTGAGTCGTTTTGCATTCATTCATTCACGTCAGCTGATAGACATCCAGTGGAAGGAATAGGCCAATTTAAGAAATGTATATGTAGGGGTATTGCAGATTGCAGTGTGGCAGAATGTAGAGAACGCTGGTGCCCATACTCTTGAAACTTATTTGTGAGCAATGGCAATCCTATATAATAGTTATAAAAATAGATTCATTGATATAAAAAAAACAATTGTAAAATAAATCCGTGATAAAATTGATGTACAAGAGAAAATAATTAAACCAATTAAAACTGTGATACTGTAATAGAAATGGATAACTGAAGTGTTTGAGGATGTACGAAAGGAATGGAATGATTGAGAAAGTAAGAGAAGGAGGAAAAAAGATATTGTGTGCTATGGAAGACGAGTACGAAAATAAAAATTCTAGTGAAAAAAAAAGAAATACAAAACTCTGTTTTCAATAAAATAGGGGGTGGAAGGAGATGTCCCCAATAGCGGGGGCCACAAAAAATCCTATATAATTAATAAACAGAGTATCAATTACATAGGATTGTATCTCGGGAATTAAACTCGCGATATAGGATCGCAAATATCATTCCTCTACCGCTGGTTTACCACTGCTTATTATATTTATATTATTTTATTAATTTGTATATTTATAAGTAGATGACAACAATGGTCTAACATGCCACTAATTAGTATGTACTATATATTTATTTATTCACATATATATGTATATCTGGGAAAAACGTCTTTGGCGTCTTCAAAAAAATATTTAAAAAAAATTGTAGCATACCTTTATCCTTTAAAACTAGAATCTCGAAGCATTCTTATTTTCCTTTGACAAAGACAAAGGAACATAACTTGGTCTTCATACAGATTATTTATGATTAAAAACATTCATCGATAAAAATGTTTCTTAATATTTTTTATGTCATATATTATCTTTGTTGAGCAAACACAGATTAAGCCGGTACATACCCGCAATGTATTTTATTATGATGTAATTTATTCCTTGAATATATTTAAAGATTTATAAATATTTCGTTAAAAAATAAATATGGACATAATTGTATTTGATAGAATGCATTTTGATACATATATTCGAAAATAAATATGTAACGGTAATATAACATAGGCTATTAATAACAGATTATATATACAAAAAAATATTAATAGACAGATTTAAAAATAAGAATAAAATTTTGAAATGCTTTAAAAAATTGCACAAATTCATTATATTATATGAAAAAATGCGGGAAATGCCTAATGTGAACATCATTGTTTCTAACCAATACATAAGATTTAGATATTGATTCTAATTTTAAATTTAGTAATATTCGAACTTTATCGCATGCCAGTAAAATAAATTGAAGCAAAATTTACGAGCTTATATAAAATTTTTCACGATCAAATTTTATTTACTCTACACATAAATATGTTATCAAAATTTAATTTACTGATGATAATTATTTACATATGAATTTAAGTAAAATAAATTTCAAATATCGTGATAACTCAAAAAAGTTTTAAAAAACATCATGAGAAAACTGACATATTCCAATTCCAAAATTAAAATTTCGAATATTCTGTGACATCTACCAAACTAGCTCACATGAACGACAGCTGATAAATTCTCGGAATTTCTATTATACATTTTTTTACAGTTTCATTATTTAATTTATTGATTATTTTTCAAAATTAACAGCAAGATTAAATAATAATAACTAAACAGTAACACGTGAAAGTCATTTACAAGTTTTAGCATATAGAAACCACATAAATCAAAGATGGCGGTATCATAACATAAATATTACGTATATTACGTAATTAATACATTTATTTTAAAAATATTTACTTTCATTTGCCAATAACCACAATAAATAACCAAATTAAAATATAGAGATAATGTAGATTTTATTGCAGTTAAAATAAAATAATCAATAAAACATTGTCAATCTGTTTTCAACTAATATTTTTAATGTAAAGGAAGATAGTTTGACCGCTTTCTATATAAATAAAACGAAATCGCCACGTGTATGCCTAAACGCAAAACCGAAAAAAATTCTATACACTTCTAGAATTAATGAACGACCTTATGGAATTTCGAAGAATTTAGTAAAAACCATGTACCTTCGTGTATATATTTTCGAGTACCAAGAAGTATTACCATTAATATATAATTATTTTATTATTAAAGTATTAGTGCGGAAAAATAAAAACTTATTTTTAGGTAACAGTTGTTTATTATTAGAATATTAAATTAATATAACAAAAGATCACTCGGAAGGTTTGTTTGTTAAGAAATTTCTATTTATTGGCGAAATGTTCAAAGCTTTTATATTTAAGGAATCTTGTCCGCACAATTCGAGAATGGAATGATATGCCGGCTTTTTTTTTACGAGAATTATAACCCAAGTCTCTTCAGGGCCAATGTGAAAGTACCTACTGAGTCAGCGGTCTTCATCTTCGACCACAGGATCGATAATCTTCAAGCGAGTTGGTGGTCATTCAAAAAAGTTATTAAGTTTTGTTAAATGCACATAAGGAACTGTCCTCGAGTTAAATAATAAACGTGGTATACCTACACATCTACTAACAGAATAATGCTGTCTGTTGTGTGTACATATGTATTTACTGTAATGTGTAAACATGGCGTTCCAATATTGTTTTTGCTATGATAACATGTTTGTTAAAAATTTTGCTTGCTTTAGTCTCTTTGAGACAAAATATACAAGATTTAAAATTATATGTAAGATGTATAAACGTAATAACAATATTCTTATTAAACGGGATAAAAGATATTGCATATTTTTTTTCTAATTTAACATTTTAATTTCAATTTAACACAAAATAATATTTTTTTAGTATCTAATATTTTAAGAAATCATAAATTGAAATAGGAATCTTTTTTTACATAAATGTCGATTTAAAATATTCACTTTTTTATGCAACCCAAAAATGTTCAAAACTACCAACATAATTTAAAAAAAAAATAAGATTTAAATGTAATGCAATGAAAGTGTAATATTAATTTAATATATAATAAAGTTTTAAAATTACAGTAACTATTATAATTTTTAATAATTTTACGAAACAAAACAGGTTAGTTTTGCTGTTTGTCAATGTTCAATTTACCGCCATTACGAGTGCCCTTTGAAATTAATAAAAAAAAAAACTTACTTGGCGTATCCGAAATGTCATCCATAATCGCCAGCTTGCTCGGACGTTTGTCGTCTTCGGATTTCAAACCCATTTTTCACTGCGGCGATTCGACAAATTAAATTTAATTATTATTAAACAAGATGAAAAATTCGCGCCTTTTTCGAAATGCCAAAAAATGTCACACGGTACACTGGGTTAATTTACTTTTGACCTATATTTTTTATTGGCGTATTTGACATTTAACAATATTTTTTATATGTATATCGTGATTGTGCGCGCGTCAGATAGTCATGCTGGCTGGCTTTTCGCCGCGAAGGTTGCACTCGACTGTCGCCGCGCGCCGGTCCGGCCGTGTTTTTAAGGCACGCTTACCGTACGAGTCGATCGTCAGACGAGTGTAGGGGAACCATATTTTGCAACACGTTTTGTCAGCCGTATTGAATAACATTGCCAACGAACGGAAAGATACAAAATATCCACAGACTATGTATACAGACATTCGATATATATAAAGTTTCATAAAAGTAGTACGTAGTTTGAAGGATTGCTTGTCAGAAGTGGCTATGTGCAGGGCAGTTCGTTAGTGCAACTGTCGGCCATTGGAGTCAAAAGGTTCTTATGGTGACCACGCACTGGTCATCTTTGGAGGGGATATATATCTTGCAGTGGGAGTTTATCCGCTCACATGATGATGTCGATGATGACAAAACAATCACAAGTCTTTACATAATCACCAACATTTACTCAAAAATCTACCAACTACCTCTTGTCCCTCCTAATTATGGTACGGTAAATTTTGAGTCCAGCCTTTGTAACAATTTGCCGTGAATAAAAAAGTTTTTTAATTAATAATATACTTTATTTAATAAGAAGTCAGCAGCGACAGATAATAATAATAAATTTTTATACGCCATTACAATTTTAAGAACACTTTTTCTTACTATATAATTATTATTTTATTTAATATTTCTAAAAGTATTTATTTTTGGGCGCTATGTAAGATGCATTGACAGTAATTAAGCTATACATTCACTGATTTAAAGCTTTTACACCGATAACCTATCATCCTGTATATTAATTAAATGATAATTTAGATAGGTCAAATACTTTCAACAAACTAAAAATTTAATACATTACATTTGGATGAAAAATTAAATTTGTCCGGTAAAAAATTATAAAATCGTGGTGGCCCTAATCAGGTAGGAATCGGCATCATTGATATTGACACATTGCGAGCGACCGTCCCTGAAGAGACTTCTCAGTTATCCGATACTTATTGTTAAATCTATATCTTGTATAGATATACTTATATGTAAATGTCTCTGTTTTACGCCATAACTTGTGAATGACTTTGCCTGTTTCATTCATATTTTATTTATAAATTACGTAATGCTATATGGAAAGTTATAATGGAAAAAATAACATTAAAATGTTGTAACTATTGAACCTTTGCTCGTTTGACAGTTCGATATGAAGTACGCGCGTTTGACAGTTCGTCATGAATTTCGCGCGTTTGACAGTTCACGTGCTGCAAATTTAAATAGTCGTTTAACAACTATATTCATTATTTATTTATCTCATATTTTATAAATAAATAAAGTGATCAATTTTAAATACGTTACAATATTTATTTATTTTGATTTTCGAACGCGACAGACTTATAACTTCTGACAATTCAGTTTGACAGCTAGTAGATTATAAAATAACATTTTGAAATTGGAAAATAGTAAAATTGTACGTATGATAGGTTTATCTAACAGAGATTTACGATAACACGCGACATGCGCGTTATCATTATATTTATATAAAAAATCTAACAAGAGTTGAATCTTATTTACGTACGCTGTTCTTTAGTTGACATACGTATTAAATTAGTTGCCAAATATATCGTTGATGTAAAATCAATATAATATGTTCTTTTTTTTTCTTTACAGCCGATGGACGACCACAGCAAAACTCTCCACGCCACGCTTGGTAGACGGGTTGGCGATCACAGTGTGGGATATATACATAGAGGACGCGCTGATCATCCTCTGGAAACCTGAAAATTTGGGAGAATGTTATATAATTAATATACAGAGTGAATTATACAAGACTATATCCTTTTCCATTAAGTTGCCACTTAAGCAGATATATTGTAATCTAATATATAAAATTCTCGTGTCACGGTGTTCGAACTTGAACTCCTCTGAAACGGCTTGACCGATTTTTACCAAATTTTATATGCGTATTTAGTAGGTCTGAGAATCGGCTACTATCTATTTTTCATACCCCTAAGTGATAAGGGTTGTTCACACTTAAAATTTTTTTTTATTTTTTTGACGAAATTTTTTGTTTTTATTTTTTTATGATACAACATACAAAAATATATACAACCCTAAATTTTCACCCCTCTACGATCAAACCTTATTTTTAAATTGAAAATTAAAAATATTTTTTTGCAAAACAACGTTTGCGGGATCAGTTAGTAATATATATTTAAGAGATTAAAAAAATATGTTAGAATTTAACTCAACTATCAACCATGTCAAAAATCAAAATCGAAGTTACACTTGTATAAAAATATGTAGTTTTATATTAACATGTACATATATAGACAATTTGTTGTAAAAATTAAATACAGATTAATAATATCTAACAATTAATTGTGAATATTTTTTACTGTTTGTTTATTAAAATATATGACTGTAGTTCAATTTAAATGACGCTTACAAACTTTAATGGAAAATTAGTAATTAAAATCATTATTATCACATCATAATCATGTCAGAAGGGAGACGACCTCACCCACCCATAGGGCTTCTAATAAGATTGTCACGAAGACAGGTCCTGCACTACCCTTTACCTTGAAAATATCATGAGTTCACTTAGTGGGAAAGTCATCTGCGTCGTGTGTACCACCTCGTGGTCGCCACTCGAAAACCTTTCGGCCACAACTGCCATCGATGTACGCTTCCTACTGCCACTTTGAAATAGCAATTCTTCGATCTACATCTGCAACTGGTTCTTCTGCGGACCTTCTCATTCGTTCCCTCAGCGAAGCTCCTAGCATATCTTCTTCTATTGCTCTCTGTGCAACTATTAGTTTTTTTTTTATAAGGCCATCTTAAATGACCACTATCTTTACAATAGACAAAGGCCTCTTTAATTTTTTTCTAAAAATATATAGAAAAATCTAGTTCAACAATTTCTCTTTTCTTAAATATATCTTAATAATTTACTTCACGACGGTAAAAATGTTAATTTTTATAACTGGCGAGTAAAAAAAATTGAAATTTTGAAAAAAGAACTCTTAACTATTTAAAAAAAAAAAACATTTTAACCGAATTTCAAAAACTCCACTGTACAGAAACCTAGCCGTGAAGAGATATTGAAAATTTTACGGTTATTTTCATACGCTGTATTTGACATTGGTAATAGGTGATGAAAATTTATTGTTACAAATATGAAACAAAGAGACAATGTTCACAGATGATGTTTCCTATAAAGCATATAACCTTGATAAAGTCATCGGAAAAAGAAGGCTGCTTCTTTTGGTTAATTGAAATCAATGGAGGAAGCTATATCTAGCAGTAGACGATCTATGACAAATCATTTCGAAGATGATGATAGAAGAATTACCTAAAAAACTAAGAAGAGGAATAAGCGTTGGTTAAATGTTTTTGTGGAGAACGTTGGAGAATAATGTCTACTCAGTAAAATCTGGACAATGTATGATCTCCCACGGAAAAACAAGCAATCGAGTATTTGACCATAGCAGGTATGGAATTGTAGACACCTTCAGCTATTCCCTGAAAGAAAAGAAAAACTTCATGACCGGTTCCTAGAAGCAGAAGAAGTGTAAAGAATGTAAAAGCATACTAGTTGTGTCCGTGACTTCGTCCGCGTGGAATCAAACAAAATAATCTAGTTTATTTTGTTTTTTCCTTCATTTTTCCTAAAATAAAAGCAGCCTAAGTTACTCCTTATTATATCAGCTACCTGCCAGTATAAGTCCCGTCAAAATCAGTCCAGTCATTTCAGAGATTTGTTGGAATATACAGACAGAAAATGAATTATATTTATATATATATATATATATATATATATATACACACATAAGCATCTGGTAAAAAGTACTACGCTAGATGGAAGCCGCTTCCGGCTCATTTTCTTGTGGACTTTCTACGGCCAATATAATAGTGTCGATTATAAAAAGGAGTACATTTTTAGTTTAGTACATAAAATGACTATATTTTGTGACTTTTGTCAGCAATCTGTTTACAATATAAAAACACCTACCCATTGAACAAATAGTCTGTAAACCTAACATAAAATAAATAAACGAATAATAACCAAACGATCTCCTTGCCAGGATTTCTATTTAAAAAATTAAAAATCGAATCATTAATTTCCCGCCAAAAATGACAGTTATACAAACTGTCACATGGAGTACTGATTGTTTTTTTTTTCAAAACAAAAGGTAGTGAAAAGTCAGAGTGAGTCACTGGTATGTCCCAGGATAATATCGCATGCAGAACACGTCGGAGGTTAAGAAACGAGCCTTCGCGACCGGACTTATTTGGGGTACGAGGAAATAACCGGTCCGAAATCGACGCTCCCATGCTTTTACGTAAACGCGATAATATAAACTTTTATACAAAAATTTTTGTAAAGGCCGACTTTGTACCGCGAAAAGTTATTAGCTAGAAAAAAAAAATATGTCATGCAAATTTCTGAACGAATGCAGCTGCAGCAATTTGTATTAAATATTTGCTGATTCTGAACGTAGTTTTCGTTGTAAAGCTCTAAATTGTGTCACTCAGTCAATCATGTCAGCTAATAGACGCACACTGCAAGACAGATTAATAAAACCTACCTTAATTAACAAAATTGTCTACCTGGTAGAAATCTGATCCCTGTATCCCCCTGCGATACCATGATTACCTGCCGCATGTGATAAATATTTTAATAAATTATCCATGAATAAAAATGTACAATAATGGAAATGAAAAAAGTGAAAATTGAAAAGTACACCTATCCCCCGATTTACACAGTAGATACGTTCCTGAGAAAAACGTGTAAATCGAAAATTACAAATTTTCAAGTCAAAACCGTGTAAATCGAAAATCTTGCTGAAAATGCATAATTTTGCTGTTTAACAGTTGTGATTTTTTTTTCAATATTTTTAGGTGTACATAGAAATAAAAATAAAATGCATTGACAAGTTAAAATATCATCATTTCTCCCCGAAATTTCCTGCATTAATTCCCTTTGAATTTTACTTTAATCACAGCCGTTAATTTATAGTAATCTAAATAATACACTCACTTGTAATTTACGAAGATGGAAAATTAAATCTTTCTGAAACTGTGAAACTTTTACTCAAATACAATTTTCCGTAGATATATTCTATCTATATAGATTCCCCGTGAAATGTGTACACAGCACGCGTATTCAATCACAGTAGCATTTAGTAGAGTGCGATTAAAACAAAAAAAAAACTTATTTGGAAAACCGTGTAAAACCGAAAACGTGTAAAACAAGTACCGTGTAAATCGGGTGATAGGTGTATAAAACATTATTAAAAAGTATGTATAAACAAGTCATAGAGTGAGAGGAAAGGAGAAAGATGGTAGAAGTAAAGGAATAATAGCAATTGAAATGTACGAAAGACGAGTAAAACTTAATGTGAAAAAATTAATCAAATAAAAGTACCTGTCTTGTCTGTGATGTGAAAAAGAGACCAGATACTCGGCCTTTAAAAAAACCTGCCACGCATTTCTATCGTCGATTTCTAATCGTGTACTTTGTTTGTTCTATATTATTGTGTTAGCCTTACACTGTAATAAATTGTAGCAATTGTAAGCGGACTAAATGAAATAATCTGATATAATGATTACTTTATACGTCGATTAAATATGAATTGTATTGCTACAAAACGCGCGAACTTCAATGCGAACTGTCAAAAGCACGAAGTTCATATCGAACTGTCAAACGTGCTAAGTTGGAATAGTCGTTTTTTTTTTTAATTTTATAAACTTCTGCGCAATTCTCTTACTCTTTTTTCTTATCAAAACCACATGTAGAAATAAACCATTAGAAAATTTAAAAAATTATGAATGAAATTCGTATAAACGTTTACATTAACACCATGATTGATTTTTTTTATATAAAACTACCTGTATCATAGGCGCATTTCCACCATACCGACTAAAATAAGCCACGACTCTTAACGCCACCAGTCGTTCGATTTTTTCGTTTCAATTCAAATCAGTATGAACTGTCACGGCATTTTATGAAATTCATTTGAATGACAGTGGCGTCATCTGTCGAAAATTGTTGAAACTAACTTAGAAACATTTTTGGGCTTATAAACTATAATTTTGCTGAAGATTATAACTTTATTAAATTTATAGTTTACAAGTCTATAAAGGACATACAGATAAACGTTTATTATTATATATGTAGACTACCTGTTCTTACAGACTGCAAAAATTACTGACATATCGCATTTCAATAGAAAAAAAATTATTAAATGGGTTAGTTACTTTACGTAATATCACAAAAAATAAGGTTTTTCAAGTGCCCAAAAGAAGGCGGGATGTACATAGATATAAATAGATCTTAAAATAGCATAAACGCTTATTCACAGGATAATATAAATGAGTCAATATAACAGTTTCTTGAATCATATTAATAAATGCAACCTTTACGAAGGACACTACACTATTTTATTGACCGCGAAATGACCTCAAATTACGACGTTATTTTCCTGTTGAAGACGCTCTGAGGAAAATATACCTTTCTTAGATTCATATTCATTCACACACACACGACGCACACACACACACACGCACATAGACGCACGCACGGCTGTTACCGAGCGTATCTCCATAGGTTCAAATACGAAGATTCCCCTGACTGTCCTAATTGTGTCGGAATGATTGAAGATGCAGAGCATGTCTTTTTCGTCTGCCCCCGATTTAACGAAGCCAGGAGGTCTTGGGAAGAAGGTGTAGGATGCAAAATTTATCCTGAAACTCTGATAGCTACAATGCTATCCTCGCCTTCGGCCTGGGAACTTACGAGCGCGTACTGTACGACGGTGCTGAAGGAGTTGCGAAAAATAGAGCAGGAGCGGAGGAAGCTGGCCTGAACAGCCACTTTATCAGAGAAAGCTGCAGCTAAATCCCCCCGCGAAGTAATGCCTAACGGCCATGCCGTGGGGACCAGGGATACCGAAGAGAGAGGATTGTTTTTAGTCGGTATTGATGTCTAGATCGAGTCCGACATACGGGGCACCAAAATCAGGACCTATGATACGTAAAAGTATTTTTAAACCTCTATAAAAAAAAACACAGGCGCGCGGTGTTACCTTCTTCTTTCTTCAGCATGGACCTCCACTAAAGATTAACACGATGACCTGTCATGTACTGCTTGTATTTAGCAACTTCCCGCGACTATGAAGTCGGTCCTAGCGGGGAGTCTACCCACGCTTCGTCTACCAGCCCGTGGTCAATATTCGACAACCTTACTACCCCGACAGCTGTACAGCCCAGGGACGGCTCCAGCTCGTGTAGCGCCCGTGTGCAATGAAACCCTGGCGCCCCAAGCCCTTCCCCCCAACCCCGCGGCTATAACTATTAACTTTGCCGTCTAACAAGAAAGTTTGTTCATATTCCAAAAAGCTATTTTATAAGTAGGTATAGCTTACAGTATGGTATTATTTACGGCCTTTCTTCTTATGACGGCATAATAACACTCATTGTTTTTATGCCTGTAGCACATCTCTGTTGAGAAACTAAGCGGCGAACTGCGATAGATTCTAAGACGGTGATTTTAGCTGTACAGGGAGCGCCGCGTCGGCCCCGGCGGCGCTAGTGTGCATTGCACACCCTGCACTATATGTTAGGCCGCCCCTGCAAAAACCATATCGTTAACTTAATGTTTAAGCACAAATATGTATGTAAAGACACACACACTCAACATAAACATAATCAATAGCAGTTCACAATCGCTAAGCCGTGGAGAGGTATGCTTGGGATTTTCTTCAAGATTGAATCCGGAATGAGGAGTAGCTTGAATGAAAGAAACCTATATGGTCTAGCGCAGTGATTCCCAAAGTGGTCTATATCGACCCTTAGGGGTCTATTACAACCTGCATGGAAGTCTACGTCAGCGAAAAAAAATTTGGGGGTCCATGAAATGAAAATTGGGGTCTACGATAGTGCTATTTATTTCCTAGTAATTTATGATTAAAGCATCAGGTTCATCGTTCTCACTAAAAATACGTATAAAAAAAAAGTTTCGTATATTTTACATAACAGATACAAAATTTATTTTGAGTGGTTTAAATTAAAATTCAATTAATAAATGTATAAATTAACATGTGTTTTTACTTTAAGTTTTTAACACTAAACTTCACTACAGTTAGAAATTTACAGGAAATCAATATCAGGTAAGTAGGGGGTCTACCCAACACGGAAAAACATGGCAAGGGGTCTACGACACAAAAAAGTTAGGGGAACTCTGGTCTAGCGCAATGGCATGTTAAAGGGTTGCACAACGTCTATTTCCAAAGGGGATAGAAGACATTGTTCACCGAAACAATACTTGCATGAAAGCACCAAAACTGCGCGACATATTTTCACTTGACGTTGTCAAATAAAACACTCTCATTTGGACAAATATCAATCAATTTTTAATTCTTTTCGTATTATAAAGAAACAATAAACATTTTTTTTTTCTTTGATGATTTATAATACTGCCATCATCACAACTTGTATCTGTTCTTTTACCATCCTCAGAACCACTAGCAATCGAATCAACGTCCGAGGAAATATCCCGTGATATAATTATTTTTTTAAATAATATAGAACAACGGTAAAAATTAAATTTAGAATAACTCGTGTTACAAAATACGCGTGAGGTCAGACTACGTCCACTCTCACAGAGCAACAATGACAAACTGAAACTTGCAGCGCAAAAGCGCTGTCCCGCAGTTTTCGATATAAAATAACGAAGCGCTTTTACGCCACGTAGCAGTAAAGATTTCTTCGATGAAAAGTTCTTTTGGAAACCTATGTTCAGCTATACAAGTCCTAAGGCTGCAATATCCTGTAAAATAAACTTTTTGATATTTCTATCTATTCCTACTGTCAATGTAGTTATGTTTCACATTTTGTAATAACTTATTTTTGAAATTAAACTTCTTGTGATCTTTTTAAAGGTATATTGGACTCTGAATGCTCAATACCGGATGCGGTAGTAGTAAAACGCAGCTGCAGTAGTGACGTACGGTCAACGTTATGCATAGAGGACGACCCGATCTTGGTCCAGCTCTTCACGGGGTCCAGGGGGTTCTCTGAGTACCTTCATAGGTTTAAGCTCAGGGAGGACCCCTCGTGCTTCTGTGAACCGGGCGTGGACCAGACCGTGATCCACCTGGTAGCAGAATGTCCCGCATTTGGAGGGCTCCGGTACGAGACCGAATGCCGGATAGGAAAAAAGATTGACGAGGCCACACTCGTCTCCATTATAATGGAAAAGGATGCATAAGAGCCCGTCCTCAAATTCTTTAGGAAAGTTGCACAATACGTAATAAAACATAGTTAAACATAAAATATTGTAAGTCTTATTATATATTTAATCTTATTAAGATAGATTTTGTAATTAAAATAAAAAATGTAAAAATCTGTGATACAAATTGATGTTCATGAGAAAAATAAATAAACTAAATAAAGCTGTGATACTGCAATAGAAAATACAACTGAAGTGTTTGAGGATGGATGAAAGGAATGGAATGATTGAGAAAGGAAGATGGAATTATGGAATGATAGAAGGAAGAAAAAGATAGAAGATATTGTGAACTATGGAAGACGAGGACGAAAATAAAAAATTCATGTAAAAAAATTGTTAAGAAATAAAAAAAAAACCCTGTTCCCATCAAAATAGGGGTGGAAGGAGAGGTTCCAATAGCGGAGGCCTCATAAAAAAAAACGTTATGCATAAATTAAACAGCTAGTGTTAATATGAATGGTGTTCAACAGTACGAATGATGATAGTTTTGCTTGAAATGTACGATAAGATAACAGTAACCAAGTTCGCGGTTTTTTGAGATCACGCTGCCGACACGAACGAACGGAGGCTGGTTGAGTGGTCCATCGATCATTGACGTATGATGACAGTTCAAAAATCATTTCCACACTAGCTTATATCCGCGTCTTTGCTCGTGAAGTACTTACAGATATTTTATTATTAGCTTAAATATCTTTGGTAGATGTAAATGTCACATAAAAATACATAGTTGAAGAGTCCCATCGTTTTAAAGTTAAAATTAATCGTCCCAAGCCACGCCCCAAAGTCAATTTAAAGTAAGAAAAGGACCAATATTTAGCCACTTTCGCACATGCAGTAGTAGTGCACTTTTCTCACAACGTGCACTTTGTTGCACGACTACTGCTGCTTGTGCATGGCTAAATATTGGTACTTTTCTTACTTAGCATGGACTTCCGCAAGGTAACGCCTGATTCCATTAAAAAAATCAATTAAAAGGTTTCTAATTGGCTGTTGTTTTTGAAAGTATTCTTCTCAATTGGTCAATGTGAATTAAATATTTCAATTTACATTTTTGATTGTTTGCTTGTTGGTTTGTCCAATACCACGGTCTTTTGTTAAAAATAAATAATGGTGGACATTCTTCGATGCCATTGCCGATCTGTGGTCTTCAGTCTTAAAACCCAGTGCCTCAATCAGCTCTGTTTGTTCTGTTCTGTTCTGTTTTGTTCGTCTGTTTGTATATTTTCAAACAGATTGTAACCACAATTACAATTTTATCTGCAATTGAAATACAATAAAAAAAGTTACAATTAAAATCAAAATTGTAATTAAAATATAAAGCCGAAGACACTATTGATTTAAATTAAAAATACCATTAGCATCACATTTTTAATTTCCTGTCCTTTAGGATAGAAAATACAGGATTTTTGAGATGAAAGACCACTGTTTACTTTAATTGCGTTCATATTTTACCTAGTTTGGAGATAGCAGGGCGTTCAGAGAGAGTGTGCGTGAGAATTACACCAAATTATTCCCCCATCTCCTTTCTTCCATCAGACAAGACGTATGGATTCACGACATCCGTACACGGTTGAAATTAATTTCACCCGCACTGAGAGTTTTGCTAATGGTTTTATAGTGCAAACAGGCAAGAAGTGGAACAAATTACTGGCGTCATTACTTCCAGACAATTATAACTTAGGGGTCTTCAAAATAAGAGTGAATAGGTTTCTTCTAGGCAAACATGCAACATAAACCTCGTCATCGCTTAACATCAGGCGAGACACAGGTCAAATGCTTCGCCTACTACTACTACTCCGCTAGCTCAGTGACCCAAAGTGGGTCTTGGCCTCCGAAGCGAGAGACTTCCATTTTCCTCTATCTTGCGCCATCGTCTGCCATTGGTTGACATTCAATTCGCGCAAGTCTGCCTCAACGCGATCGATTCAGCGATATCTGGGTCTACCCCCTGGTCTTCGACCCCTCGGTTTTTCTAGGTACGCTACCTTCACGCTCCGATCCGATCCCATTCGCTCCAAGTGACCAAGCCAGCGGATTCGTTGAG
Source organism: Battus philenor (assembly GCF_028537555.1). NCBI lineage: Eukaryota > Metazoa > Arthropoda > Insecta > Lepidoptera > Papilionidae > Battus > Battus philenor. Next base: position 1,343,442 of record NW_027181675.1, on the reverse strand, counting down.
CTTTATATTCGCCAATGATATTTGGCTGTGCTACTATAGTCTCAATTTCGTTATTCTTTCGGAGCCTCCAAGATCCGTCTTGATTTCTCGCTGGTCCCAAGATCTTCCGCATGATTTTGCGTTCCGTCACTAGCAGTTTTTGTTCTTCTTTTTCTACACAGGAAAATATAAAATTATGATTTGAGGTCCCTTTGGAGGTGGCTAACTTAGTTACATTATCACCAAAGTGGAAGGAAGTCAAGCTCTTAAGATGGTGGAGCGAAATCCATGAAACACCACAAGCCGCGTGCGCAGGTATATATATACCTGCACACGCGCCACCACTCAACCAGCCTCCGTTCGTTCGTGTCGGCAGCGTGATCTTAAAAAACCGCGAACTTGGTTACTATTATCTTATCAAACATTTCAAGCAAAACTATCATTGCGTGTGCAGGCTGCATACGCGCCACCGTGTATATATATATATATATATAAATATATATATATATATACTTATATAGTCGTCGAAAAACGCTGGTTGTAGGGAGCTTCCATTTATAACTATTGGAAATCTATGGCGAAGATTTATGTCCACTCGTGGACATCCTATTGCTGGAATGATGATCATGATATGAATACCGTTGTAGCATCTTCTTCAACTCTGTTGAACCTAACTTTCTTATATATATCTGTGTACCAAATGCCATTTATTTTAGTAAATTCATGAATGAAAAGAGTGAGAGAATAGAAAAGTGAAATAGAATAAGATGTTAATATAAATAAATAGAATTAAGTTAGTGCATAAGATATAAATGTTCAGTAAGGCTTTCCATATGATAATGGAATAAAGAAATAGTATGTATATATATATATATATACATACTATTTCTTTATATATATATACATATATATATATATATATATTAAAATAGAATAAATACAAAATATAGTTAAATTATATATTTGAATTTTATTAATTATTATTTTAATGTAAATAGTATATATATATATATATATATATATATATATATATATATATATATATATATATATATATATATATCATCTATAAATAGTAAAAAGAATTAAAAGCAGATCTTAATAATAGAATAAGTTAGAACAAAGACCAAAAGACCAACGAAACGGCTGTAGAAATAGAATAAGACATTATAGATTAAGTCAAATAATATAAATAAACAAAACGCTAAAAGAAAATATTAGCCAAAATTAAATGACTCTACCATTAAGTAGGTAGTGTTTTGTTGACGAAAATAAATACAACCTACTTTCAGGTTTTCGTGTCTACCTTGTCAGTGATCATCGGATTTACCAGAATGCTGTCCCCCTGGCAGAACATCCAGAATACTCAAGCATTTATTAGGCAGAAGGTAGGCAGCATTTTAGTGATTTTGTAAATCATTTAAAAAATAATCCATTGAATTAAGTGTTTGTGTAAATAAAGGAATATTACTTTGTGCCAACATAAAGAGACATCAACAATAATCATATAATCTTATTAATCCAGATTGTTTGGTAAAAGATAATCCTTCGAGAAACTTCTTTGATTATTCCTCGTTTATATAGGATTAATATCGTAATCATATAACACTTTGTGTCATTATTATTATCATTATTATAATGGGAAATTTTTTTAACAAGTCTATATTATCTAAGGAAAACTTATATATATTATGACAACAATTTCTTTCTATTGATTAAAAAAATATTTACCAAATACTGTAAAGATTTGTAGATTTCAGAAAATTCTCTGTTTACAATTGAAGAACGCGGTCTCTTACTTCGGGACTCTTTGGAAAGATCACAGCCCATGAAAAAGAGATCACGAAATTTCTCCATGAGTACAAATCCGGATTGAAGAGATAAGTAGACGATCAAATTAACATAGCAGTGGATGGTCACATAGAGGGATCGTTCATATCGTATGGTCGCTGGGACCTCAAAGTTCTACAACAGAGACCACGGAATTGCAAGCATTGGACGGATAGGTAGCCAGATAACGTTTAGATCATATGAAGACGATCTTTGAGAGTGGCCAAGACTTTGCAATGGGCGTCAACAGGCTGAAAAGAATAAGAAGGTTTTTTAATAAGGTTTTAGTTTATGTAAATTTTAAATTTATAGCATAATAATTCTAGAACATTACAAGGAATATGATTGTAAACACGTACACAGTAGTGTACAATACCCGGCGATAAATATAGCACATCGATCTTTGGAAAGAGACAATTGGCTAATTATCTCTGTCGCTCGAATGGCAAAACGTCACATAGATAGTGTGGGACAGAAATAATGCTCTACGAAACCGAAATTAGCCGATTGTCGCTTTCTAAAGGCCGATGTGCAATATTTATCGCCGGGTACAGTACATAATGTTAAATGGTATATTTGTTCACATTTTTACTATCCACATATAACCCATAACAAACTCAGACAGTTCTTTATATGACAATCTGTACATATATAACAAACCCGCTATTATTCCTAGAGCTATCTGTGCTAGCTTATTTTTTTAATATATGCAATATTTTTCTTTATATATCGAGATCAAAAGGAAAGGTGAATTGGTTTATAAAATGTAAATTCTTTATTTATTATTTCAAATCAATTTCATCCACTTCAATGTAATCCTTTTCCGATAAAAAGCACTTCTGCCTTAATTTTTCCAGTCTTCGGAAACAATCGGAATGGTCGTTTTCAGAGAGACTTCAGGACCTTCTTCAATCGTGTCAAAACGGCATCCTTACATTCACTTTGTGAATTTGGTGAATATCCAGAAATCACACGGAGCCAAATTAGGCGAATACGGTGGTTGCAAAACAATAACAGTCGAGTTTTTGGCACAAAACTCGTGAAAAATCAATGCAGTACATTGACCAATCAAGACTTGACGCGTTTAAAACACAAAACCAGAGTTCCCCAAACTTTTTTGTGTCGTAGACCCCTTGCCATGTTTTTCCGTGTTGGGTAGACCCCCTACTTACCTGATATTGCTTTCCTGTAAATTTTTAATTTCTCCTGCACTCTCAAATAAAATAACACTGACTCACTATAAATTGTGTGATATACTGTTTATATTTTTAAAAATATTTTCTTAGCACTTTCCTTTTCAAGATTCAGGAAACGAATAAGCGTATTTGTCCCACATTCGTATTTATAGAGTGACGAATTGAACAAGTCAGTGCAAGGTAGCGAAGATCTGAGACTGCGACTCTCAGGTTTTTACAAGTTCAAAATGTATTGCGACCACAAAGCGAATACCAACATCCTACAACTTACACAATTTTATAAACGTATATAATAATTTTTTTACTTCATAGGTACTTTTATAAATAATGTAAATGTATTAATATTATAAGATAGTATGATGTAAATAAATAGGTACTATCAGTGTATGTATTGAGATCCACTATCGTCGACCCCCATTTTCATTTCATGGACTCCCAAATTTTTTATCGCTGACGTAGACCCCTTGCAGATTGTCATAGACCCCTAGGGGTCGATATAGACCACTTTGGGAATCACTGGTTTAGACGAAGCCAAATGTTAATCCAGCTTTTGACAAACAGTCGCTTGGCAACTGTTATAGACAGTTCTACCAACCTATAAAAAAATTACATGCATTTCTAATGCCCGAGAGTTTTAAATGAAAATTTCACCACAATTTTTTATCACAGTACATTGACTATGCATGGAAACTAAACCCTAAGTCACTTCTATATATTTCTTCAGTATATATAGATAGTAGATAATAATGATTTGCTTTCGTATCTTGAGTTAAATAAACGATGCTGTTGTCTTAACTAAGATTGTTTATCTAAACACGTGTCTATATTGACAAGTGCAGATGACAGATAAAAGATACAAATTTATACTTATATATATTACGTTACAATAAACCGTTTCATGAGGAAAACACGCCTACATCTGATGGTGTCGACACTAACGCCATCTACTAAAAGCAGAGGGTAAGATACAGTGCTCTATATGGATGTGTTTACATGAGATCTGAATACTTGCGCTAACAATATTTCTAAAGGAAGTGCACGAGAGCATGTATCCTTCTAAGTTAGTGTTTCACTACCTGAGTGGGATCCTTACTCATCTCGAAATAGAGAAATACCATGAACCTAACTCAAACACAAGTTGATAAACAAAGACGTTCACCATCCACGAGGCTCAGGGGCTAAAGAGCAAGCCGATATTTGTCTGTCGAACAACAGACACCCTCTCACTGCAGGTTAACTTGGTTCTTCTACGGATATCTTTATTTCTGATGTCCTGTCCATTGCTCTCTGGGTGACCTTGAGCCTTTTTAACAGGCTCGTCGTAACCCCGGACCTGTATGTCATCACCTTAAAAATGAATTAATCTCTATGAAAATAAAGGTGATGAGTATCTAATGATACATGGAACTTGAAGCCCTTATAAAAATGGGTTCTTTGTAATAGAAATTTCGAGAATTAAACTATCTCATCTACCAAAGTTATAATAATAATAATCGCGCTCTAGTACCACGCGGTTCCGTCCATTTTATAACTCTTTGTGTTTGCCTTTTATCAGCGAACCATGCGAAGTGACCTGCCCAGCTGCACTTTCTTTGGTGGGAATAGATAAGTGCATCTGTTATACAAGTTTTTTGTGTATGGCTGTGTTCCTTATTCTGTCTTTTAATTTATCTAAGTAGCATCTCTCCATTCTTTTCTGAGTGGTCTGTATTTTGTTCATCTTCAGATCAAACGTTCAAGTTTGGCATGCGTAGTTGAAGCAAGGTAAAATCTCAGAGTCCATCACTATCTTCTTAGTAAACAATGGGAGATGTGATTTGAATATGCCGTTATGAGCACAGTATTTTTTTCAGATGATGACGACTCTTCGGTAAACTTCTGTATTTTTTTCTTTGCTGAAGGAAATCTGATTGTCTAGGTCAGAGTTCCCCAAACTTTTTTGTGTCGTAGACCCCTTGCCATGTTTTTCCGTGTTGAGTAGACCCCCTACTTACCTGATATTGATTTACTGTAAATTTCTAACTGTAGTGAAGTTTAGTGTTAAAAACTTAAAGTGAAAACACATGTTAATTTATACATTTATTAATTGAATTTAAATTAAAACTACTCAAAATAAAATTTTATATTTGTTATGTAAAATATACGTAACATTAAATAAACATAACATAAATTATAAATAAAGTAACATAAGCAATAAATCAATATTTTTAGTGAGAAGGATGAACCTGATACTTTAATAATAAATTATCAACATTTGGCGTCAATTTTGTAAGGGTTAATCTTAAATCTCCTCGGCTAATGATGTCCAGTCTGTTTCTCTTTTTCTTCATAGGTACTTTTATAAATAATGTAAATGTTTTGATATTATAAGATAGTATGATGTAAGTAAATAGGTACTATCAGTGTATGTGTTGAGATCCACTGTCGTGGACCCCCATTTTCATTTCATGGACCCCAAATTTTTTTTCGCTGACGTAGACCCCTTGCAGGTTGTCATAGACCCCTAGGGGTCGATATAGACAACTTTGGGAATCACTGGTCTAGGTAGATATTTTTTATGTAAGTCATTTATCATTATGGGTGTTTTACAATGGTTAGTCATGACTTTCGTTTTCTCTATGTTCATTTCTAATCCAACCCTAGCGCTGACATGCTGGAGATCCACCATATTGTTTAGCTGCTATGAATATTCCGAGAATAGGATTTCATCGGCAAAATAAAGATATTAATGACTATTAATCTTTAAAAAGTGAGATAATAAATAAAAAACATGGTAGATTTTTTGTTAATACATCCAGACGTCGTGAAGATTTCTGTGATTTTAACTGCGCTGCAAATCTGTCAGCGTATTCGAGTGAAATGAACAGATTAGATTAATAAAATCATTGGTTACGGCATTTCCACATTAGATAAAATCATATTGACGCAATGTCACTTAGAGAAGGTCATCTGAAAATGAAATGTATTATTAAAACTATATATATTTTATTCTATTTGCTACTTATTGCTATATATATGTATACATTACCAAAAGCTAGAAGGGTCGTGGTCACTCAATGAGCTATACTCGGAGCTTCGCTGCGGGGTCGAATCAGGAATAAGATCTGCAAAAGATCACTGATGTAGCTCGAAGAATTGTTCGTCTGAAGTGGCAGTGGGCGGGGCCATTGGGGCCGAAAGGGTCTCTAGTGGCGAACACGAACCGGTGGATCTAATCAGCGCAATGGCTGTCGCCGCAGCGATCTTTGGGTGAGTTCCATGAATTGCAGTGAGCGTCCATCAATTTACATGTTGATAGTGATCCAATACAGTAGAAAAGAACATTTTACAATATATTAAATGCAACTAATTTAGATTTTCTACAATCTAAGTATTATTAAGTAGAATATACACGACCTCTGTGACGTATGTCAATGAACCAAAAAACTAATCAACCCGGTCGTACAACGTGTTGAGCACACGTCGTGCTGTAGAAAATCGATGACTGTAATTTTAAATACTGGACATTATTATGGCTCGTTAAAAAAAGTTATTTATGATTTAATAAAAATAATCATAATAATTAGTCGACTTCAATTTATTTTAAATTAAAGTGAACTAATTTAGTATATATATTAAGAGACTTGATAAACTCTGTAACATGCAAAAAAGTGTGAATAAAAAATTCTTCGGAAATGCACATAATTGTATAAACAAAAGGCACGGACGATGTCTGTGGAAAAATATCCTAATATAAACACATATAAAATAGATAAACCCTGTTAAAGAGCCTGCTATTCTGTATATATATATTCATATATATATTTATCTTAAGAATCTTATTTAGCAAAAGTGGATAAAAGTGCTTCAATACTACCTATATGAATAATAGATACCACGCAAATATATTGTTAATAATATAACAGACAGTAGTGATATAGAAACAGATAAAAAATTTAAAAAATGAATAGATTAAATAATATATATTAATTGAAAAACAAATTAATTATCGTTTAATTTTTATAATAATTAAATTAAGGTATTAATTTAAATAAAAATAATAATTGCAAAACTAAATTTTAGTGGCACGAACAATATAAATACGAATATAGCACATTCTAAAATAAAAGTTTAGGTGAAAAAATTATTTACTCTATATATGATGTTGGCCATTTTGCGGCGAAGGAATATGAGTAAGAAAGGAACTAATGGTGCAAAACACCGAGTCTAATCACCGGCACTAATCGGTGTAACATTACTCCTGAGGATGCCCCGTGGAAGGGTGAAACACGTGTTAAGTTATTTAACGGCGGTAGTTGTGTAATTCGCATTGTTTGCCGCATGCGCATTTATCAGCGGGCTGGCGGGAGGTGCACTTTATTGTACGACTACTGCTACATAGCGGAAGTAGCTATATATTAGTCCTTTTCTTACTTAGGATGGACTTTAACAAAGTAACGCCTGAATCCATTAAAGGAATTTGAGTGACTAAAAAAGTTCCAATTCGTAAGATATAGCAAAATGTAACCTGTATAAACACCGTAGATAAGGCTGCTATAGGCAGTAGGAAGGTATGACTGCGAAGAAGGCCTTAATGACCCAAAAAGGTAGTAAGTTTTATACTTAATAACTTACATCCATGGCTCCCTGATCTCTTGTGTAAATCAAATAGAAGAGAGACAACTCATGTAACCCAAACCAATTTAAGTCAATTTTTCACTTCCTCGGAGATACCTTCGTCTTATCTCTTTAATATTGTGTAACATAATATTATCATGTATCTTAATAATGAAGTCAAGTTTATTAGGTTAATATTAAAATGTTCCTATTGCTGACACATCAGTTTTTCATACAAAGGTCACAGTAATCCACGACCCTTGTTTAAATCCATCAAGGTTGTCTTCTAGAGTTTTCCATCCTATGGTTTGGTCAGAACTGCTCCAGAACCATTGTTATATCTCGACGTGACTGAATTGGAACATCAGGTGCTTGTTGAAAAGATGTAGTTTAAGGTGTTGCTTGTCTGAAGGTCCAGCTGGCGGGGCGGGTGGATCGTGCAATTGACGGCTGTTACGGCCGGAAGGTTCTAGACTGGCGACCACGTACCGGTAGACGCATGGGTGGTACTGAAGACATAGAAGGTTCCTGGTAGTCACTGGATGCAGGCAGCACAGGATCAGTCATGGTGATGATCTTTGGTGAAGGCCTATGCCCTGAAGAGAACGTCTATCAGTTGAAAAGATGAACAAAAAGGAAATCGGATAAATTGATCTCCAATTCCAATGGTCGTTACATAGACATGTTGTTTCGACTTGGAGAATACCGTAGCTAAATTGTGTAGCAATTTTAAGTAATAGCTTGGTAATTAATTGCTTTGACTGTATTAAAAATTATGTAAAAGTTACTACAAATAGTATAATATATGTTATACTATGTAATATATATGTGTAGTAAGTATATACGAGTTCAATCGTCGAGACCCAAGCACGACGAGTCCACATATGTGTGTGTGTGTGTGTGTGTGTGTGTATGTGTGCGCGTTCGTGTACGTGCGTGTGTCTGTGTGTGCGTGCGTGTGTGCGTGCGTGCGCGCGTGTGTGTGTGTGTGTGTGTGTGTTTATATATCTCCCCTAAAGAGCGCCACGCTGACCGGCGCTGCCCGCATACAGTGACTTGTCGTGGGCATCTATTCGCTGACATAAACATGGTGAAGATTAATCATTATTAGGTAGACATATTTTCTAAATAGTATCTTATATATATGAAGTCCCGCTGTCTTTCTTTCGCTTGTTCTTCTGTCAACTGGCGCATTTATACGAACATGCTGTATACAGACTTTTATGTCAATGAAACGTGGAATCCATCTTATATTATAAACATATCGAAAGCAAGAAAAGGACCTATATTTAGCCACTTCCGCACATGCAGTAGTAGTCGTGCAATGAAATGCACCGCCCGCCAGCCCGCTGATAAATGCGTATGCGGCAAACAATGCGAATCACACAACTGCCACCACCAAATTACTCAACACGTGTTTCACCCCTCCACGGGGCATCTTCAGGAGTTATGTTACATCGATTAGTGCCAGTCTTAGACTCTTAGAGTCTTACTTAGGATGGACTTCCGCGAAGTAACGCCTGATTCCATTAAACATATCGAAAGCATCAAAATTATCTCGATCGACCTTTCTTAAAGTAAACATTTCTGTAGCAACGTCACTTTTTAATATACACAAGGCTTAAAACACAAAATAATTTTTATTACCTCGTCAAAGATGATTTAATATATACATCCACATGTGATTTTCTATCTTAAAAACATATATAAGCTGTCTATGCAGCATTTTTACCTTATCAAATTACTCACATCCGATTTAGTCATTTTGAACGCAGTAATAACATTGTTATTACTGCAGAAGGAGAAATGTAAACATTCTGCAATCAAACAGATAAACTTGAAGCTAAAATTGTTTGTACAAAAGGACAAACAATCACCGTCACGGTATGAGATCAACAGAGATGGAATTTGTGATGATGTATCACTTATACATTGTGCTTATATAACAACGAATTACATGGAACTACGCTTGTAATTTACTATCGTATCGTTTTAATTAAATCGCAGCTTTCTGCGGTGGTTAGCAAAATATTAAATTATTAAAAATTCCTTCGTATTCTGAACTACCGAATACATTGCCCCCGGGATTCCTTTAAAATGTTTTTAAACAAATACCAAATGTTATCATTGAAGGATCGACGTTCTCTAATGGACGCCACTACACTTAAAAATATTTGTGGTGGCAATGTTAACTGTTCGAAACTGTTGTCCGAGGTAAAGTTTTCGAATTCCTGCAGCAAGAACGCATTCTAGATCTCTCTTTTTTATCAACGGCTAGGACAAATATCGGTAAACGTGCATCCTTATACAGAATGTGTGACCTCCACAATTCATATTTTAGTGATATTGATATATTCTCTTTCTCTCTCGTATCTTTTAAAAAACAATTTCGTTCGAAATTATTGAGTACTTACAATGCAATTTAAACCATAATATAAATACGAGTATATAAACAAATCTAATACATAAAATTCTCGTGTCACGGTGTTCGAACTTGAACTCCTCCGAAACGGCTTGACCGATTTTTACCAAATTTCATATGCGTATTCAGTAGGTCTGAGAATCGGCTACTATCTATTTTCCATACCCCTTAGTGATAAAGGTGGTCCACCCCTAAATATTTTTTTTTAATTTCTTGACGAAATTTTTTGTTTTAATTTTTTTATGATACAGCATACCAAAACACATACAACCCTAAATTTTCACCCCTCTATGATCATCCCTTATTTTTTATTTGTAAATTAAAAACATTATTTCTTTGCAAAACAACGTTTGCGGGATCAGCTAGTATAATATAAATATATAAACCATAATCTTTGATCCCTGTTTAGTATTGTTTTTATTTGTTTTTTCATTGTTTGACTATTAATCATTATATGTTCTCAGTGAGATTGTTATAAGGTAACAATTGTAACTAATTTTATATTTCTAAGCTTCTGGGTTTGTACTTTCTTACTGCCTTTTGTTACTGTCTATCTCCAATAAAGTAAATAAGTACTATATCAAGATAATACAAGATTCATAGTAATTTTACTAAATCCTTAATTATTTACTTGAATTATTACTCGCTTATTTTAATAATTATCATAGCTTTCTCTCTTACATTATTATATCATGGGGTAGTGTCGCCAATATAAATTCTATATTTATTTTTCAGAAGAGTTGTCAGCTTAAAATTTTTGGATTATTTCATAAATAAAATAAAATTAATAAAGTCTAGTTAATACTCGTATATATAATGCCCAGTTCGCAAATTATTTAGTTTTTATAATAACTGACGTCGTGATATAATACAGTGCTTTTCAAAAAAAAAAAACTGTGATACCATAGGTATAAATGGAGATGTCTGAAAGATATATAAAGAATAATTGAATTCGCGAAGCAAGATCGATGAAGAACAGAATAAGAAATTGTAATTGTGTCCACGAATTCTTTAAGATTTGCTCAGAGACCTATTTTGAGTCGGCCTTTTCACCCAAACTCTCTCCTTGTGAGTACTTCTCGTTACTCCCTCCGTACCTCAGCAAAAGCCAAGAGACGTCCCAAAGAACATCGAACCACGCACCCACCACACATGCTGCAGACACTCACAACAACACAAACACAACAAAAAAACAAGCGTTAACCACACAACACTAGCAACAACTTAATAAGGAACTAATACTACTCACCACACCACAACATCAGGCCCTACTCAGGCGGACCCTACTCAGGCGGAACGGCGAACTGAAGTTGGATCCGGATCCAACCATGGCTAGCCTGTGGTCTACGCTGTCATCCCAAGCCGCATACACAACATCAACACTACACAGCTCTACTCTGGTAGAGCGGTTTACTACGTGCGAATGCCATCGTACAATGGAATGCGTCTGTCCAGCTTCTGTTTTATTTTTAAGTTCACGGACCCTTCCGCTCCGTGAACTCTATTCCGATGAAGCTGCAAAAGCCTTCGGGCTAACAGCATCAAGTTCAATCGAAACCAAGCGACCTGTAAACCATATCCATAGTTCACATGTAGAGAACCTTTGAAAAATTACCATATATAAAGATAGAAGCGTATAAACGCATCCTTATGTATCAATGACTTTGAAACGTTCATGAAGAGCAGGCGTGAGACACATGAGGCGTGGGCGTGAGCGCTTCCGTTGCTGTCATTGGTGATTTCGCGTTGCGTATGCGGGATCAACTTTATCACAGATATTGTCAAGTGTCTCTTAGGATTATTATTGTCTTTTTTATTTAATAAAAATAGTAAACGTATATATCATTGTAAAACTATATGGAATTAGAAACAACGGCAGAAATTCATTCATGGATAGAAGCCCACGGCATGGCGTAGACGTGACCCCTAAAAAAGGGCCACGGTGATCAGTCGTGTGCTGTCAGCATTTAGTGATTTACCCTTGATGATCTTACGGAATCATCACGATAATTCGATTTTATAATTTACTAGCAGATCCCGCAAACGTTGTTTTGCAAAAAAAATGATATTTTAATTTACAAATAAAAAATAAGGGTTGATCGGAGAGGGGTGAAAATTTATGGTTGTATGTATTCTTGTATGCTGTATCATAAAAAAATAAAAAAAAAAAGATTTTGTTAAAAAAATTAAAAAAAAATTTTTTAAGTGTTAACAACCTTTATGAAGTATAAAGTGTTAACACTTAGGGGTATAGAAAATAGATAGTAGCCGATTCTCAGACCTACTGAATACGCATATTAAATTTGGTAAAAATCAGTCAAGCCGTTTCAGAGGAGTTCAAGTTCGAACACCGTGACACGAGAATTTTATATATTAGATTATATTTATATAAATAGTTTATTACATATTTAAATGCATGACTTTCATTTATGCTTTTAAATCGAATATATAATATTCTCGTGTCACGGTGTGGTTGAACTCCTCCGAAACGGCTCGACCGATTTTCGTGAATCTTAGAATATCGGCCAGGGCGGAGAATCGGACAATATCTATTTTTCTTCCCCCTATATTAAGTTTTTACCCCTTTCCGATCAACCCTTATTTTTTATTTGTTAATTTAAAAAAAAGGAACAACATTTGCGGATCTGTAATATGTATATATGCAGTCATAGTCATAAGTATATTTATGTTTTTTTCAACTTCGCTTACTTACTTTTACTTTCTCATTATTTTTCATCTCTTTCTCTTTTATGTTATTTAGTTATTTCATCTACCTTCATCAATTTACCTCGGCACCGCCTAAACGTTTAACTGGTAGAGAATGCCTTCAGCTTTAAACTCGCCGTTGTACATTGTATGAGAAGTCTTTAAATAAATAAATAAAGAACAACTTTACAAACAATTTGTAAACATATCTACGGACAGGAGGAACGAGGAGGGGCCTAACTAGATACAGACCACTTAAAATAGCAAGTGACCACTTCATTGTATAGGCTATAGGTTAATGAACGCACACATGTTTCGATACGAGCGCCAGACATCTTTACCTTTTTTCTTTTGTCATTTAAAAATGCCGTTTTCTGTTTGGCATTTACAGGCTCTGTACTAAACTTAGGGTCCGTCCGGAAACATAAAATCGAGCGAGACTGAGGCCTCTTTTGTTAAATTCATTGATCATCAGGAATTAGGATCCAAAAGTCAAAGGTCTCTTAGAAGCAAAGAATAAAAAATAGTGTATAAGTTTTAATAATTAATTGATTTATTAATAAAATAATGATATATTTTAAATATACACCAATACCTCTCTTTGAGTAGTTTCGTTTTGCGTTTTTTTTTCGAAGTTGCAACGCTGCTTGATTAGTACGAATTTTCACTGTGCGTCGGTAGATTTTCGAGGTTGCGTTGTTTTAGGTTTGAGTTTTTAATTTTTTTTTGGAATTTTCTTTTTTTTTCTAATAGATGGCAACACTTTTGTTTTGAATTGCGCCATGCCATCAAAACTCGGGGATTCCCTTTCTAACTAAAAACATCGCAATTTGAATACAGTTATATTTTCACCTTGTTTTGCTAATTTTGGAGTTCAGTTTCAATAACGTAGTGTGTTGTGCTTGTTTTAAAGAGAATAACAAATTTATATAAATTTTTACGTGTTGTTTCTGGTTACAAAAAAGGTAAATATTTTTGCAATTTATTTATTTGCGGAGTTATATTATTTTTGTTTTTTAATGTTTACTTTGTTCAATTTTCTTTTTAAAAAGTAGTATTTTCGTAACCCTGAAACCTATCTTCGATCTTTACATGGTTTGCTATAGAAAATCTTAATTCACTTTGCGGCGTTTCAATTTGCGTCGTGTTTTTTGGATCGTAACCACGACGCAAAGTGAGGTGTTGGTGTAAACATAACAGAAACATCACAATCATTGTGTGAACCGATAGATGTCTCTGCAAGAGAAACGCCTCCCACAAAGATCGCCGTGATCAGCGGTCTAGAGCAGGGCTTCTTAAACTTTTGTCTTTCACGACCTCATTTATGATTGCCGAGTTTCTTGACGACCCCATACAGATATAAAAGAAAAATAAATTAATATTTTATAATGATTTATTAGGTAACAATATATATATACTAATGAAAATATGCAAATCATGCAAAAACCTAAAATTAAAATTATGCACAAAAAATTATAAAATTGTATTTATATTAGTTTGAAACCTTCAACAAATGCGCGTGTCTAGACGCTGCAAGTCCACTGTATTCCGCCAACTCTAGTGATGTTATAAAATGGTATATATAAATATTTCACATTAAAATCTCTCGACCCCAGAATTTTGCTATGCAACCCCATTTGGGGTCGCGACCCATAGCTTAAGAAGCCCTGGTCTAGAGCTATCGACATTCAGCGACTTACAAACCTTGATAATGATTTATTTTATTACCTTCGTGTTTGAGGGCCTCTCGTTACTAATTTATAATCTATTAACATCTTCTATCTTTAATTCTTCATAATTTCTTTCATTTCTTCCTCTTCCGGCATATTCTCATAATTCGTTTATTCTTTATTTTTCATCCTTCGGCACACTTACCGCAATTTTACAAGGTAACCCTGACTATATCGTCGATCAACATAGCGAGGAAGTAGTATTGTATTAAAAAAGTCAAACCCAAAAAAAGAAAACTGTGATATAAAAAATAGGATAAGTAATAAAATAAAGAATAAAAGAAATGCACCTAGCCACCTAAAAGTAATAAGATAATAGAAGGAAAGCGATGAAAGCAAGAAGGAATGAAAGAACCAAATGAAAGATATTGTGAAGGAAAAAAGGTAAGAACAAAAGAAATTGAGAAGAATGAAAGTGAGTGAAGAATAAAGATAAAAATTTGAAAAACTTATTTGTAAAAAAGACCCTGATCCCAACAAATTAGGGGTACGAGAGGACTCCAATAGCGGAGGCCATAAAAAAACATAGCGGGGAACTAATTACGCCGCGTCCACCGGTCGTGGACGCTATTTGAATCCTGCTATATGCTATATGCCTGCTATGAGCTATATACTTTCGTTAGTCACCTTGGTTCGTCTTCATACGTTATTTCTTATTCGATCTGATATTAAATAAACGAATAATTAAAGTTAAAAATTAAAGTAAATTTAAGACGCACCAGACTAAAGTTTTTTAGCGCTCATCTCAAAACAAATTAGTTTACATTAGTGATTGTGATGTTTAAAAGTGAAAAACAAATAATCAAACAAGATTGTACGCTACCACGCACGTATTTATGTCGTGTTGTGTCAGGCTGACGGATCTTTGTTACTGTATATAGTATTACACATATATATATACATATGTGTGTATATATATATATATTTATATATATACGGGAGTGAATCACGCAGGCGAATAATAGATGTTTTTGGACTTTTTAAACACTTTAATTTTTCACTTCTTACATAGTTCATACCAACCGGCCCATCGTCATCTTCCCCGAGAATGCCATAATTCATTCCTACTCTTCATTCATTCATCAATCAATCGCTCACTTCCTTCACTCTTACGTTCCGTTCTTACATGTATATATTATTATTATTTTATATATATATTATCTGTGAACTTTGAAAATTGCCTTGTTATGTTTGTGTTCTGTTATTATTATTCAATCTGTTATTTTATGCTATAACTTTTTAGAAATTGTACACATATGTAAAATTGATTGTGTATCTGTTTGTATTGGAGAAATTTAAAAAAATATACATACAATCGACGTGATTTTTTTTTAATTATAAAGTATATCCCAAAGGTTTTAGAAAAATTTTAACTAAATATTATTAATATTTAATAATTTTTTTTACTTTTTTTGTTTGAGGTATCAAAACCAGTAACTCTAGTAATTACAAATGTCATTTGTAGACGTGTATGACATGTGACCAGGAGCTTTTCACTCATCATAATTAAAATATATAATTATATTTTTTAAAAATAATATCATAATAATGTCATGTTAAAAAATTTGCTATTGTCGATTTTTTATAGTCTGTATTAATACTAGCAACACTACGAATGTCTCTCGTATTGGATGGCTAATCAATTTTTAAATTCGAAAATAGAACGATAAAGAAAAAAATAATCCATAGAAATATAAACACGTTAATTTTAGCATCTCTATTTTTATATTAGCTCTCTGAACACAATAATTAAATTAGTACTCAATTTTATACGAAAGCAAACATTTTATTCCAACAATCATTATTTACATTGTCTAACAAATTGAGAAAGATAGCTTAACATTCCATTGCTTGATAATTGCGGAAGTGTAATTTTGCATAATATTTATATTAAACTTACTTTTTAATGAAGGTTATGTTTATTTTTCTATACATAACAGATAATATAATTAAATTTAGCGTTTACATTCTAATTACTTCTTGTTAACGAAATGTTTTAATAAATTTATTGATAACATTCTCTACTATTTCTTCCAGGCGACAAAGTCATATTAGAAAGACTTTCTCCACTAGTATCCAACATTATTTTATAAGCCTCAAGCTTCATGGTACGTATATACTACTGTAATAGAAAGTATGGTGAAATTGTCATTTAAATCTCCCGGGCATTAGAAAGGCAGGTAATTTTTTTTAGGTTGGTAGAACTGTCTATAACATTTGCCAACCGTCTATTTGTCAAAAGTTGTAATATCGTAAACCGTAACCGGAAACCATTTTGAAAGATATTAATTATTTCCTTTAAAAGTTCGGTAAAGCTCTTTTCGAAGCGCAACCGCTCCCTTCTAGCGACTCCATCATCACACTCATAAACAGTTCAGTGCCATGGGTGACTCAGGCACACTATCTAGATGTCGTCTTGCATGACAAACTCACAAAAAAAAAGAAAAAACACGGCCTCCATACTCGGCCGCCACTGTTTATTGTCAAACAGCGGGTGTCAAATATCACTGTCAAATAAATGTATCAAAAAAGTGACACTCTACAAAGCTTTGCGCATGCTAATCGCGTAATTCATACTCCAGGTCTTGCAGAACAGGTCCATTGCCTACCACCCAAGTCCCCAAAATGGTCATCGATTCATTACTTTGACTACCGATCAACACACAAATTTACTGATTGTAGATGTCGCCCACCCGGTACATTCAAAAATGGGACCATATTGAGACCAAGACAGGAACACGTCTAGCCCAGGCTACCCGTGAGAACTCTAGCTTCGATATCTGAAAGGAAATTTTAAGCTAGAAGCCCATTATGCCTTGTCGCCATGAAATCGCGAATTTAAAAAAAAAAAACGCGAAATCTACCAATGCCATATGGGAAATAGTAAAAGTCTGGTACCAAATCCGTCTAAAGAAAAACCGTTCGATATCCTTTGACACAATAATTAAATCCTCCGCCATTATCTACTCGTCTTCGTAGGCAAAAGTCTTGGATAAAAATCTTATAACATCAAGTCTATTCGTCTTTGTCACTCAAACGCTGAACATTTAAATAAAACAAGTAATAACTTATTTATTTCTACAACGGTTGGCTGGTGCTCGATATAATAAGCAACAATACATTTATTTCATTATGTACGACAGAAACCGAATGAGGAAAAAAAATTTAAACTAATCAAAGAATAAAATTAAATAATAATATACGTACGATTTTTAAAAAAAAGAAGGAAAAATATGACATTGTTTTGTATTGTCCTAGATGTCACTTTCCTTGTTATGTCAAACGATACTTGACAATGCGTTCATTAAAAAAATAGTTACTAATCAGAGAGATGTACTTAAAATATAAATTCTGTACCAATATAGTCTAACAACGATGTTATGTTCATTTATTATTTTTTTTAAATGAAACGGAAATATTTATATAATCCCCAGTGACACTTGACAATGCCTGTGATAAAGTTAATCCCGCATACGCAACGCACGTTACGCGAAATCACCAATGACAGTCACGGAGGCGCTCACGCCCACGCCTCATGAGTGTCATGCCTTCGATTCATGAGCGGCTCACAGTGCCGTCAGTGATGTTACAAGATAAGTTGATAAATGATCTTAGTTAAGTGCTACACAAATACCGTTAAACACTAGTTTTGCCGCGCCTCCGACGATAAGCGAAGAATTACCGATGCTTATGTCTTGATCTTTACGACTTTATTTAGTGGCATTTGATTTATTAAATTATTACATATGGTAACATTAGTCTTGTAGTATTTAATTTGCAAAACCCTTAAAATAATTAGAGGTATTATCCAATTGGGAAAACTGATTAAAACATTTTCAAAGCATAGCATATTACAATTTCTTTTTTACACAGTGACATCGCTTTATTTACACGTAAAAATACAAAAAAATAATGTTTGTTTTCGATATTCAAACATGACATTTACCCCAAGATCAATATCATATGGCTTTAAAGGAAAAGAATGATTAAATTATTCATTCTTGGTATGCAAGGATCTGTTTAGGTTGAATTTATTAGTATTCGAAATTTTATGTTAGTCTCTGATTTTAATAACTTTGGCATGCCCAATAAGTATATAAGGAATATTATTAGATTGCTCCAGATAATATATAAATTTATGCCAACTGTTCCGCAATTAATTGATGAGCGACACAAACTTCGTTTAATTTGAGACTGACGTACAATTTTTAGCTTCTTAATTTAGCGCCCTCTTTTAGGTAATCTGTGTATAAATAATATATATGCAAACATAAACAGAGATGAAAATAAATAATTAAAAGAAATTGCTAAAACAAATAAATAAGATAAAAAAAAAATCAAATCACTTGAAAATTTGTTTAAACGTATTACTTGCTATGTGTAATTCTATTCACCATAAATATTAAATGAGCAAGTTAATAAAAAACATTCAAAATAATGATAATAGTTTAGCAATTATTTTTCTTAAGTATTATACCTAAAAGTATTCTCTGAAATTCTTTTCTAAAAGAAATGTAAAAGAATTTTTAACATTAAAATAATTAATAATTTATTTGTACAAAACTTTAAAGAAATTAATTAGTAAATGATTTTTTATTGTTTTATATATTTTAAATGTTTTATTAGAATAATACGACAAAATAAAATTCTATTCAAAGTTATACAAAAACATAGCTCTACCATATTTACTCTACATTTTATAATCGCCACACCGATCTATACGCTCACTGCAGACTGTTGGTCGGCCGCCATTTTGCGTTGCGTTTATCATTAGTGTTGTTGCATTGTAGTTTAATTTAACTTCAGTAATGCCTGTGATAATTTAAATATAAGTTGAGTAATTGAATGTAAATTATAGTTTATTTTTTCCATTGTTGTTTTCGTGTTGTTATTATAATGGGTAGAAAGAAGAAGAAGGCATCGAAGCCATGGTGCTGGTATCCTTTAAAAAACAGTTCACATTTGCTAAATACGCTGGTGACCTTCGGATATTCGAATTGACCTATTTTAGCTGTATTTACGATTTGTTTCGCCGAGTTTTATGTAGCAATGTTGAGACTGTCGTTTCCTTAATACGTAACTCAGGTATTGTAATAGGGAGTTTGACGACGAAAAGATTTTGATTCAACACCAGAAGGCGAAGCACTTTAAATGCCACATATGTCATAAGAAATTGTACACGGGTCCCGGACTGTCGATTCATTGTATGCAGGTATGTTTGGTCTCGGTTGGCACTGGGCGCGCCCGCCCACGCCACTCCTCATCTCGCACGCTTATAGGTCGAGGTATTTTCGCTTGACGCTCTACATACGCCATTCGCGCCAAATCCCCCACCCGTAAAAGTTCGTAATTTACCATTCCGTATTCATTTTCTTTGGCAGTGCTTTAAAACTTCGTGTATTTCAGGTACACAAAGAAGCCATAGACAAAGTTCCAAATTCATTACCAAATAGGTCTAATATAGAAATAGAAATATATGGTATGGAAGGTATACCGCCAGAAGATATCAAGGAGCATGAGAAGCAAAAGACAGGTATAAAAATATTGATTTATCTTCTGCAGTTGTTGTATGGATCCTAATGTATGTACAAGGACATATTTTATTTTTTTAAATTTTTGCTTGGGACACTGTAGCGTTAGATGTTTATTGGTGTATAGTTTTAATTAGTGTTCCAGTAAAGGTATGTCTCTCTGTTTCCACTCTGCTATTTTGTTATCTTTTATTATCGATGTTTGAATGACGTAGGTGGTGGCAAAGGATCAGACAGTGATGATGATGAACCTGCAGCTAAGAAGAAAGCAACTCCGGCATTGGTAAATATTTTTGTGTTTACACAACATAATTAACAATTTTTAATAACAAATTAGAATGACTTTTCACAGAAACTGAATCCACTTCACATTATTGGTATTTATATTATTGACATCTATATGCAAAGATATATACTTAATAAATAAAACATTCTTCCATTAAATCAAAAAATCATTTTACACAAAGTATGTGTAGAGTTCACTGTATAATTCTTTGTCACTTAGTATTGTTTGTAATATGTAAACAGTCCTTCATCTTTAACCTATTTAAAAGATTACATTTCGGGGCCTTGCCAATCTGATATTTATTTACCGATGTCAAGACATTTGCAGTCAAAATCTCTAAGATTTGTATATTATATTAATTAAAAAACAATATACTAGTTACATATATTTGTCTATGTACACTATATTCTTCTCCTTCTTGTACGCAGAAGATACAATCATTAAAAATGTCAATCCAATGCCAAATTATGCTTTGCACCAATAGAAATGCCTAAACAAAAACTCATGTTTGTTTATATGTTAAAAATTTTGATTACAGAGTAAACAAAATGCAGTAAGTGATTTATACTTCATTAATTTGTTTACTATACTTGACTAAAATTTTTA
The DNA here is from genome assembly GCF_028537555.1 of Battus philenor. Lineage (NCBI taxonomy): Eukaryota > Metazoa > Arthropoda > Insecta > Lepidoptera > Papilionidae > Battus > Battus philenor. The sequence goes on along the minus strand of NW_027181675.1, from coordinate 1,322,560 downwards.
CTCTAAATATTGAGACCGTTTGCTTATTCATCATATATCATAGTCTATAGATGCCCACAGTAGGGCATAGGCATGGGCCGCCTATAGATCGCAAAAACAACTGGTCTAGTGTTTCATACATCTAGCGACTTCTTGTCACATTAACTATGTTGTCAGTCTACGTAGTAGAGGGTCCTCCCATATGGTGTCTACTGGCTTGTAGTCACTTCTTGAGAACCATTAGTCCTGAATATCCTTTTGTATGAGTTAAGCGCCTCTCCCTCTGCCACAGACAGTTCCAGTATTATAATGAAAATGTAACAATCGCCCCATTATTAAAATACAAAAATTAATTTGGGATATTTTTAATAATTAATCATGTACAGTTAGAAAAGGACCAATATTTAGCCACTTCTGCACATGCAGTGGTAGTCGTGCAAAGTGCACCGCCCGCCAGCCAAATTACTCAACATGTGTTTCACCCCTCCACAGGGCATCTTCAGGAGTTATGTTACACCGATTAGTGCCAAACAGAGTCACTGACTCACACTGGAGAATGCCTGAAGAGAAAAAAAAATGCATTTTTTTTTAGAACTAGAAACAAATTTGGACTACCTTTATAGCATACTTTGACTTTAACAAGCTACAAAGGATGCAACCATGCTCTGATCCATAATTTCTTTTTTGAATATATTCTTATTTCTATTTAGGAAAATTGAGATCTTTTATCTGTTCATAATATCATTTCAATATCCCAGGGTATAACTGACAATATTATTGGTTAGCTGACTTTGTGATACACATAGGTTCAAGAAATTCTGATCCAGTAAAACGGTGATAATGATTGAAGACATAATTGCCAAAGTAGCTCCTTGGGTAGTTACATAAAGGAAGTTTAAGCTGAAGTCCCCCATACTCACATAAGGCAACATTATAGATTGAAAACTAAATATATTTATGTTGTACAATAATTAAATGTAAATTGATTTAAAAAGCTTTTACTTTAATCTATGAACTTCTCTTTTCCGCAGCTGGGTGCAGGTCCGTCAACAGTGACACAGGGCATCCTGCCCACGCCTATGGCGCCTGTACCTCCAGGGATGTATCCTGGGCATGCAATGCCCATGAATCCCATGATGCCTCCTTTCATGCAAGCCCCTAGGTAAGAATCATTAAATATCTTGTTCACAATTTCTTCAACAACTTGAGATTTTTTTTATACAGGGTGTTTTGGTTAATTATAATAATTGATGAAGTAACATCTTTTGCTGTATCTTCTAACTATTAGGGGGATCGGAGAGTAGTGTCGCTTTCTCAGGTTAAATTTATACGGCTACATTTTAATGAGTTTTTATTTCTATATTCACCTTCAGTATTCGCAACCATTTGCCATCTAAAATACAAATTTTCAATGTCGGAGCAGTAAAATATACAGAAACGACATTATGTTCCGGTCAACCTAATATGTAATATAGATTGATTAATCTTGAAACTGTGCTGTAATAATGACATCCTTTAGTTTAAAATATGAGAACACAGCATGTCCTGATTTAAGAGAAACCTGCAAACTGATTAACTACATATGTAAAAATAAATATGTCTGTCTGTCAGTCCATACCAGAAAATCATACATCCAATCACATTGATAATTTGGTATATTATTAGATATATTCTTCAGAAGGTTTTTGAAAAATTGTATTTTTTTTTTTTTCAATACAGAACCTGTCTTTTTGTACATATTTTTAGACTCTAAACACCTGAACCAGGTACATCTAGTTAATTATAAATATTCTGAACAAAGTAGAGTATTCCTAAATTTCATTATTATTATTTTTTAATTTATTAAATTACTGCATAAATACTCTGAAGCCAATATAAGGGAGTTTATTATAAAAGTGTACACACTTCTCACTCATGTTTATCACTATTCTTACATAGACCAGTTTTTTATATTTATATTGACTGAAAATATTTTCTTTGTCTTGTCTACGCCGGCTGATTTCTGAAACCAAACAACCCTATTACTATATGCTCATTTTGCGCCTGGGTCCCAACTCCTTGAGAATTTCCAGCAGATACTTTATATCAACATTGTTCGTGTCAAGGCATCTTAGTAATCAAGATGGGTTACCCTGTAAGGTGCTACCCCCTTTCGTCAACAAAATACATAGGCAGCAGTCTCATCCTCTTCGACTCTATTTGACGTTGACTGTCTGTAACATCTAATAAAAACAGATGTTTGTATATATTTTCTATATTAGTGAATTACTAGTGGTTTATTTTGACTAGTTTTTATGTTTGTTCCAGAATGATGATGCCTGGAATGAGGCCACTGTTCCCAGCGGCCAGTGTGCCAACCAGTACACCAAGCAAACCCACCTTCCCAGCATACAGGTGACATATACAGCTTATATAAACCTTAAAAACTATAAGAAATAAAAAAAAACACTGATCTGTATACGGTAAGATTTATGAAGAATAACTTACATATTTTTGCTGTCATACATTGAAAGCATGTATGCTATATATACTGCAGTTACATTATACCAACAAATTGAAATGTTAGATTAGCTAATAACTGAGTTACAGTACCCAGCAGTAAATGTTGTACTTCGACCTTTGGAAAGAGACAATCGGCTAATTTCTGCTTCATAGAGCTTTATCTCTGTCGCACGAAATGCAAACATTCCGGTATCTATTAGGAGCTGTAAAACAAGTATCATTTGCTTCTTTTGATAATTATTTTTATTCTTTATATAAAATCCACCAATTTTTCTATATGCGGTGGCTTTAGGTTAAGGTAAAAAAAAACCTTTTTAACATTATGTTTACGTATTTAATTATTGAGAAAAATTACAATTGTACATAATAAACACCATTATACCTATGGTTAAAATGATAGATTGTAATAAAAATAGGTAGGTTTTAACCAGTGGCGTAGCTAGAATATTTGGGGCCCCTGGCAAAATTGTGGTCAGGTGCCCCCCCCCCCCCCATTTTTTTACTGACTTTAAAAAATTTTAGATTTCAGAAACCAATGGCCTTATCTTTTCACGCACATAAGACCATATGGTGTCCTCTTGGGGTGTTTTTTTAAAACTTCATATGGTGTTCTCTTCAAATGAATCTTTTTTTCTGAAAACGCCATATGGTGCTATCATGAATGTCAAAATTTACAAAAAAATATAAGGTGCTATCTTAAAGGAAAAACTTTTAACAAACACATATTTAGTTATCTTAAAGGATTAAAAAAACGGGCGTAGGTAGCTTTGTGGAGTGGGTCCCAAAAATAAAACGAAAAAATTACCTTGTAAAAAGAAATTAGCTGAAATTTTAAAAATAACATAAACCGAAAAGGATGCATTTGAACCTGATGACCAACTCCGACTAGTAAGTTTCTGTAAAATATTGTGAATGCGGCTGACCCACGCATATTGAAAAGGGAAGATTCGCCACGCTATTGACGGACGAATGAGGTGTTCACAGAAAACATGTAAAAAAGACTTCTCTATTTTATAATACAATTTCGAAATTTAACATATGGCGATTTCGGCCACTATGCGCATTTTATGTATAAATTGTTTAGGCATGAAAATGAAGTATATTTCGGATGAAACAGTTCTTAGGGCCACACTAATCTGTTGAATATGTCATTTTTGGCAAAAAAGGCCCCACTGGAGATCTGAACACTGACATCGCTAGTTAAAATCGTGGTTTTCATTTTTCTTTTAACATTTTTTTGTTCATCAAAAAAAATATTTTCAATTTGGGTGCCCCCCTTGCCCGTGGTGCCCTAGGGCGACCGCCCCTCTTGCCACCCCCTAGCTACGCCACTGGTTTTAACAGCTCCTAATAGATACCTGACTTTTTGTATTTCGTGCGACAGAGATAACGCTCTACGAAGCCGAAATTATTAGTCAATTGTCTCTTTCCAAAGGTCGATGTGCAATATTTATCGCCAGGTACTGTATATTTGTATCTACCCGTCAATTTGTGTATTTTGCATATAATGATTTGTATGCAAGTTTTTATTGTAATTTAATCTTAATTTTAAGCAAATGTCATTGATAATGACCTGAGATTGGATATTTAGAATCATATTTGTCTAAAACAATGTTTCGCAAACTTTTTTGAGCCATGCCAGACTTAAATCTTTCTAAAACTCTTATGTCCTCTTATGTAACGTGCAAAATTTTCATGTAAAGACAAGTCGAGTTCATTTTCAAATTGCCCCTGTGTAGGGTGTGGGTCCCACATTGGGAAACACTAGTTTAATTTTGCTATAAAATTATGGAGATGTCTTCAATAGTTTAATTTTATAATAATGTGCTATAATGGCTTCCCTAAATTTGAAGGTATCAGCTTCTAATGCAGTGATTTGCGAGGATAACACAACAAACTCACAACGGCTCCAAGAATTTACATTTTATAAACAAGTTCACCTAAATTTTATGATCACAGTAATAACCGCCGTCAGGTAGATACCAAAACAAATACTTTTTTTACCTTGTATAAAATTTTAACATTTATTTAGCTGAGACTTTAAGGTTTTGGAGACCATAAACCTGTAAGCAACCAAAGCAAACAGATGACCTTGTTAAAGTAGTCCAAAGACACTGGATGAAGGTCATTTTTTCGAATCCTTTTATAAATCTATGACGGGAGGCCTATGTCATATGAATAGAATGAAAAAAAAATTAACTAACTTTAGATAAATATGATCAGGAAATCCAACCTCTAAATAGTAAATGTAATTACATTAGTTAACAACAAATTGTATTTAAATTATGTAATCAATATCAAATGTAGAATTTATTACGCTTGAGAATAATATAGATATCATTATTATAATTGTTAAGAATCTGTACAGGAATGCCAAATGACTAATTGGCAGTGCAAGTGATATTGAATTAAAATTTGCCACCCTTGTACATGTAAGTAGTGTCAATACATACATCACAGAACTGCACAACAGCCTTTGTGAATTTAACAATCATTTGTGTCCATGTAAACAATTATCATTATTATGTATATGTAAACCTGTCCATTTGGGACATTGTCATATAACATATATAACCATTGAACAACCCCAAGTTGAAACTTTTGTGCTCCGGAAGCCCAGACTTCTAGTAGACCCTTGCACCTGGTCAATATAAAGTATTCACCCAAGTCATGTTCCCTAAGTTCTTGATCAAATATGGAAAAAAGGCAACAAAACTTTAGACTTAATTGAGGCTTTTAATTAGAAAAATAACTAAGTGAGATTTATAGTTGATCACCTTAAATGCTCTCCCTTCACACAAGCTTTTCTTTAAACTGTAAAGAAAAAGGCAAACTTAAGTAATGAAAAGGAAATAATATCTGAAAGTGGCAATATTCAAAAAGTTTGCACCTGTGTTTGCTATTAAATTATTTCATATATAACAGGAAAACAATACCATATTCCATCACATGCTATTTCCTAACGCTTTGAAACATTTCATCACTAATATCAACATTTCATCACGTCTTTTAAAAAACAAAGAAACATGTATGTTACATTATATGTATGCAATGGCATTGTATGCGCTGAATTTAAAATTAGTTTGTATATATTTAAGTAAATTGTTTATATTTATGTAATATGTGATTATTGAACTCGACAGTAATGCGACAATAAGCGCACCGCCCACGACGTCGACGCCCGCGGGCAGCACAGACCCTAAAGAGAATGGTGAAGTGAAGCTCCCTGCAGCCAACTCCTGCCCTCTGGTAACCGCCACGGGGGCAGGCTCTAAAATAGTCCACCCCCCGGAGGATGTGTCCCTGGAGGAGATCAGAGCGAGGAACGCTAAGTACCGTCCAAAACCTAAACCGGATGCACCTCTGTCGATAGCAACGTCTATGCCCGCCATGATCTCAGTTACCACCAGCCAAGCCGAGGTGAGTGACCCACATCTGTGTTCGCCCTGTTGCGAATTCAGACGGAGTATCCTTCAATACAAATGACATTCTATTTGGTATGTCTGTTTTTTTTTTAAATATTGCTTGGAACTCAAATATTGAATGCATGTACTCTGACATGGTAATTGGTCGGTTTGCTACATGTATAAAATAAACTTGTGAGTTTGGATGCATTCTGCTCGGCTAAACCTGCAATTTAATTAAATTTTGCATCACAATACTTTTGTGAGTAAAACGCAAAGTTATTTTTGAAATAATTTATTACATGTATTTGTAATAGAATTGGGAATACATACCAAAAATTATATAACCAGATTTATATGTAAGAAATCATTTATTAATGTATTACATACTTGTACCAAAAGTTTGTTCTGCTAGAATAATTAACCGATCAAATGCCCATTGAAAAAATTCACATACCTTGTTTTAAAGTGATCACTTTATTTATTGATTAAATGAAAAGTAAATGATTAGATTTTGCCATTAATAAGATATTTACTGATCGACACACCTGTTAAATGTTATAAATCTGCAGCATATTAACTAACAAACATGTAAAATTTCAATAGTAATTTCTTAAATTCTGCAAGTTTCTACTCAATTTTTTTTGGTTTCTTTCAGCAAAATATTAGGAAATTTATAAAAAAAATATTGGTAATAGTTATTATCAAGTTATGGCATGATCAGAAAAAAAAGCATTTAATTTAAATATATATTATTGTTTAAAATTATTCCTGTCTTATTCTCTTTAATACTATATATAATACTATGTTACATGATATCAACATACTAATCATTACTTTTAAAACTTCTAATTATCAATGCTTTTATTAATGACTAGCTATCTATAAGTTTTATACTACATACTATATATACTGCCTGGTGTTATAAGTGATCTTTTTTTAAATTAAATACAGGAACTAACTATAAAAAACAGAAGCAATAGCTTCTCAGTTCATGGTGGTGGTTTTTGTATGAATAAAGTATAACACTGTTCACAAATAATAAAGGAAATAATTTTTTATGGCAATATTTGTCACGAGCAAACTGAATGTGTCCTAGGACAAAATATCACATATATATATATAACATCAATTTGCATTTGTCCCACTTGGTAGACCATAGCTAATATCCTCAGTTGAAGATCCCATCAGTTGGTAGATCAACTAATTGGGTGATATCTTGTAATAAAATTAGATTCGTAAAATAAAACAATAAAAAATCCTTCATGCCATGTATAATATAAATAGCAAGAGAGGCCAAACTTCTCGCTAGCCACATGCGGCTCTTTGAACGATTATTTTTGGCTCCGATTGATTGTTGAATTATTTCAATATTTATATTTATAAAAACTATGTCAGCTCCTAAGAAATCGAAACATATTACTGGTGCGAATAATTATTATTATTATTATTCGACCATAAAATTAGCAAAATCCAAACACCAATCATAATTAACTAATCGGCGTCTTAATTATTGTTAGAATCTTTTCAGATTGAATTTCTAAGTTAAATGTCTTATAGAGTCAACCTGTTTTTTTTTTTCTATCAAGTTGGGCTCTTCTGGCGTTCTCCTCAATACATAAATAAGTTTTCATTTAATATGATCTCATGTGGATAATAATTTGTGAGAATCATCACTAAGAGTTGTTCAGGTTGATTGTTGAAATGTAGTTTTGGTATCAAAGTGGGCTTGATATAATTTGTGTGTGATGGTGTTCCCAGGTGGCCGCGCATATGTCCGCAGCGGTGGCGGCGGCGGCACGGCAGCAGGCGGCCATGCGCCGGCCGGTCATGCAGATGCAGCAGCAAATGGTGGGCATGCTTCCCCAACTGCAACAGTTGCCACAACTGCCTCAACTGCCCCAGCTCCAGCAGTTGCAACAGCTGCAGCAGCTGCCACGAGTCGGTGTGCCCGTCTCCATGCCGCCCGTCATGCTGCCCGTGATGCCGCAGTTCAACATCATGCGCCCGCTCCAGCCCGGTCAGTACACCGCATATTATAACTACCGATAGGTCCCAGGATACATACACGTGCAACTTCCTCGTTTCCTACCCACAACACTGTCCTGGTGGATGGGTATCTGATGAACCTCACGTGTATCTATTCAGCACATTGAACTTTTACAGTTTTATTACTTAGGCGTTAAGTTTTAACTCTAGTTCATTCGCATTATGAATATAACAAATTATTGTCCATCAACTAATTATGTCCCAGTAACCAATCAAGTTTTTACTAACTAGAAAGAATAAGTTTGTCTTCAATGGGTATTTAACGCCGAAAGGTCGGCAGAAAAAGATACATAGTAATCTTAACGCGAATGAACTATTGTGTAGTCATACATTCAACATATCAGATTACTGATTTTTTTTTAAATCATAAGCATATGATATGAATATAAACATACATGAGTGTATGAAAACTGTAAAATTTCAATGACCTCCTCCCGTGTGGTTGCTCACGTATGACCTACGGTTGACCCATACAATTGTAATATAGTCATAACTCTCATAAGAGAACTCTATATGTAGGTACGATAAGTTACACTAAGCGCAGGGTCGTAGCAACAAGTCATTGTATAACTTGACGCCTACAGTACTGTAGTATGGATTGACACGAACCTATTGACTTGTTCCTAAGGGTACCCTGCGTTTGACATTTGAAAATATACATCGCCCATTACCATGTTCTCGGATATAACTTTAAGCATAACATTGTATAACATTTAGTGTAATTGTAGTATGTTTGACATTGTTCACGTGAATTTCATAAATTACAAAGCGATAAGCTTTAGGTTTAGGTGACTTAGACGTAAATACTTTAGTTCCAATTGTTGATTGTGTAATAAGAATGTATAAGGATATTTCTCCAAGAAACTGTCTGATGTTATTATATTAATTAGTTATGTACGGAGATAGGATATTTGTGCATATTTGCCTAGAGTCAAATACGAGATGTATTAAATGCCAGTGGGATTCATAAAACACTTTGATTTGAAAACAATATAATTAGTACTCATATATTTATACCAAGTGATTTCCTAAAACTTGAAACAAATAGATAATTTTTTAATTAAATAAGTAGTACTTGTTCAATAAAACAGACAAAGGCCCTGTTGGACCGTTTAACAATAAAGTCCATTGTGTTGCCATATAAAAGACGGTAAAAATAAATCAACATAATAAATACTTACTTGTATCATTTAGAACTCAACTGTAATTAAGTGGTGACAACAATAAGTTTTTTTTTGTTAGCGGTGTCTACCAGTGCATAAGGAAGCATTATTTGCTGTCTCGCTTACTCTTAACAAATATTGACTACTAAAATGTTAACAAAACTTTACCTTGGGGTCACCTTCAATTTCAAACTGACATTCAACCAATATATATGCAAAATCAGGAATAAATCCCCTCACATCCTCAATAGGCTTTACCCTCTCATTTGTTCCTCAAGTAAACTATCACTAAAGCACAAGCTGCACTTGTACAAAGCTTGCATAAGACCAGTTTTCTCTTACGCGAGCGTCCTATTCGCGCACCCACCAGCATCAACGCTCTACAGATGCTCCAAAACCTCCTCTTGGATAGCAACGGGGGCTGATTGGTTCCAGCTCAACGTAGACCTCCATAGTGACCTCAAACTCCTCACAGTCCAAATGTTCTTTCTGCCTTGCTCAAGAACTTTGAGTCGGCTTCCGCACATCCCAATCCCCTAATAACCAGCGCCTCACGCTACTCCCCCCGCAACTCAGTAAAGAAAAGGAGACGTCCTAAAGACGTTCTCCTCACGTCCATCAGAGGGTTCCCACAGAACACTCACAACAGTGCAAGCTCAAACAACTCAGCATCATCAGAAACCACTGCACCTGCAACACTACTCAGGTCGCCGCGTTCTTCATAACAAAACAAAACATCACCCGCTACGCCACAACACCCGTTTTTAGTGAGCGGCCGCCCGCTCCCTAACCGCGAACAGCGTGGGCGGACTGTGGTTGGATCCGGATCCCTCTTCGGTTCGCCTGTGGTCCACGCTGCCGTCCTAACCTGCAAGCACACTCCAGCAACACACCCCGTCAAAGCTCTACCGCGAAGAGCCTTAGCAACGTGCGAGCGTACCCGTGCAACTGGTAGGCGCCCCACCAGCTTCTAGTTCACGGACCCATCAGCTCCGTGAAATCAGTACCGATGAAGCTGTAAAAGCCTTAGAACTAACAATCGAAACAAACGAAACATAACAAACCAAATTGTTTTTCGTTTTTAATTTTAATTTCTCTTATTGACACATTTATTAATTATAGTTATTTATATTATTATTATATATTCCCTATGGAATACCTAAACATAATTAAATCCTATCATTAGAAATGTTATCCTTAACAAACTAAGACATCAAAAGGTACATATGCATCTGGATATTCTATCTCTATGTATTAAATGTTTCACCAAATTCTATGGTCTAATATATTTGTATGTGAAGGGGGAACCAATTCCATGGGATGCAAGCTGCTATGATATATAAACTCCAATATTTTTCTATTGTAATTGTGTACGACTTTTATTTTGTATAAACCTGTGTCCGTTGTGTACAGTCCGTGTGAACATTCAGCTCCACAGCCACGTAGGTGTCACCGATGTTTGCTTTGAGAGCTTAGAGATACAATTTTCAAATTGCAGTTCGCGAGATCGTTTGAGAAAATGTGTTGTTGAAAGGTTTGATTAATTTTTATTAACATATTGACTTGAAGGATCTTAGCTGCCTTCTTATTTTATCTCTTACTTTAAGGTCGGTGTACATTACGTTCCTTTGATCGTTGCATTTTACAAATTAAATTTATTTTGATAATTCTCTTTGAACAGACCACCTGTCGGACCTTGCCGAGAGTTTTGTTGTAGCATTTGAGTGGAGCCAGTTGTTAGATTGCGTTAAGGCCTGTCAACTCTGAACATTGGTTGTTATTCTTAGTTAGTGTTTTGGGTAATGGCGATGATGTAATTAGATGTATTTTGGTCAGACTCAAGACATTCTGTATTCAATTTCATTTGTCAATGTGCATATCGACGTGGAAAATGGACTCGCCGATTGTCAATGTTGATTATCTTTTGTAATAAATCATAATAATGTGCTAATTTAGTTTCTATTTTCCACGGCTTTGAACCAAAGTCACAAATACAAGGGCGTTTCGAACGGGGAGGCGTCGCTTTTAGCGGGCGCGCGGCTCGCGGCTCGCGGGCCGCAAACCGCCCCGCTCCCCCGGTTAGCGCGTAACGCCCGGCCTGGCCGACGCCCGCGCTCGGGCCGGACGGCACGGGCCGCGAGCGGTAACTCTATTCACTTCCTTAATGGATTTGCTTACTGTAGTAGCTCTTATCTTATTACTGTCTCGATTTTCCTGGTAGAGGTCGCTCGCGACCGTCGGTTCACGGGTGGGTACACTAATATTATATATATATATATACATATATTTACGTACTTAGTAGTTTGTCGCTTTCAACTGTGCATGAACCGGAGAGTTGTAGTCGTTGGCTACGTCGGGCACACGAGCGTCTCGGCCGCAGGGCGTGCATGCACGGATGCGATTATTCCATATTCGGTATTTTGATCGTGTGATTTTTTTCATGTGAATTTCATCCTACCTGTGTTGTGCACCGGGCCGGCCGGAGTAGGGCTCGGGTCGGCGCCGCGGCCACGCCGCCCGCGCGCACGTTCTCGCATTACGCAAACCGAAACGAAAACGGAAACTGGTCACTTTGCCTCGACGCGTACAGCCGCGCGCGCGCGCTGTTGGTTCACTTTTCACAATGCATAATGTCAGAGCGTCGCGTGGCGCGTGGCGGCGGGGGGGCGCGCCGGCGCCGGGCGCGCGTGTGACGAGCGTGTTGTGTGCAGGCATGCTGGTGCCGGGCGGGGTAATGCCGATGGGCATGTTCGGCGGCGTGCCCGGCCTGCTGCCGCGCTACCGGTAGCCGGAGCGCGCGGGCCCGGCGCGCTCATGGGACGCCGGCCGCCCAAGGTAAGACGAGGACGCCGGGGGGTGGGCGCGCGGCCGCCGAGCGCGGGGCGTGCGTGCGTGCAGAGGGGTGTGAGCGCGGGGGGCGACCGGCGGCCGCGCGGGGGGGACAGGTGACGCGCTGGTGTCGCCCGGCGTGCCGCGGCTGGGCCGGCAGTTCCCTGCGGCTCGCAGGCGACGTGGCCCCGGGGCCTGGGCAGTCACAACTCGCGTTGTTGGATTGGCGGCCCCCTGTCCCCCGCCCGCCGAGCTGCGGGTCGTCGGTAGTGTACTGTTCTAAATTCAGGTGTTCAAATGTGTGTAAGAATAACGACCGTACGTTAATTTATCTGCCTTGAAAAAAAATTTTCTTAATTTCACGTGAAGTTGTGACGTTTGCCTATCTTGTAGAATTTTGACATTTTACTCAATAAATGCTATTGATTGAATGCCCGCTTTTTATTTGTTACCCGTTGTCTAATTTTGGAAAGCCGCACTACCCTCCGTAGCGCACCGGCAGCGACTACTGCCACCTACTTAATATTTCCATGCTAATGTATGTATTTATGTACTCTATACTTCTGTGCCTGTCAACTGTATATCGACAAACATTACTCTCCTGTTGATGCAACTGTTCTATTATATATATCATGCATGTCAGCATCTACCACGCAGACACATCTCGATTGGCCGGCTATCCAAAATTAGATCGCACGCCGTTGTCCGTCCCGGGGGGGAGTATTGGAATAAAAAACGCATTTTTAATAAAGCCATATATTATTGAATTACAGTTTATAAAGTCTCGTTCGAATACATAACACCCATTTCACTATCATTAATCACCCAATGCGCCGATACTTGCATGGAAGTTGTAGACTACAATATATTACAGCCAAAATACATGGGGATGGTGTTGGTAACTACACGTTATGGAAAAGGGTAACCATCGCTAACCGTAGAACTATCAGAGTAATAAATTCTAACTAAGCTAGTATCACCGCGAGACAAAAAACCTGGAAATAACTAACGATAAGTAATAAAGTTATCAAATCAACCAACCTCCTTTGACCTTACAGCTACTGTAAACGACCTCATAAGTAATGGAGCTAGCATACACTAATATAATTGTACAATCAAGTCGAAATCCTACCCCTAATGCTCGACACGCTGGTCCGGAGGAACGCAGGTATGTGCACGCATTCCTTGTTTAGGCTACATTTCTATTACGTTGTAAAAACTACAAAATTTGAGCTTCCCGAAGATCACATGTACCTGAATAACTACAATGTATTAATTTTTAACATATCTCCAGTAGAAAATGTGAAAACTAAAAACTAGGATATACTTATTCAAAGATATGTAACTTTAATAACAAAAGGACAAATCACAATTGAATGCGGGTCCTTGTGGTTTTGTACGTTTCTGTATACACAACGCTGATGTTAGAAAATTTTAATCTAAAACTACCCACAAAACTAGTAACAGATAAACAAGAGTTTATGGCACCGCTATACATTATTTAGGCACTAATAATATAATACGAATATTACCTTGAATAGTTTTCGGTTATCACTAGTACATATATGTGCCCGAATATAAAAATCTTCTAAAACACTTGTTACAGAGAAATTTACCAAATTGTTTTTATATAACAGCGTCGTGGCAGGCCTTGACGCTTCACTCTGGTCAATCTTAAAACCGTTCTCGTTTGCAATAGATTAAACTTGAAGTTTTTCCCCGAATTGTGGCTCATTTTAATTGGTCGTTAAATCTGTCATTATTAAGAATATAGGGAATCCCCGCAATGAGCCTAATATTCGAGATTAAATTTATCGGTTGGTGAAAAATACTCGAAATGTGTATAATTTAGCTCTTTGTCTCATTTACATGGCTGACATACATCAAACTATGTAAAATTAAGAGAACTGATGAGTTTTTAATCGAGCCTTCTTAACGGACCAGCTTTCTGAGCACCACCGGCTCCGAGCTGGTGGTAGCTTGATACTTATAATGTGTGTTAGTGCCTACTTTATAAAGATATTTAAACTTGCTGAATGTGAGATCTAACGACCAATGAAAATGGACCTCTAATCATCGAGGCGGTCGGGCGACGGGGTCACGTTGCGGAAAAGGTCGAGCGAGGGGGAAAGAGAGCGAGCGAGGTCGGGGCACGGAGTGTTGGCGCGCGTCATGCTCTCGAAGCGTTCGCGCATGGCTGCTACGTGGCCCGCCATTACACTGCGTCGGTCATCCGCCGCCTCCGCTTCCGACAGCAGCGATACTTCCGACGACGCCGTGTAGTACATCTCGCTCACTACATCGCTGATCACTTCGCTGACCATCTCGCTGGCAGGCTCACATAGCACCATCTCGCTCTCGGTGGCCGAGGGATCGCTCCATTGCTCTGCCACAAACGTCTCCACTTTCCTGACATCCACCTCCTCGGGACTCACCAATTCTTCGTTCACATCACTAGTCTCCACCGCCTCCTCGGACCAGGCGACGTCCGTACAGTCTTCGTACTCCGTCTCCTCGTATCCCGAAGTCTTCATCGTCTCGCAGAGTCTATTAATGGCGTCTACTACGTCGCGGAGGTCGCTGACGTCCTCCGTGGGCATGGTTACCTGCTCAATGGGCAGGAGATCGGTGTCGGCTTGTTCCTTTTCCGCGGCGATGGTACTGGCGGGACACAGCAGCGCGTGTGCGACGGACAGCAGCGCGTGCGCGGGGTGGGACTCTGGTACGAGGTGCGCCGTGGAAGCGGACCGCGCGGGGGCCGTCGCCCCCCTTGCTCGCTAGCAGGCGCTCGAGGTCCCCGACCAGCCCTCCAGGGGCACTTTCAGGGGCGGCGGCGGCGCCTGCGCTTTGTTCACTGTCACATACGTAGTCAATGGGTCAGTACAAATCATTAAGAAAAATTGCAATTAGTGGATTAATGTGCTTTCAATACTAAATACATTCCATTGCTAACTGTAGTATAGTAGTTTTGGTAATTATACTAGTTTTTCAATTTTATTAATTACAACTGATTAATTAAGGTTTGTTTACGGGAGAGGGTGGGTAGTTTTAAATCATACACAATAACGCTTAAGTTTTTTTTTAGCGCTTAATGCTTTCCTGCGTCATGCATAACGTGCTCAGGTTAAAAATGAAGCCATGCAATCGACTCTGGTTAGGTGAGAGCAGGTTAGTACACAAAATGTTTTAGTGCCAGTGATCGGAATAAGCGAAGACATTATTGGTAATTGCACCGCAAAAATAAACATGCTTTTCTTTAATTTTATTGATCCCCTTGGTCGACAGAATGACGATTTTCAAGTTAATCGTTACATTAGTGCTACACGAACCGCTGTACTGCGCCTTTGGGAAACAAGGCGAGGTGTGGGCTGAAGGTATAATAGCAAGATTGCCCTGCTAATGGGAACTCCCCCGCCGCGATACCGAAGGCGCGGTACAGCGGTTTTGGTAACACCACAATATCAACATGAATGTTATATTAATGCCATATTAATATTTAGCTTCACTTGTTCAAATCGCTGTTTTAATGACATCGTTAGTTTACGACACAGATTAAATAATAAATTAAAATAACACTTACCCGCGACCGCGGTACCCGCACATGCCGTGTGGAACACGATTTGCGGGAATTCTTATAGCAAGCGACAATAACGAACCTCCCGAGTAGAATTAATAAAATTTTACCAATTCACCTACCACACCCCATGCGCTACCACATGAAAAACTGACTAATTAAATATATGATACCCGCCTGTGTGGTACGCTATTATGAAAACTTTAAAACAATCAAATATAAAAATTCATTTAATTTTTAGGAGTCTAAAATAACGAATTATATGAATGGATAAATGTTGTACATAACTTGTCTTCGATAACCTGTCCAAAAATCAAGTTATCAATGTAATTATATTTTCACAGAAAATTAATAAATTCCTCTTTTAATTAAGGAATTTTAATTTAAAGACATTTTCGCGTGAAATAAATATAAATGCGAGAGGTGTCTCAGAAGAAAGTTTATATTTGCGCGAATAGTGATATAGGGTGAAATCACAAAGTACATTTTGCGTTAACATCTAAAGCTACATTTTTTTCAAAATTAAATATTTACATTTGCATCTTCCTTTTAAAATAAATTTACTCTTGCCTGCATCTTCTTTTTGAAAAAAAAAAAAATAACAACCCCTTCATTTCCGTTCGCCTATTTCAAAAATAATCATTTTCTCTCCTTCTTACAAACCATAAAGTTGATTATTAAAATACCTACACTCTGTAATAATCAAAACACCATTTATACAAGTTTCTAGTGCACGCCACGATTCGTTTGCGGTAAACCTACTGGGTAGCCTACTTTCTTACTATCATACTCCTGCGTTCTTCGAAATTCTTGCCACCAAATATAAACTTTCTTTTGAGACATTATTATACCTTCTAAACAGGAGAAAATATCTCCTTTTCAAACTGAGACAAAACCACAAGAGGCAGTATTAGGTGGAACAATGAAATACTTGACAACGATTCAATAGTGATTACTTTTTTTATTAATAAAAATAATAACTATAAATAATTATAAAGCGTCGCACATCGGCTTATCACAAATGCCTGCGTCTTCGCAAAGACTAAGCCTTCATTCGATCTCTGGACGCGCTGATGCATTCAAAAATCTACCTTATTCTAATGTCACAAGTCTGCATTTTAACTAACTTTACGTCGACAAAATATTTTTAAATCTTGTATATACTATACATACTTATATATGACTGCTGTTGTCGTCGAGAGATCCAATGAACGTGTAATACTTGCGTGAAGTACATATATAAGAAATGATACTGCGCTTGCAGAATATAAATTTGCATCATGGCACCTGGCTACTCTAAACGAAAAGATCACAACGAAAAATTTTCATCTAAGGATTGCATTTGTTACAATATGTGCAGGCTTCAGGCGTGTATACGTATCAAATTGAAAAAATAAAAATGTGGGTAGTTGAATTTTAAGTCGTACTTTGGTATATATATATTAAAACTTGATTTATACATCTAAAAAATGCTACAATACATAATATTTAATTGCTTTAACAATTGCATATACTATCAAAATAACAACTGGCAGTATTATATATATACATATATATTTGGAGGGTACTCCAAAATTTTAATACAAAAATGCAATAACCATAAATAAATTTGATACGTATAAGCGCTATAACCAAATAAGATACATCAAATAAGTAAATAATTTGCATACGACTAACGTAACATAAGATTAATATAATGACTCAAAAATAAACAATTTAAGCATCTGCACTCGAAAACCCTTCGTGTATCAATAAATTTTTATATGTGTAACCAAAACTGTTTTATTTTACATAAAAAGTTTTCGAAAGGAGAAGCTTAAAAACAAATATACCTACGTAATTAACTTTAACAAAGTCAACGTATTCCATTGCATGTTACCAGTATTACAGTACTTACTTTAGGCTCTAAATTAAATTGACATTTAATGAAGATGCACCTCTTGCGGGTAGTTAGAACACGAAACAAATTTAAAATGAATCTCCAATCCAATGACAAGTGGAATGATTGTTATCCAGAAACACAATTTGAACCATCACAATCGATGCCAGTCGATGATGCATGTAAAAGCAATGAAATATACCTTATTCGAATGTACTTATTTTGAACAATGTACTAAACGTAATGAGCAAAAATGGATAAAGAATTTGTATATAAAAATCTAATTCTACCCTACAGAGACGTTTACATCACATTTAGTATTATAAGGCCACTCACGTGGAAGACGTCATGCTGTCATGCAAATATCAAATAGTTTTACATAACTTATACCTAGATCTACTTGATACTTAGCGGCTATGTTTATATTATGACTTGTACACATTGCATTGCGGACCTACTTGTATATATACAACTACGTTACTTGTATACCGTGTGACTAACCAAGTTTTTGTGCGTTTCACTTTAGTATAAGTAAAAGCAAAAAACTAAAAAAGATGCGTCGGAGACGCTCGGGGCCCGTGTAGGGCGCTATCAGTCGAGTATAGGTCCTCCTATACACGTAGAGATACCACAGTGTAAACATGTTTGAACACAACTCCCGCCTCCACTAAATAATCCCATAATGTTGTATTGAGGAATTTTTTCTTCTGTGTCAGCTTTAGCATAGATAGCTCGTAAATATGATAGATTTTAACAGGAATATATAATCGCATATATAATACGGTTGGAATATTTATTGAGGGTAGAATAAAATTATAGTAACACAGAGAATCAATTAAAGATTTGGATAAAAGAATCTACTTCGATCATAGTGAACGGCCAGTGCCAACAATGTAAGTATTATAGTAGTTAAAACCGTATATTTATTTTGATTTTAGACTTGTTATAGTCCAAGAAAGTCCAACAATTTTTTGGTCCTAAATATCTAAATAGAATTTTCCTTGTGTCTTGGAAAAACGCCACACGAAAATCGTCATGGGCGAACTTAAAGCGTTTAAGGCGGAGTAAATGTGATGGACGGAATAAGTGAAAACTTCTTCACAGAATCGAGCCTACATTTACAACAGTGTAACTCAAAAAAGAGAGATAACGGTAGACTGTTGATTTGAATATTGTTTGTAGTAACGATTATTTTGGTGAACTATAAAGGAACACAACCTGTTGCTCGTGTACCTAAATAGACCGAGTGACGTCATGTAACAGTCCGTGGTCACGATTAAATTGACCCAAACAACCTCATATGACATTATGGGATTCCCCGGTGGAGTCAGGTGTGTGAAGTGGGAAGCCCTCACGCGTACTTACCGGGCAGGGCGGCGCTGCTGTAGTCTTTAGCGATGCGCAGGAATGGCGGCGGCAGTGGGAATGCAGCAGGCGGCCGGAACAGCTCCGCGTAGCGCGTGTCCAGGTCGGGGCCACCTGTTCCTGCGCCCGGGCGCATGGAGGAGCCTCTCGCGGGCGGCGCCGGAGCACCCACCTCGCCCCAACTGCTTGAACCGCTGGATATGCTCGTTATACTTGTCGTACTCTGCAACGAAAATGTACGAAATATTTAAAGTTATGTTGAATTTTTTGCTGATATTTCGATAAAGGTTGCTAAGTCGCTGTGTATAGGCCAATTGACCGCTGGAGCTTTAATGTTCTGCAGTAGAGGACCACAAGACGGTAAGCGTAAGGTAAGAACTTGATGACTAGACGTTGGATGCAGGCCGCTGTCAATTGGTCCCATTGTAAAACTAAGGGAACCTATGTCCTGCGTCTTGTGTATGTCCAACTTCGAGAAAGAAATTAAGTTGAATCTTTTCATCTGAAATTGAATACTGCAGTAAGTCAGGAATCGAGGATCGGTTGACTAAAGTGTGTTGCCGGTGATGGTATGGCATTTACGACGGGCCTTATAAAAGTGATCAAAGTCACTCAAAGAGCAAGAGAAAAGCTATACACAGAACCAAATTCACCGATGTATTCATGGCGGAAGTTCTATGTCTGGCAATGTACGTTCTACTGTTAAAATGATGATGATACCGCGATTGTAGTTAATAAATGTATGTGACTGGCACGGGTAGGCCCAGTGCTATGTGTAGCGACATAGTATAGGTCAGTCATACGGTGGCGATGCCTGTGAGGCGCGTGCCTGACTTACGTTGGTGCGGTGGTGTGGTGGGGGCGGCGGCGGCGGCGCGTGCAGTGAGGCGTGGCGCGCGGGCGGCGGCGGGGGGCACACGCCTGGGGGGCGGAGCGCCCGCACGGCGCGCATCGTACCTGCATACAACCAACCATCTGATATTTTACTCCACTCACTTAAACCTGAACTTTCACTGCTGTCCAGAGTGCAGAAAACGCCATAAAACTCTTTTAAGGTAGCAAAAGTAGATGACTGTCTCTGTAGTACTTTTATTTGAGTCAACGACTAAAATACTTCACCAGAAATATAATTTTTTAAACTTTTTTCCACTCACACAAAAAACTGTTACATCTGCAATCCTAAAGAGTCCGACGTCTAAAGAGTGCTTTCTCTCAAAGATTACAAGGTTTTATTCTTTTACAGCTGTCTCAATTTTTCGCAAAGGCGTAAATAACTAGTAGACTATAATTAAAAAAAACTTCATATCCATTATCTATTTATACTCAGCAGAGCACAGTGACATTTGGCGCCATTTGTAAAAATTAATGCACGTTCACATTATAACATTACTTTTGCGCCACCTGTTATTAAGCGTTTGTCGGCAAAGATCTTTGAAGCATTTCCACCTACTTCCAATCACCTGTATAAAGGTGGAACTCACTCTGAAAGAGTCAGCACGACATACATATATATATTACTTCTGAAACTATTTGTTTTTGGATATATGTACCATACATTGACTTGCGCTATATATTCTTTAAATCTTTTATACCTATAGATAATTACCCTATGTAAAGTTTTATAGTGTTGGATTATGAGTGTTTTAAAAAGTGCCTCACCGAAATGCGAGGCGGGGTTCTTGGTGGCGATGTGCGGCAACGTGGGCGGCGGCTGAGGAGGCCGCGACGGAGCACCCGGCGGAGACGGCGGCGACACCGGCGGCGACCTGGAACAACAAGTTACACTCATATTACTACCCACACTGAGGATCATATATCACAACAAGTCATCTCAATAAAAAAACGCTTTTGATACATATATCCTACCCTGAATCACATAAGGCTGCGAAACTTGGGATAGATGGAAACGATGTCAGAAAGCCATGGAAAGGAGTATCCTTTGGATAAAACTAAAAGAGAAAGTCAGAAATAGAAACATACAGGGAAGAATCCTGACTCAAATCGATCAACAAAAATGGAGGTGCACAGGTCATATGCTCCGGAACAATGACGAATGATTGATCATAAGGCTGACCATCAGGTACTTCAGGGGCGGTCAATGAAGTTGGGATCAAAAAGTCAGAAGATGGAATGAAATAAGAATGATAATAGGACTTTGGAGGACGTGATAATCCTAAAAGCACGTCGTTTAAAATAAATCATTTATTAGCAAGGCTAATTAGATAAGAAATACAATTAAAATGAACTTCACTGTAATAGCACGTCGGTGGACATCCACCCAACGGTTAAGCTCACCGCTAATATACTTAAAACTACCTACGGACATTTTTTTTTTATTCTAATTTGTATTGCTACTGATTTTTATTACAATAATTTTTTTCGCTTTTACTGAACGCAGACAGTTGGGAGAAGGTTGCCGCTATTTGATACGGATCTTTCTTCTTCCAGCTGCAAGGCACGACAGCGTTTTATAATCATTTACAAATTTTTTTTTTTACAAAATTTTCTTTTATTTCTCATGAATCATTTTAAACATGAAATTACTCAAAGAATCATAATGGTAGTGAGCAGGCCACATAACGCGCAGAACACTGCCATTGGAGCTTTAAACTTCTATAATGGACCCTAGGAACCGACAAGCGAAGAGTAGGATGTCTAACAACCACGTGAACAAAACCTTGCTATGGTTCGTACAGGGTCATGTATAGCAGTGAACATCCTAATGCTTAAATGTTACAAGGATCTCCAACCGCGCCTGAATCTGAGAAGTACCCACAACAAACTTAGGAAATCACAACTTACAATACCAACATTTCAAGCGTTTCACCGCATGGTTACAAAAGAGTTTTACTATAATCGCCCATAAATCTAAATACCTACAAACCATGTTAATGTTATTTTTGACCCGATCAAGGCAAAATACGTTCACGATATCTTAACATCGTGCATTAAACTCTTAAAACACTTTTTTGAACTTTATATCAAAATTTAAATGAAATTGAAACAAGAACAAATTAGTAGGTGTTTCACTAGACGCTTGCATATCTATCTATCGAGATATACAAGCGTCTAGTGAAACATCAGACGTCTCAAAAATTGATCCGTTTCATTATGACCCATATACATGACGACTTGAAGGCGACATATTCTGATGGTGGAGGCTTAGACCGACCCCCCTCCACTAACGGTTTACTGTGTAACATAGGACTCCTCTGCAAAAACTGATCACCAACTACAAGGTAACAAAAAAAAAGTAACTTTACACGAGTGCGAATACCTTGACCGAGGGAGAAGGAAGGGAGCAAAATGTCGACTGCCAGTGTCGGGAACGATTTTATTTTAATGAATGAAATATTATTGTTTATAGTCCTTTGCTCTATACATCCAGAGCAAGCGATTTTAAACTGTATTATTAAGGTGATTCCATATATATATAGCCTAAGATGTTTCGTGAAGATCAGACCCGTACGCACCAGGGTGTTGTGGGTATATCTATCCATAAGCAGATGATAGGTTAAATGACGAAAGCGATTTTTAACAAGTGTACCATAAGAAAGTTCGTGTATTGACTTCAAAGAGTAATTGTGATATGTTTTTGCAATTGTAGTCATTTCGTAACGTAAAAAAAAGCTAAGGATTTCACTGTTGTCCAAGTTACATGTGCAAATTCAAGTGGTTCAATAGAAAATAACGCAGATTTTATATGGCTTTGTTATCCATCGCCCAAAAACAATTTTTAATTACAAATTAAATAAACCGAAATAGACTCGCGTTATTAATAATTTTATTTCAATAACCTAAGCCATAAACTACCTTCGCATCACTTGAATATTTATTGCATTTAATTATTTAAACACAACAGCGGATGTAACATAGACGACGGTATCCAAAAACGGAATGCGATTTGATACTACGGTACTATATTTGTATCTTTAGTTGTTGACAAATCGTCCAACGTTTTTGAGGGTAGTCGGAAATATACGCAAACTGGAAATCCATAACTCAATATCAATAAGGCAATCGATAATTTTATACCAGACATAGTGAATGTATCTATATTGGGACTGAAACTTCTTATTAGAGAGATGAATACTAATGAATAATATACAGGATTATTACTTATGTCTGAATAAAAGAAAAGCCTACCAGAAATTCAACAGATGCTGTTTTAAATGAAATTTAACAAAAAATAATATATGTACATTATAATATCAACCGTGTCTAACAACAAGTTCCACACATTTACCGCTACAATATGTTTTATATAATAATATACTTTTAATTTTAGATTTAATACTTAGAAACAGAAGGTGTACGAATATCTTATGGAACTATTATATAGGCGTACAGTCAAACCCCTGTCAGACTTAAATCAAGGTTAACTTTTAAGGATTTGTGTTTATTCTGTGCATAAATAATATGTTATTAAAAATTCTCATTGATCAGCAAAAAGCTTTAAACCTCTTACATAAATTTCCATTTGCACTACACCATTGCACGTCTACCACTGCATGTGCGAAAGTGGCTAAATATTGGTCCTTTTCTTACTTAGGTTGGACTTCCGCAAGGTAACGCCTGATTCCATTAAATAAATTTCAAATCACCTTATATAAAGTATTGGCTCTAAAGTATGTTACATTATTATTTATTCTATTGGAATGCGACATGTCAATAAATTCTAACAGTATATATTCCACAAGAACAGATAGGTAAAGAGTGATTTATTTTAATTTGTAATTATCCGAATTTTAAAACGCTTTCGCTTACGATATTATCATTACGTTATTAATTATTTTAAGTAAGAAAAGGACCAATATTTAGCCTCTTCCACACATGCAGTAGTAGTCGTGCAACAAAGTGCACCGCCCGTCAGCCCGCTGATAAATGCGTATGCGGCAAATAATGCGAATCACACAACTGCCACCGTCAAAACACTCAATACGTGTTACACCCCTCCACGGGGCATCTTCAGGAGTTATGTTACACCGATTAGTGCCAAACACAGAGTGAGTCACTACTACATGTGCGGAAGTGGCTAAATTTTGGTCGTTTTCTTACTTAGGATGGATTCCGCAAGGTAACGCCTGATTCTATTAAATATTAATTATTTTATTATAACCAATCACCCTGTACGTATGTAAAGTCATCTAATAGCATCCTGAAAATATTCTATTTCGAATGTTAAGGTGGGGGCATCCCCCAAGACGCAACACAACCGTGCATTATGTTCTCGGAATAGCTTTTCCTAAACAGACATCTCTTGGGTGGTATGAAAGTAAACTTCATATCTAACTTTGACGACGGACTAAAAATAACACGAGTTTTGTAAAAACAATACGTCAATAAATTCTCTAAAATGTTTTCATAATTCACCATCCACTTATAATGATCACGTTTTTTTTTATGTCAATAGAAAAAATACCTATAGAACCCAATTTAAAACAACCTCGCGAGAGTCCCGTAGCCGTTTTAATCTGAGAATAGATTACAAAACAGTCGCGTATTGTGATCTCATTTCCAAATGAACTTAATACAGTTGTTCAAACAATTTGTACTAAAATTGCATCAGTCTACCTCGTGGGTGGACGTTCAGCACTACACTTTCCGACCGCTGGTGTGGCACTCACACTGTCACTCTTGCCAATTAGCTGGCATGTACTCTTCATACCAGCTTCGATCTCTTATCTCTTCATGACTCCTTGATAAAAGTTATTATACTTTCCATGAGCACGGGTGCAAGAGAGATAGATAGACGCCCACTGCAAGGCAAATGCCACCCCCACAGATCGCTACAGTTACTGACTTTATGCTGCCAGTATCCAGAAACTTCTTGCGACCTTGATTATGTTGCTCGTCTACCTAACGTGGATCTTATACACGCCACGTCTACCGGCTCGTGGGCGCCAGAATATTTCTGCCCCAACGCCCGACCAACTGCCATTTCAGATTTCAAAAGCTATCCCATAATTTATGGAAAATCATTCTAGGCCAAAAAAGAATAGCAAAACGGATTGAGACATGCAATCAGCAGATTGACCAAGTACTTGCTACTAAAGACATGTCTTTCTGCGACATCACCAGAAGACTACGAATGACACAACAAGGTGGTCTGTTTAACCTGCGCTTGCTCATACATCCTACACAAAATACTGGAACGATTTAACGTTGGCGATTATTGTATAGTCAAATACATAATACAAAACTAAACTACAGTAATACCCCGCTTTACGCGACCCCGTTATACGCGGTTTCACTACAAAGCGAATTGCAAATTTCGCGCTCAAATGCCTCGAATTACGCGAAAGAGTGCATATAAATATAATGTAGTCATCAACTTCTCTACGGTGTCTTGACCATCTGTCAAACAATTAAAAACAGTGTTGGTTGTTATGAACGTATTTTACAAGAACGTAAACAAAACGTTACCCAAAAGACAATAGATGTATTTTTCCGTGAAAAATAAGAGTATGTATTGCATAAAGTGTTCCTAGAATTAAAGTGATTGATTAAAATGATTTGTATTTTTTGTTATAATTTTTGACTATGTTTAATCATAAACCTCGTTATACGCGAATTTCAGTTCACGCGATTTTTTTTGGAACGTATCCCTCGCGTAAAGCGGGGTATTACTGTAGTTCTTATATTCAAAGTTTATTTCTAAGTCGTAGATCTCCCACAGAAAAAATGTTTTTAGGGGATATACCAAAATCGCCTCGTTTGTCAGACGGGTTGGCTATCGCATTGTGGTATTATGGAATAGCAAACAATACTGCTGTTCATAATCTGAAACTTGCTTATTAGCAGTGGCAATCATATATAATTAACCTTCTAACTGCCAAGCTGTTTTGGCCATGACTTCCCCAGGTGCCAAATGGAAATATCAAGTGTAGGCTTTCCTTATGTGAAAATTTGGGATCTTTACATTCTATGAATGAATATAACACATTATGTACTGAGATCGCCGGCGTCCTTCATGGCACTTAAAGGCAACAGAGTACTCGGTGTGCCATGAGGTCGCCGGCGGGTCACGTTTTTGTAACACAGAAAACACGATAGGTTTTCAAAGCCAACTTTTAAATATGAATAAATTATGAATTCAATACAAATAAAGGTTTCTATATACATATTCTAATGTAAATTTTATATAAAAAGTAAAGCCGCCCGCGGTCTCATTGGCACCCATGGTAACCGCTTCTAAAACATGCTGCAAATCGTATACCATCCCGTGATCCAGTTGCTAGGTGCCTAATGAAGCTAATAATTACCGGAGGGTCGGAAAAAAATAATATTCCTTAGATGTACAGATGAAAAATTGTGAGGTAGCCGGCGGCCCTCACGGCACCTATTGTTGGGTATCGTGAGGTAGCCGGCGGTCCTCATGGCACTTAAAAGGTTAATAAGCGAAGTGTGCATTATTTAAGATTGTATTGCGAGAATCGAACTCACGACTTCTACAACTTCAGACTTTTACAACTGTACTGATATTATTGGCATTAAATTATCCGTGGATTAAGCTAACCTGCAGAACTAAAGGAGAATACTCAAGACATTACATAACATTTTCAGCGAGCTGGTAAATATAAGAAGGATCTTACCTGGGTACCCTCATGCTTTGTGCTCTGGCTGCAACTTTTCCGTTGACGATGAGCTTCTTAGGCGGTGGCGAAGGCGCCGGGGGCTTCGGCGCCACGTTCGGCTTGCCGTGACTTGGCCGCGCGCGTTCAGACAGGTCCGACGTGGATAGTGAAGCAGCAGGAGTCGGTGTGGGAGGTGCTGACGACAATGACGTCATGCTGCCTCCTACAATATTTAAACATTTTCATTAAAAAACAGACTATTTGCAAAGTCAACATTACAAAGTAACCTTTAAATATATAGACAATTGACGGTAGGCATAAAATAAATACATGTTTGTATATATATCTAGTAATCGTCATTTAAGTATCACAATGAAATAATTCAAACATTTTTTTTTATTTTTTGTGGCGCTATTGGGGATCTCTTTTCTACCCCCTATTTAATTGGGAACAGGGTTTTTTATTTCTTAATAATTTTTTCACTTGAATTTTTATTTTCGTTCTCGTCTTCCATAGTATACAATATCGTTTTTTTTCTTCCTTCTATCATTCCATTCCTTTCGTACATCCTCAAACACTTCAGTTATCCATTTCTATCACAGTATCACAGTTTTAATTGGTTTAAATATTTTCTCGTGTACATCAATTTTATTATGGATTTATTTTACAATTTTTTTTAATATCAATGAATCTATTTTAATATGTTGTATCCACCTATGTTTTGTTCCAGTCTATAGCGTATTGTGCAACTTTCATAAAGAATTTGAGGGCGCACTCTCGTCCTTTTCCATTATAATGGAGGCAAGTGTTGCCTCCTCTATCTTTTTGCCTAGCCGGCATTCGGTCTCATATCGAAGCCATTCTGGAACATTCTGCTACCAGGTGGATCGCGGTCTGGTCCACGCCCCGTTCACAGAAGCACGAGGGGTTCTCTCAGAGCTTAAACCTATGAAGGTACTTAAAGAACCCCCCGTGCCCCGTGAAGAGCTGGACCAAGACCGCGTCCACCTCCACGCTGCGGGCTTCAAATATTATACAGGGTGATTCGTTATAAGTGTAAGAGCTTTGTTCTTCTTTTCAGCTGACAGACGCCTATTGGAAAGCACATGCCTCCGTAAAAGTTCACCACCATAACAGACCCTGCATTGCCCGCATCTGGCGACTTTCCGTGACCTTTACTATGTCGTCTGTCTACCTAGTGGGGTACCTGCCCACGCCGCGTCTACCAGAGGTCGAGAACCTTCCGGCTCCAACGGCCATTGGTTGCACGAGCGATGTGCTCCTCCCACCGCCACTTCAGACAAACAATCCTTCGAGTCACGTAGGTGATCTTGGTTCTACTTCGGATCTCATTTCTGATCCGATATCGCTTTAAAGTGATGAACATATAGTTATCGTTTCCCAGCCAAAAAGCTGTCCACTCTGTATATAATGATCACTCTAAAATAGGTGACATCAATTTTTTTTTCTATTGTAATGCAACAGGCCAGTAACACCTGGCAGTGCAAATTCTGTAGAGACAGATAATTAAAATTCTAAATTTGAATATGTTTAAATCCAAACTTTGAAAATGTATTATTTTGCTACATTATCATGACATTATTTACAAAAGTTGACAGCAAATAACTATATATTTACACTAGTAACCGTTATTTTACCATTTCTTGTATTGTGTATTACGTACACACATATATATGCATATATATATATATATATATATATATATATATATATATATATACACATATATATACACATATATATATATATATATATATATATATGCACATAAAACGCGGGGTGATTTTAAAGAATATATTTATAACATAACCTGCTTATCTAACACTGGAACAATAACATAGTACACATAAACATACAAGATTGTTTAAAAATTCGAAACCTCTTTGTGCGCTCACGGACAAAACCATTAGTTTCGCTGATTTCATATTACAATGTTTATTTTCTTTACCAGAATAAGTACATATGAAGAGATAATACTTGAAGGCATCAAAATTGTAAAACTGTCTGTATGGCCAGTTATTTCATTATGAATGAACATATTGCACCATACATTTACATACATGTTAATACAAGATATACAAATGACCTTGTTAGGGTCAGTCCGCTTTCAATTGGATATTTGTGGAGGCTTTTATTCAACCTTAAGGCTCTAGCAACCATCTGCCATCAATGGAGACTCAATTATATTTACTGTCTTACGCAAGTATTACAAAACTACACATTAAAATTAATTATAGTTTACTATCTATCCCTGCAGACAGTACTGCCAGAAGTTACTGGCCTGTCCTATTACATATTCAATAGACTAACATAATTATCACATACGAGTCTTTTAACATCATCATTTTATACAAAGTGACATTAAAATCAATATCGGCATGGAAAACCAAAAAGAGTTCCGTCTCGTAAAATCTGATTTACAACCATTACACACACACACACACACACGCACGCGCGCGCACACACACACACACACACATTATATATATATATGTATATTAAAATTCGAAGCCGAAATATAATTAGCCGATTGTCTCTTTCCAGAGGTCGATGTGCAATATTTATCGTCGGCAACTATATAATATATTTTAAAATTTTGAGCAAGCGTTCTTTGAAATTTTACCAATTTAAAGCCCGCGCACAGGCCACAGGAGAAATCGAATATATATTATACCATAATTTAATATATATCAGGATGATCAGGAATAGCTGCGCATTCAAAGCGAAGACTTGAAAGCTATCGCTTGACAAGCTGACGGAATCATCACGATATTTCGATTTTATTATTGATTATATTTACATAAATATTATATGTAGATTTATTTTATTTAAATATATATATTATACCATATTTATATATAATATATAAAATTCTCGTGTCACGGTGTTCGAACTTGAACTCCTCCGAAACGGCTTGACCGATTTTTACCAAATTTTACATGCGTATTCAGTATGTCTGAGAATCGGCTACTATCTATTTTTCATACCCCTGAGTGGTTCACCCCTAAATTATTTTTTTTATTTTTTAGACAATTTTTTTGGTTTTTATTTTATTATGATACAGCATACAAAAATACATACAACCTTAAATTTTCACCCCTCTACGATCAACCCTCATCTTACATTTGTTAATTAAAAACTTTATTTTTTTTTGCAAAACAACGTTTGCGGGATCAGCTAGTTTTATTATATTTATATATATAGTACATGTAGATAAATTTTATTTAAATATACATTATGCAATATTTATATATATTATAATAATCAGTAGTCATTAATATTATATATATATGGTGTTCCCTCTCAATTTGATTTTACATTTTTATTATATTTTTCGTGTTTTATGATATCATCTTGTTTCACCTTCCATTCTCAATCTATCTCTGCACCACCAAACGATTAACTGGTGGAGAATGCTTTTTGCATTAACTTCGCTGCTATGTAATACATACATTGTATAAGTGTTTTAAAAATAAATAAAAAATTTCGTACGTTTTGTGAATTTATATAGAAAGACTATTTATATCTTAAGCTTTCATTTTATAGTTTCACTTCTTATCTTCATATTGAAAACAAGTACATCCGTGGGACATCTAATAATGCTTACATATATATATATATAAACTACGTAAATACAGACTGAAATTAAAAAGGCTATTCAGCATAAATCAAATTTAAATTATATTCTCGAGTCGTGTGTGACTAAATTTTAAAACATCGAAATAAAACGGTATCATACATTGACTTTACCTAAAAATATGGCATTACGTAGATATAAAATATGATAACTGTTCAACTTTATCAGATAATATTAAATACTTTTGTTAATCTCGTTAGAAGGTAGTGAATATAAAGAAAACAAAGCGTAAATTTTAACAGTTTGACTGCTAAACAATTGTTGCAAGAAACGAACGAACGAAGAAAACGAAAATCGCGGGACATATTTTGATATCAGGGTCGGTTGGAAGCGCTCTCCATCCAACGTTCTCCCACGACTTGAAGAGATTGAACGTTGAACCCCAAAACTTTAAGATATCTTCAGCCTTTTGTTCTACGCTCTATCTAAATATACATCTATTTACAATTTGGCAGCTATTTTGTTTTTATTATACGATGGATACATCAACTCTTTTGTGATATTTTAACATATAAAATAGAGTATACAGGCTGATTGGTTATACGTGTAAAAGAATTAAAAGGATAAAAACCTATAAAACTACTTCATATCACTCTGTAAAAAGAGATCACTCTGAAATAGGTAACATTAGTTTTTTTTTTTTATTTGAATTCGACATTTCAATTAGTTCTGACTGTACAAAGTCTAAAGGAACAGGTAGTTTGAACACGTTCTTCCTTACTATTAATATTTAAGTTTGGACGCGTTCTTCCTTACTATATTATTTCTGATACTAATAATTTTAGAACAGGGTGTATATATAAAACGGAAACCAGATAACCACGTGGTAAAAACTGCTTTAAGCCTCCCAGAATTCCCAAGAGGGAGAGGGCGTCCAAAAGCTACGTGGTGGTCTAATATCAGAAAGGAACTGGAAACCCTTCAACTTGATGCAGGGACAACCCAGGATAGAGTGGCCTGGCGCAAATTGATAAGGAGACCCGACCCCAAATAAAGGGAAAAGGGAAGGAAGAAGAAGAAGAGGTGTATATATAAAACGGCAAA
Organism: Battus philenor; assembly: GCF_028537555.1. Taxonomy (NCBI): domain Eukaryota; kingdom Metazoa; phylum Arthropoda; class Insecta; order Lepidoptera; family Papilionidae; genus Battus; species Battus philenor. The sequence continues at coordinate 1,291,537 of NW_027181675.1, read as the reverse complement.
TGAGCGTATAGCTCACCAACTTTATCGCTTTTAAACTCGATAATAGATCACCTTGTGTACTCCACGTATCTAGTCAACTGATAGCTTACCCAGCGAGGCCTGCGCGTTGGAGTGCAGCGAGCTCTTGTTGCGATGCAGCGTGGCCGCCATGTGCGGGGGCAGAGATTGATCCGGGGGCTGCGGTGCAGCCCCGCCGGTCGTCAGCACCGAGTCTGATGAGCTCTGCAATAACAACAACATCATTCAGCAACAAGCTATTAAGTTTCCCAACAGCACCAACCAAGTATACCTCCAATACAATGTAAACACAAACATCAGGAACAACACCTAATTAGGTGTACTCTTAGACTCTCGTCGTTTCAGCCCATAGACACCAATATAAGGCTTTCCCCAAAGATATCTATGGCGGATATCGTAAACTAAGAAAGGGATTAATATATAGTTACTTCCGCTATGCAGCAGTAGTCGTGCAATAAAGTGCACCGCTCGCCTGCCCGCTGATAAATGCACGTGCGGCAAACAATGCGAATTACAAAACTACCACCGTTAAATCACTCAACACGTGTTTCACCCCTCCACGGGGCATCCTCAGGAGTTATGTTACACCGATTAGTGCCAAACACAGAGTGAGCTCAGTCCTATTGTCTGTTGTCTCATGTGAAGTTTTTGCTGTTAGCCTTGCCGCTTTTACAGCATTCGGAAACGAGTTCACGGAACGGAGGGGTCCGTGAACTATATAAAATTACAGGATTCGACTTTCCGAACCCGTATCAGTACAGAGACGAGGAAGTCACAAAGGTAGTGGCCGCGAGATAAAAGCAGCGGGGCTCACCCAGCCAGCCCTCGAGGACACAAACCCAGCGCGACCCAGTCGGCCGGCAGAACTCGCGGCTAGTACGTCTGTCTGGTCAGTGTTACTGAATTGTACTGAATGAGAAGTTAAGTGTGGAGGGCAGCGTGGACCACTCGGCAATCTAAGGAAGGATACTGATCCTACCTCGGATCGTCCACGCTGTTCAAGGCGGCGTCAGAAGGCCGACGCCGTTTACGTAACGAACGGTAGAAAGTGTGGTGAATGATTATTGAGCATCACACGCATTTTTTCGTACGTTGAGCGGTCGCCAGTGGAGTGGTTGTTGTAGATGATGAGTTATCGCTTGCAGTGTAGTTAGTGTCTGAAGCGTGAGGTGTGTGGTGAGTGGATTGTGGGAACCGAGCTCAGTCCGTCACCGCTTTATTTATATGCCGCGGGTTTGAGATGACATGAAGTAAAATGCGTCTATCCTGAGACCTTAAAGTAATGAAACTAGAGGTCATCCGGAGGTGCCTAGGGTCGGGCCGCTACATAATACTCTACTGGATTAGTAGACCTCCGAGCACTTAGATCGCTTCGGTCAACGCTCCATGATTGACTAAAATCAAGAGCCATCACCACCGCTTAGCGTTCCGACACATGTGTGCCCAAGAGGTCCAAACCTCTGCTTGCTACGACCAGGCTCTATCGGGATACAATAGACCAGTGATTCCCAAAATGGTCTATATCGACCCCTAGGGGTCTATGACAACCTGCAAGGGGTCTACGTCTGCGAAAAAAAATTGGGGGGTCCATGAAATGGAAATAGGGGTCCACAATAGTGGATCTCAACACATCAGTGTACCTGTTTACTTACATCATACTATCTTATAATATCAAAAACTTTTACATTAGTTATAAAAGTACCTATGAAGTAAAAAATTTATTATATATGTTTATAAAATTGTGTAAGTTGTAGAATGTGGGTATTCGCTTTGTGGTCGCAATACATTTTGAACTTGTATAAACCTGAGAGTCGCAGTCTCAGAGCTTCGCTACCTTGCACTGCCTTGTTCAATTCATCACTCTATAAATACGAATGTGGGACAAACAAATAAATTTACAGGAAATCAATATCAGGTAAGTAGGGGGTCTACCCAACACGGAAAAACATGACAAGGGGTCTACGACACAAAGAAGCTTGGGAAACTCTGCAATAGACTATCTTCCCTGTACCAGAGGAGGCATTGTGTTTATATATAGACATCCAATGCCTGCTACCTTAAATATGTCATCCATCCACCTGAAAGGAGTCCATATATGTCACATATGTCTCGTGTTCATCACACAAGAACCTCTCCAACGACCACCAAATTCAAATACCACAAATTCATTACTGTTAATTTATATATCCTCACATTCATTGCTGCATAAATTAACTCAAAAGTTCGCGAGCGGATAATATAAACAGCAATGTATGTTGCATTCAATTTGGGGCCACGGACGGTCGCCGCTGAGCCCGCGTGTTCCCTTGGCACGACATTATTGACAATAATTTATTTCCTGTTACAATATATAAAGCGTTTACAAATGTGTGAGTGAACATATCTATACGCACGAGCCGTGCTTCACGCACACAAACACGTGTGGAATGTCATTAATAATCCATCAGACGCAAGTGTTCATCAATCCGGATGCAGGCGCTAGAATTAAGGGGGAATTTCTCTTAGCGAACATAAAGCAAGGTTTTTATGCCATCGAATCTGTCATACATCAATTACAAACACGTAGGTATGTAAAATAGATATTTTAAGCCTTATTTACATATCTAATTCAATGAAATTAAAAAAATCTACAATCCAATTATATTAGATTGATCGGAAAGTACTGTCGTTTCAGTCGACATATTTTACAGAAAAACCTATTGATTTTTACAGCTCCGGCATGAATTTTTATATTTAATGGAATCGGGCGTTACCTTGCGGAAGTCCTTCCTAAGTAAGAAAACCACCAATATTTAGCCGCTTCCGCACATGCAGTGGTAGCTGTGCAATTAAGTGCACCGCCCGCCAGACCGCTGATAAATGCATATGCGGCAAACAATGCGATTCACATAACCGCCATCGCCAAATTACTCAACACGTGTTTCACCCCTCCACGGGGCAACTTCAGGAGTTATGTTACACCGATTAGTGCCAAACACAGATTCAACCACCACCTATCTACCACCGTTCACTCTCTTTCATATTACTTGGTAATAAAGTTTTATTAACTTAATCATCAGTTAAAATAAGACAGGAAAAACAAGGGATTCCTGTACAATGACTCAATCAATTGAGTCACCATACTCATGACTAAGTTATTGTCGGCAAGGAGGTAAAGGACAACCGCAGCTTTACACTCGTGTGAACTTATGATATACCTCGTTACCATGAAATGTATAGCATCACCTATAGTGTATCCGCGTGTCAGTGAATCATCATTATCACACAGCTTAGCCACGCCCATTGACCAATTAGATTACAGTAAATTAGAAAGCCGCTTTCACATGTTTCAGTTGATGTCAAACCTTCGTAGAGTATGGACGCGTCTTGTCAATTTCCTTTCTCATTCATTTCGTAATGATAAAAGTCGATCTACAGGTGAAGGTATAGCTCAAAAATGTACAAACATTTTTATACCTATTTCCAATCACCCTTAAATTACATTAATTTATTTTTACATTGAAAAGCCAATAAATTTTGGCAACCGCAGGGATAGAAAGTAAACCATAATTAATTATAATCTGTGGTTACCTCAATCCAAATTCGCTTGACGTCGACATTTTTTGTACATCACTGTGCAAATTACAAAAAAATTGTCACATTCGGTAGATAAAGTTTAATAATATATTTCAATAATATATATATATATATATAGCTAGCTTATATAGGTCGGCTGATAGTCGGCAACCCTAGTTTTCAGCCTCCCCCAGTTTTCTAAGCTATTACGTGAAAAGTTCATAGCATTCTCCTACCAACCGGTAAAATTCCACATCAAATAACTATAATTAAAATACCGGCATTTACCACTATGTACATACATAACTGTACAATATCGACTATCAAATAAAATGATGTCACATAGGATTACAAATTGGAAATCTATGGAGGCTGATAAAGTTTAATGGGTGTTGGTAAAGTTTTTTACCATATTGTCCACTCCCACCATTGGGCACGATGCACCACACACGACACTTGCGTAGGTCATCACTCCCAATCGTCGAGTAGTACTCGCTTCACCTTCACTACACTACAGTAACAACACTACACCTGCAGGGGTATAGTCCCTCTTCATACAAACGTCATCGTTATAATACGATAGTCCAGAGTGGCGCACAAAGTTTAATATATTGGCTGTTGATATAAATACATAAATACACAAAGTATAAATACAATGTACCAAAGTACGTGACATATATATATAGATAGCGTGTAGAAAACACGTTTTTTGCGAAAGACGAGATAACTCGTGAGCTTAGTGTAGTATATTTTAATGACATTTATAATTTCCTCGAACGAGAGGTGATAGACCGGTGAAGATGCTTAATCTAAAGTGATTAAATTAGACTTCCTTTAAGAGAGTCTTGGCTTCGGATTACATAGATTTTTTACCATCATCTTTTATATCAGCCGATAAACGATGGAAGGCATAATAACCCCCCATCCCCCGACACCAAAGTCTTGTTTTATACTTCAATTTAAATATCAATTTAAACTTATTACATGGAAGTAGGAGATGGTACCTCGTGTCTTACCATATATGAAATACCAAGCCTTCCTCACTTTTTGCTCTAGATATTATTTAAACTATAAAATGTTATCCCCGCGTAAACCAAAGCCGGGCGACCGTCAGCCGGATGGTGTTCCACATAACTGAAGTTACATCACAAACGCTGGTACAAGCGGAAAGCTCCAGGGAAGCCGCACAATGCAAAGGACAATGAACGTACACTGTCGCGATGCGAAACGACGCAAGCGTACAAATACTGTACACAGGTTTTTATATCGCCCTGTATCTCTTCACAAAAGATACGGAGCATGTACACTATCCGTCAATAATATCGTCACCATTACCTACCATTATTTAAGTTTAACTGCATACGCATTTGAGTAAAATTGATTGTATTAGATTAATTCGTTTAAGTCAGCGATTCCCAAAGTGATCTATATCGACCCCTATCGTCTACGTCAGCGAAAAAAAAATTGGGGGTCCATGAAATGAAAATGGGAAAAATTGTATTTCGTGCGACAGAGATAACGCTATACGAAACCGAAATTAGTCGATTGTCTCTTTCCAAAGGTCGGTGTGCAATATTTATCGCCGGGTACTGTATGTGGTTGGTCTAACTCAGTGATTCCCAAAGTGGTCTATATCGACCCCTAGGGGTATATGACAACCCGCAAGGTGTATACATCAGCGAAAAAAAAATTGGAGGTCCATGAAATGAAAATGGGGGTCCACGATAGTGGATCTCAACACATACACTGACAGTACCTATTTACTTACATCATACTATCTTATAATATCAAAACATTTACATTATTTATAAAAGTACCTATGAAGTAAAACATTTATTATATATGTTTATAAAACTGTCTAAGTTGTAGAATGTTGGTATAGATTGGTTTAGTTGGTACATAGTAGAAACAAAATTTTATTTTGAGTAGTTTTAATTTAAATTCAATTAATAAATGTATAAATTAACATGTGTTATTACTTTAAGTTTTTAACACTAAATTTCACTACAGTTAGAAATTTACAGGAAATCAATATCTGGTAAGTAGAGGGTCTACCCAACACGGAAAAACATGGCAAGGGGTCTACGACACAAAAAAGTTTGGGGAACTCTGGTTTAAATGATCCGTGAGAGGCCTATATATCGACATAAAAAGTTCAAGACTGCTGCAAAACGCACTGGACAAGTTTAATGAAGGATTATGTAAGATCTCAAATTGATTTTTTTGGACCGGACTCTCACTGCGTCCAAAATGGCATTTCGGATTCGGCGGATATGAGATGGCAGTACGCAGAACTTTCCTAACCTAACCTCTTTAAAAGTCGCGAATCTCACGAGCTCCAGGGGAAACAGCTTGGGCTGGTACATACCACTATCATACCTAATTTGGAGACCTCAAAATTGAATCAAATCTATACATATAAATAAAATTGCAATGTCTGTTTGTAATATTAAAATAAAGAATGCCGAAATTGAGACTTTAGTAGCACAGCCAAATATCATTGGCGATTATAAAGCTCAACGAATCCGCTGGCTTGGTCACTTGGAGCGAATGGGATCGGATCGTGAAGGAAGCGTACCTGGAAAAACCGAGGGGTCGAAGACCACCGGGTAGACCCAGGTATCGCTGGATCGATCGCGTTGAGGCAGACTTGCGCGAATTGAATGTCAACCAATGGCAGACGATGGCGCAAGGTAGAGAAAAGTGGAAGTCTCTCGCTTCGGAAGCCAAGACCCACTTTGGGTCACTGAGCCAGCGGAGTAATATTAAAATAACCGCTACTTACTACACGCCTATATATATATATATATATATGTATATATATATATATATATATATATATATATATGTGTGTGTGTGTGTGTGTGTATATATACATATGTATATATTACTACAAAACTTACATTCCTTTTTAATTTGTCCGTCTATCAGTTTATCTGCTAATGTTGAAAATGTCTGAACCGATTTTGACGGGACTTACACTGACAGGTAGCTGATGTAATAAAGAATAACTTTGGCTACTTTAGTTTTAGAAAAAAAATTGAAATATAATATTCCACGCATACGTAGTCGCGGGCACAGATAGTGATAAATAAAATTTATTAACACGTTGAACGCCAGACTAATAACCATGTTTAGTTCAGTGTGCCGCGACGGACACCATGTGACTGCCATCATGTTGGGTCCAAGAGGCCGCGTCGGACACCACGTGTCCGCATGCCCTCGATCACTTCAGAAGCCTCTGGGGAGCCAACGGACAGTGTTTCGACTGTTTTTACCAAGGCATGTGACCCGCGCGGCCCCGCTGAAAAATAATATGTAAATCGCTGTTTCCGAAAGTCGCCCATTATTTTTAAGGGTTTTACTGACAATATTTGCAAAAAAACATCTTGGCGATTTTTTGACGATTTTCGATTTAATGGTGTGGTCCCAGGGGACAGTATGCTGTCGGACACATGGTGTCCACCATGGCGTTCAACGTGTTAAATTGTAACATAAATAATTATTATTGTATTTAAGACTGATGTCCATCAGTGGGCGTCCTGCATCTGAAACGATATTACGTATACACTATTTGTTATAGCCACATAAGTAACATGATAGAACAGATAAAAACATCAACAAACATCAATTAGTCACTCCGCAATGAATCACCAACATAGCGTGTGACACAACGTGCTTCTGAGTCACAAGTTCCCCATGTTCAAACAAAGACCATTACTTATGTGCTGTCGATATGTTAAGTAGTCGCTTTGTAATAAAAAAATATATACAATACCTGTGTAACGTTTTGTCAGTCGTTGTATTTCGTGCGACAGAGATAACGCTCTACGAAGCCGAAATTAACCGATTGTCTCTTTCCAAAAGTCGATGTGTAATATTTATCGCCGGGTACTGTATGTGGTTGGTCTAACTCAGTGATTCACAAAGTGGTCTATATCGACCCCTAGGGGTCTATGGCAACCTGCAAGGGGTCTACGTCAGCGAAAAAAAATTTGGGGGTCCACGATAGTGGATCTCAACACATACACTGATAGTACCTATTTACTTACATCATACTATCTTATAATATGAAAACATTTACATTATTAATAAAAGTACCTATGAAGTAAAAAAATTATTATATATGTTTATAAAATTGTGTAAGTTGTAGGATGTTGGTATTCGCTTTGTGGTCGCAATACATTTTGAACTTGTAAAAACCTGAGAGTCGCAGTCTCAGAGCTTCGCTACCTTGCACTGACTTGTTCAATTCGTCACTTTATAAATACGAACTAAAAATATTGACTTATTGCTTATGTTATTTTATTTATAGTTTATTTAATGTTACGTATATTTTACATAATAGATACAATATATTATTTTGAGTAGTTTTAATTAAAATTCAATTAATAAATGTATAAATTAACATGGGTATTTACTTTAAGTTTTTAACAATAAACTTCACTACAGTTAGAAATTTACAGGAAATCAATATCAGGTAAGTAGGGGGTCTACCCGACACGGAAAAACATGGCAAGGGGTCTACGACACAAAAAACTTTGGGGAACTCTGGTCTAACTAGTGGTGGATTACCCACGCCGCGTCTACTTGTCTCTTATCTTTTTTCACGGCCCTAGTTAATAATCGAAATTTTGGCCAATGTTACCTATTGACAGCCCTGGTTCAGTACATTAAAACTAAAAACTAATGTTTCATTAAACACTCGCTGTCGTTACAGATTGTATCGTCATAAGTTAGGCTCGGAGTTCAGTGCGTTTATACACGGCTATTGGTTTAGCCGACGGCTAATTTCCTCTGGTTGTGCCGCCTTTGTAAATTAGATTTGAAGTCATTAGGCAGACGTATCGGTGTACCCGAATCGGCTTTGTTCCCGCCCGCAGACCGACTGCCATTTTCTAATCCGCGTAATGCCTTAAGACGTTTTGCAAAGGGCGATAATATTACACACATCGGAGATGTAGCCTCTGAAAACCTTTTTTTTCAAACGGCTTTATTTAGTTCGACCCGTACGGAATTTATTTGTTTATTTATTTGGGTCAAAATTAGAAATTTAAATTTAAGCACCTTCCCGTTTTCAGATTGATCTGATATTTGGAACACACATTTAATTTAGATGACAATACAATATAATAAAATCAATAACATTATAAATCTAAGATGGCTGCCGATACAAAATAGCGGATTACATATTTTTCCTTAACCCCCTCAAAATGAGTAACAAATGAAAGGGCTACACTAGTAAAACACGATGATTATGTCAAAATTTAAAATTCAAAATGGACGCCGCTCCAATATGGCGGACTAGGTACATATTTTTCCACAACCACCACAATATGGGTATCAAAAAACCGTAACTTAAAAGTTTTTTAAATGTATTTATTTTAAATTCAAATCAAAATTTATTCAAGTAGACATTTACATGCGCTTTTGTATTGTCGATAATTTTAACATTACAAGCAGTAAGCTGCCACCGACTAACGCTGATCTGCAATGAGCAAACCAGAAACTAAACACTTGCTCTTTTCAAATTAAATTCGACAATGTTCGATATATACATTATAATATCAACTCTATAAATGAGTCATCATACCAAGTTCCACATAGTTCATATAGTTTCAATTTTAAATTTAAAACAAAGATTATTATATAATTTTGGTGAAAAAATCAAACTTTTTAACAATATAATATGAGAGATCCGATGGCTTCTGCGATGTAAACGCCCGTCTAAACTCAAAAATATTTTATAACAAGCCCTAGCAATTGCTACTTTACGGGATTTAATTGCTAATTTAATTAATTACGGGATTACCCTCAAAAATATTTTTTAACTAGCGTTAGTAAATACGCGTAAATACGAAACTACCCTCAAACATATTTTTTAAAACAAATGTTAGTCTGCAAAAAGTAGCCGTGTGCGGGGAGCATTAGTGACTTCGCTGAATAACTTACTAAACATCTGGACGGACATCCGTACGATCCATCTGCTCTGACCATATGGTAATTAACTCCGACCAACAAAGACAATGTCATATTTAGACAGGACAATAAAATGGCAGCGATAATGCTATTTTTCGTAAATGATAATTTAAACATATTATTATAAGACAAATCATTTATTGCCAGGAAAATAACTGTTTCATTCGCAGTACACATATTTTTAACCTAAATTTTTTTTTTTCAGCCTGTAGACGCCCACTGCAAGGCTTATACCTCTTCCGAACACACCACGACGGCTGGCCGTATCCGGAGATCTCCCGCGATCTCAACTAAGTCGTCGGTGCAATCGCGGCCCCCAACTCCTGGCTACCACCAGAGAATCTTTCCGCCCCAACGGCTTTCGGTACCCCAAAGTGTAAGTTTCAGCCCATTGATGCCATTGCACGGCATAAACATCCCCTTAAGATATCTATGGGAAGATTATATATCTAATATATAAAATTCTCGTGTCACGGTGTTCGAACTTGAACTCCTCTGAAACGGCTTGACTGATTTTTACCAAATTTAATATGCGTATTCAGTAGGTCTGAGAATCGGCTACTCGTACTATCTATTTTCTATACCCCCTAAGTGATAAAGGTTGTTCACACTTAAAAAAATTTTTTTGTTTCAAAACAACGTTTGCGGAATCAGCTAATATATATATATATATATATATATATATATATATATATATATATATATATATATATATATATATATATATATATGTATATATATGTATATATATATATATATCATCCATGGGCTGAAACTTACATTTAATGTACCAGGAACCATTGGGGCGGAAAGATTCTCTAGTGGTAGCCAGGAGTAGGAGGACGCGCCGTGATTGGACCAACGACTTAGTTATATATATACATATATATTTAATTATATATATATATATATATATATATATATATATATATATATAATTACTTTCAACACCGCAAAGCTATAATTAGCGGAATAAAGTTATAAATTTTAATATGCATCAGGTACACGCGTACGTGATGTGAAGTATATATTCGACCCTAAAATAAAATTTTTAAAACTCCTTTTATTTTTCAATGAGAACCACAAATGGCCTGAACGGAAAGTGCAGAGGGGGTCGTATACGCCCCACGTGACATGGAAAATATTAACCCTATATAAAGACTACCAATTGACGGTATAAGTGTGGAGGCGTGAAGCAAAAATGTCTTTCATTCCTTTCCACACATCGCCTCACTTCGCCTTTCCTTCAGAGTTCTACTATTTCATCTCTATTATTTTAAACAATTTATTTATTATTATTTATTTACTTTCTTGCTATCTATATGGCACATATTTTCCACATCTCATACCAGCTAGATCATCACTATTGCCTTTTTTTGGTTTTCCTCTTTACTCTTCAATGAGACGATGTTCTCTATGCTAACCTAGCCTTGTATTTCAATTACAAGGTTACTTTGTCTTCAAATGACAGACATCGTTCGTACATAGTTTGTCATGTGTTATCTTGTATCTCGCGTTCGAGATATCTAATCACGTACTTGATAACATTGCAATACACTTGCGTCTTTTTATTCACTCCAATGGTATGTTATTGCAAGCATCATATAAGTGACTATCATTTTGTCTGTATGGCATCTTTCGCAGGACAAACTAGTCCAGTAAAATTAATTATAATCTTCTATCTCTCTCTGTAGTGTCCCTGTATACTGTTATATATATTTTAATTAAAAAAAGTAACATAATTAAGTTATTACTTTATACGTGATGCTTGAAAAAGTGTGTATAACTTTGAAACCTATTTACTAACAAGTAAGCTATAAATTCATCTGTTTATAGACAGGACATAGAACCTCCCCCAAGTAATTTCAAAAAGACCGATTGCTACATCCTATACCGCGCTTTCATTGCACGACTACCACTGCATGTGCGGAAGTGGCTAAATATTGGTCCTTTTCTTACTTAGGATGGACTTCCGCGAGGTAACGCCTGATTCCATTAAATAGTAGTAGTAGTAGAGGAGACTGAAGCGGAACCAAGCGAACACCTGTTCTGCACGATGAAAAAGCCTAATTTCTGTTAGGGTAAGACTCTTCTTCTTTATAGATGATGAACAGTCCTGCGCTGTCTGCATGCAGCTACTTTCCACGACCTTGACTATATCGTCGGTCTAACTAGTGGAGGGACTGTCTACCAAGCGTCTTCCAGCTCGTGATCGAAAACCGTTCGGCTCCAACGGTCATTGGTTTTCGCCAACTCGCCAACTGTCACGTCAGACGACCAATTATCTAAGCTACGTCATTGATCTTGGTTTAGAATATAGTTAGATTTATTATATAAACGGTGTTGGCCAAATTGAATATTTTCAAATAAAACAACCTGTGCCGACAGAGTTACTGCCAAAAGCTATTAGCCATTCTCATTCTTATACACAAAAATAAATCAGGTAACATCTCAGGACGATAACTGTATTTAGTAATAAAAAATGTTAAAGATTTAATGTAAATTATTAATGACTATATAAATTTGCAGCGCGTAAACTGTCAAACGCGAGACATTCGTAGCAAAATGAAAAACACAAGTTCATAGCGAACTGTCAAATGAACGAAGTTCACAGCGACATGTCAAACGCGCGAAGTTCATAGCGAACAGTCAAACGGGCGAATTTCACAGCGAGCAGTCAAACAGGCGAAGTTCATAGCGAACTGTCAAACGCACGAAGCTCAAAGAGAACTGTCAAACGAGAGAAGTTCATAGCGAACTGTCAAACGCACGAAGCTCAAAGAGAACTGTCAAACGAGCGAAGTTCATAGCGAACAGTCAAACGGGCGAAGTTCACAGCGAACAGTCAAACGCGCGAAGTTTATAGCAAACTGTCCAATTACTTTTTTCAACTTTTCAAATTTAAACTTATAAACCAAAGATGAACGAAATTTGCAATATCGTTCTCAAATCATAGCGCATCAAAAATAAATTAAAGCTCATTTCTACAAAGATTGAATGATCAAAGGTCTAAATTTTTTAAAGGAATAAACACATCTTATTTGTCAGCAAAATTTTTTAATTTCTATACCTATTTCCGATCACCCTGTAAATTCATCGCTTTGAAACTATTGGAATGCGTCAGACCAATAACTTCTGACATTACAAAATCTACAAGGACAGATAGTAAACAAATACTAATTTTTATTATTATTACGTTATCATTTCTGAAACCATTTATTATTGGATACGGTTTACCATACATTAATTGACAAGTGAACTATACATTCACACATTTAAGGCTTTTACAATTACAACCAACCTGTATATGTATAAATGCTAAATACCGACAGTGTTACCCAGTCTTGAATATTCAAGTATGTGCGTCTTAGAGTGCTGAGTGCGCACTCTGGCGGCTCGCGACGGGCCCGGCGGAGGAGGCTTCAGTTTTAGAACACGCACTGCACCATATCTGCGGGCGCGGCCCGCTAGCACTCTCTATCTACTTGTTATCACACACTTGAATAATGTCTTACGACACACATTTTCAAGGATCTTTTGAAACTTTTCACTTGGTTTATTAATATGTTTATTAGTTTATTATTCTCAAGAAGAAATCTACAGCAGAATCTTTTGATGAGTTGGCCCGGCACATTGTCCTAAATCTCAAGGCATTTAACGGTCTGTAGCGCTTGGGCAGCGACTTAAATAAAATAATGTAGCAACTAATATATAATTGTGTATTCCAAATTGTATTGTTAATATGTATAAGTTTTAGCTGTATTTACCCATAAGTGAAAATTGTGTAAAAAAAAATAATAATATAAAACGCTGTCGTGCCTCGCAGCAGGGAGAAGAAAGATCCGTATCAAATAGCGGCAACCCTCTCCCAACTGTCTGCGTTTAGTTAAAGCGAAAGATAAATACTGTAAAAAAAAACACCAGCGATACAAATTAGAATTAATAAAAAAAAAATATTTAATATGAGTTAAATTGTCAATGGTTTTTTTTTCGTATGGCCCCCGCTATTGGGGGCCTCTCGTACCCCCCTATCTTTTGTGGGACAGGGACTTTACGGGCAAATTTAATTATTCACATAATTTTTCATTATTTACTTTCTCTTCTTTCATACTTGACATTGTCTTTCGGTCTATTCTTTCATGCCACAATTCTGCTGTCTTTCACTTTTGCTCTGTATCACCTTTCATTCATTCCTCTTTTCTTTTTACATTTTCATAATTACATTGTTATTTTATATCACATTTCTATTACTTAAATTCTATAATTAAACTAGCTGATCCCGCAAACGTTGTTTTGCAAAAAAAAATATGTTTAATTTTCGATTTAAAAATAAGGGTTGATCGTAGAGGAGTGAAAATTAAGGGTTGTATATATTTTTGTATGTTGTATCATTAAAAAATAAAAACAAAAAATTTCGTCAAAAAAATAAAAAATAAAATTTAAGGGTGAACAACCCTTATCACTTAGGGGTATGAAAAATAAATAGTAGCCGATTCTCAGACCTACTAAATACGCTTGTAAAATTTGGTAAAAATCGGTCAAGCCGTTTCAGAGGAGTTCAAGTTCGAACACCGTGACACGAGAATGTTATATATTAGATTATCTATGGTAGTTTTTTATTGTTGTTTTGCTAGGGCGCTGAAACTCGGACGGTAAGAGAACTACCTTCGGTTCATCCAAATGTGTTCCTGGATATCATCAGATTCGACACGCACACCTGCATCGTTGTCATTACTAACGGTCATGGTACCCTGAACACAGAGTAATCCTTACCATGCGCCACCTGGTCCTATCTTTGGACCTACAAGGCCACTTGGACCTTTTCCATATATTTTTTCAATCAGTTTTTTAACTATGTTTTCCATATTGACATCGAGAATGCAATTCATTGGATTTGTAGCATGTCCCCCTACAGCATCACATCTCGGAAGCGTCTATACCAGTGATTCCCAAACTTTTTTGCGCCATGCCCCACCTTACCGTATTATTTAAAAATATGCTTTCAACGTTTATTTTGGCACTGAAATCTATAATTGCGTTTAAATTGCCCGGAGAGTTAAACTAGTGTCGAGTGCATTTGAGAATTGAACCCTGAAAGTTGGAAAATACTGATCTATACGGCCTAGATCGGCTTACTGCAAGGTCTGCTTCTTACCTGTAATTGAATATTGGGACCAAAAAAATCATATCGACAGAAAAAAATGCGTGGGCTCCACTTTGGGAAACACTGACAAGACCAAGATCGGCTTTTTTCAAGGTCCGTATCTTACTCCTTACTGAATATTGGAGATATAAGAAACAAAAATGAAGAAAAAAAAACTAAATATTGAAAACTATTTGTTGTAAATAATAAAAAATTATATGAAATGAGAAAAATATGAAGTCCTAACAGTATTAATGTAGCCTATGTTGACGACAATGCCTGGAACATTTTTTTTCGCATTTACAGCGCGCAGACAGTTGACAGAGGGTTGCCGCTATTTAAGACGGGTCTTTCTTCTCCAGCTGCGAATCACGACAGTTTTATCATTAATTACAATTTCTCTTATGAGTAAATACAGCTAAAATGAAGACATATAAACAATACAATTTGTAAGTTTTACTCAATTATACATTAGTTGGTACATTATTTTAAAGTCGCTGCCCAAGCGCTATAGACCGTTAAATATTTTGAGGTTTAAGACAATGTACCGGGCCAACTCATCAAAACATTCTGCCTTAGATTTTTTCCTGATGAGGTTTTCACATAAGGTCACGTGGTTACGTCTTTTGAATTCGAATCGGGAGCAGAGTCTGAGTAAGTGATGAAAAGTAAAGAAAGCACAACCCAAAGAAAACTGTGATGAAAAAATAGTATATTTAAATAATAAAATAAAGAATAAAAGAAATTTACCTAGCCACCTAAGAGTAATAAGATGATGGAAGGAAGGCGATGAAAGCGAGAAGGAATGAAAGAACAAAATGAAAGATATTGTGATGGAAATAAGGTAAGAATAAAAGAAATTGAGAAGTATGACAGTGAGTGAAGAATCAAGATAAAAAAAATCTGAAAAACTTATTTGTAAACAAAGACCCTGATCCCAACTAATTAGGGGTACGAGAGGGGGCCATAAAAAAAAGTGGTGAAAAGTTTGTACCGTGGAGTCGTCACATGGGCAAGTGTCGTTGTTGTGTAAGATATATTACGCCTACACTTGCCATTTGTTTCTTCCAATTTTTACATTCCCAAAATGTATACCGAAATATCCTTTCGGTTTATGGACAGAAACAGTTTATTCTGTACGAAACGTAATATTTTGTACAACAGAACGCCATTAAGCTTATAAAACATAATGCGTTGAATATTAATAAAAAATACTGTCTTTACATATCAATTCTATTTTTTTTATCCGAATCTTGTTTGACAAATTACAGTACGTGGACTTCATTCATCAAAATGATCAACCAATACAAAAAACAACGCCATTGTTATATCAGAAATTCAAAACGTGATGGAATTTGTGCGAATTAAAATCACGCTCGCATCGTACAAGTGGGTGTGGGTACTTCTAAAAAAAGCGACACGATCCCACACGCACTGCGCTATTTGAGAGTGACACAGTTGGTCTCCGTAAGGATATACAAACTCACGCGTGGGTAACACATTCACCAGATGGAACCCACACCTGTAGTAGACTAATTTTAATCCGCTCCGTAATTTTACAGCTAACTGTTCGTCGTGTAATACTTTGACCAAATAAATACATTTAAAAAACTTTTAAGTTAAACGGTTTTTTGATACCCATATTGTGGTGGTTGTGAAAAAATATGTACCTAGTCCGCCATATTGGAACGGCGTCCATTTTGAATTTTAAATTTTGACATAATCATCGTGTTTTACTAGTGTAGTCCTTTCATTTGATACCCATATTGAGTGGGTTAAGGAAAAATATGTAATCCGCCATTTAGTATCGGCGGCCATCTTAGATTTATAATGTTATTGATTTTATTATATTGTATTGTCGTCTAAATTAAATGTGTGTACCAAATTTCAGATCAATCTGACAACGGGAAGGTGCTTAAATTTCAATTTCTAATTTTGACCCAAATAAACAAATTCCGTACGGGTCGAACTAAACAAAACCGTTTAAATATAAGGTGAATTTGTTTATAATATGCAAAGTCTTTATTTATTCTTTCAAATCAATTTATCCTGTCCAATAAAACGCACTTACTCCAACTCTTTTTCCAGTCCTCGAAACAATAGTTTTACGTACTGCGTGTTCTGACTCGGAATGAAACACCACTGGTTCACAAGGAGTTCTTTATTCACAAATCAGATGGTCACCCTACTTTAACACAATGTATACTTTCGCTTAGTCCAAACTACGCTTCAAAATCGCTCAAGAAATCACTATCCAAACAATTTACCAAATAGTCACTTTGTATCACTGATCGTAGATCATAATCTTATAAAAAAAATAACACTGCACTGTCGACATGGGGAGTACACC
The DNA here is from genome assembly GCF_028537555.1 of Battus philenor. Lineage (NCBI taxonomy): Eukaryota > Metazoa > Arthropoda > Insecta > Lepidoptera > Papilionidae > Battus > Battus philenor. The sequence goes on along the minus strand of NW_027181675.1, from coordinate 1,274,492 downwards.
GATTTATACTACGGAGGTTCTAGTAAGTTCGTTATAGTACTCGATAAGAATTTTCGAGAAGCGTGCACAAAAATCTATAAATAATTTCAAGGTCACGCGTGTTTACTGCACTTCTTATCCTAGGGTTCCGTGTTTATTGTTGAAAGGGTTCTGTAACTGGTGCTTTGTAACAATAGAAATAGTATTTTTTTAGTACAGCCTTCAAGACCTTATTTAATACGGTTTTAATCTCCTTAATCGTGTCAAAATGGCATCCCCATATTAGCCTTTTGAGTAAGCTGAATAGATAGAATTCGCACGAAGACATATCAGGCTAACACAGTAGTTACGGAACGATATGAGTCAAATTTTTAGACAAAAAGTCGCGAGGAACCAATGACATCGACCCTACGAGACACAGAACATCCTTTCTTGATTTCGATTGAGCCAAATGATATTCCAACTTTGAACAAACAGACGCTTTGCAAATGTTATAGACAGTTCTACCCACCTATGAAAAAAAATCTACCTTAATATAGCCCCCGAAATTTTAATGACAATTTGACTTTACTTTTTAAATACAGTAGTATATGTTATAAGATATATAGGGGCAAATATACAACTCGTGTATTATCAGTTAATGTATGATATATCTAATCCAAAAATAATAATAAACGCCATGGTGATATAGTAAGAAAAAATTTTAAAATTCGAATTAATATATATTTAAATTAATTATTATCTGTCCCTGTAAACTTTATTTTGCCACATGTCATTGACCTGTTGTATTTGGATTAAAAAAGTAACTAAGAAAAGGACCAATATTTAGCCATAGTCACAGAGTGACTTTATAGAGTGTTTGGCACTAATCGGTGTAACATAACTCCTGAAGATGCCCCGCGGAAGGGTGAAACGCATGTTGAGTGATTTGATGGTGGCAGTTGTGTGATTCGCATTGTTTGCCGCATACGCATTTATCAGCGGGCTGGCGGGCGGTGCACTTTTTTGCACGACTACTACTGCATGTGCGGAAGTAGCTAAATATTGGTCCTTTTCTTACTTTGGATGGACTTCCGCAAGGTAACTCCTGATTCCATTAAATAAAAAAGTAACGTAATTAAATTGTCTCTTTACACATGATGATTGGAAAAGGGGTGTATATGTTTTAAACCTCTTTCTGAGCTATATATCGAAAAGGATAAAACTTTTTACACCTATAACAGCGCCTTTATATGTTGTCCAAACACTATCTTTAATACAAGGATAACGAAATATTTATTAAAGATAGTACGACTAAAAGTAAAAGTACGGTGTCATTTACTTTTTTTTTTGAGTTTAACTATTTTAAACGGTTTTATTTAGTTCGACCCGTACGGAATTTATTTGTTTGGGTCAAAATTAGAAATTGAAATTTAAGCACCTTCCCGTTGTCAGATTGATCTGAAATTTGGTACACACATTTAATTTAGATGACAATACAATATAATAAAATCAATAACATTATAAATCTAAGATGGCCGCCGATACAAAATGACGGATTATGTATTTTTCCTTAACCCCCTCAATATGGGTATCAAATGAAAGGTTATAATGTCAAAATTTTAAATTCAAGATGGACGCCGTTCCAATATGGCGGACTAGGTACATATTTTTCCACAACCACCACAATATGGGTATCAAAAAACCGTTTAACTTAAAAGTTTTTAAATGTATTTATTGTACTATTGAATTTACGTTGTCAAGTGTAATTTAAATTGTCTCTTTCCAAAGGTCAATGTGCAATATTTATCGACGAGTACTATAAAACTTTCACTGGCGCATGGTGATGTCAAAAAATTCATTCAGCAAGTGTGTTACGCACGCACACATTGATATATATCAGGGGTCGCCAACTTCCTTAAAAATAGGTGACATTTTCGAACATTTTTAATTTTACGCGAAACGCAAATAACTACCTATTTAAAAGGTATGCAAAATGTTTCATTATATTCATAGATCACATATAGACAAAGGTATAGAACGGCGTGCTACGCGAAAGTTGAATGCATTAGAATTTGGTTCGTTCGTTAGTTTTTAGTGTCAATCCATATGCATTAAGGCGAAAATACATGAACGATTTCTTTGATACCCGAATTTAAAAATAACAACTTTTTTATTTATTTATATATTGTATGCATATGTGTATAGGCATGTTTATGTGAGTATATGTTCATATGTATCTAGTAAGACTTTTGTTCACCCTGCATGCGCTATAGAGTTTATTTTTTTATTTTATTTATTTAATATTCTTTATTGTACACGATAAGATACATTTACATTGATACAATGGGCGGTCTTATCACACAAGGCAATCTCTTACAGACAACCATAGTATGGAAAAAGTAAAAGTACTAATAATGGGTAGTTTATTGAGTGACTTTCTTCTGTGTAGGATTATGATCCTCTTGCACGTCCTGACAGTGTATGTAATAATGCTATAAGCGGAAACTTGCAATGATCCCTTGATGTATAACTCGCCTGTTAAAATGTTAATTAGTTTTAAAGTTTCCCGAACGAGTAAAAATAAATATATATGTATTCAATTTTCATTTAGTCTTTCATATTTATTGCCAGTGATTTAAAAGACATTTTGTAACATAAATAAAACAGTTTCTTTTTTTTAAATATCATCATCATCAGCTTTTAGACTTCAAGGATGATCGTCCTTGCACTGGTCGCATTCAGCGACCTCCAGCTTTCTTGCCGTCAGGCCCCCTCCCCCGCCCCCGCCCCGATCGGTTGACGGTGAAAAATTTTACACAAAAATGAACAGAGAACACGGGCACAATAAAAGTTCAGAGTCGCATGTGGCTCGCGAGCCGCGGGTTGGCGACCCCTGCTTTACACAGTTATACGCACACCACGTTGGACGTCGTTGCGTGTTATGACACGCGCCGAATGTTTGGCCAAATATTCACATTCCGTACGTTTGGGATACTTTTTATATTGTTATTCAGCCGCTTTGTCCTGAATTACTACCGAATGTTTAAATAATTATTATTAATGTTGAATGCAACACAGACTTTAGTAGCACAGCCAAATATCATTGGCGAATATAAAGCTCAACGAATCCGCTGGCTTGATCACTTGGAGCGAATGGGATCGAATCGGAGCGTGAAGGTAGCGTACCTGGAAAAACCGAGGGGTCGAAGACCAGTGGGTAGACCCAGGTATCGCTGGATCGAACGCGTTGAGACAGACTTGCGCGAATTGAATGTCAACCAATGGCAGACGATGGCGCAAGATAGAGGAAAGTGGAAGTCTCTCGCTTCGGAGGCCAAGACCCACTTTGGATCACTGAGCCAGCGGAGTAAGTTGAATGCAGTATATATTTGGAAGTTGTCGAGATACGACGATTTCTGGACGCTTGCAATAGGTTCTACGATTGTCCTTTAGTACCTTGGACTTACTAAAAGTATTTAAATAGGACACAAAAGTATATTCTAAACCAGTATTTTTCAACATTTTATGTGTCTGTATTTAAACTTCATGTTGGCCCCTTAATCCCTTGGCCTGCACGATATCTGCCAACTGCGCGAGCTATAGTAAACAAGAGAACCATTAAGAAAAGGACCAATATTTAGCCACTTCCGCACATGCAGTGGTAGTCGTGCAACAAAGTGCACCGCCCGCCAGCCCGCTGATAAATGCGTATGCGTCAAACAACGCGAATCACACAACCGCCACCGCCAAATCACTCAACACGTGTTTCACCCCTCCACGGGGCATCTTCAGGAGTTATGTTACACCGATTAGTGCCAAACACAGAGTGCGTGTACTCTCCATGTGCGCAGTGGCTAAATATTGGTCCTTTTCTTACTTAGGATGGACTTCCGCGAGGTAACGCCTGATTCCATTAAATAACAAGAGAATCGGTCGCGCGCCGCGCCATTCATCTGTTCAGTCGCGTACCTGAACTGGCGCTTAATGTCTACCTTTCATGACACATGTTTTTCAGAGCAATGAAAAGAAATGTGAAATAATAAACAATGTTTATGTACAAACAGTAATTCTTATACTTCTAAGGTGCAATCATAATCAATTAATCAGTCGACAAAAATAATACGCGGCATCTTATGCACCGATTCCTCACCACGAGCCTGACTCAGGGCTTTTGTTTATGGCACAAATTCTTTACCACGAGCCTGACTCGTGGCTTTTGTTTATGGCACAAATTCTTTACCACGAGCCTGACTCGTGGCTTTTGTTTATGGCACAAATTCTTTACCACGAGCCTGACTTGTGGCTTTTGTTTATGGCACAAATTCTTTACCACGAGCCTGACTCGTGGCTTTTGTTTATGGCACAAATTCTTTACCACGAGCCTGACGACTCGTGGCTTTTGTTTATGGCACAAATTCTTTACCACGAGCCTGACTCGTGGCTTTTGTTTATGGCACAAATTCTTTACCACGAGCCTGACTCGTGGCTTTTGTTTATGGCACAAATTCTTTACCACGAGCCTGACTCGTGGCTTTTGTTTATGGCACAAATTCTTTACCACGAGCCTGACTCGTGGCTTTTGTTTATGGCACAAATTCTTTACCACGAGCCTAACGACTCGTGGTTTTTGTTTATGACACAAATTCTTTACCACGAGCCTGACTCGTGGCTTTTGTTTATGGCACAAATTCTTTACCACGAGCCTGACTCGTGGCTTTTGTTTATGGCACAAATTCTTTACCACGAGTCTGACTCGTGCCCTTCGTTTATAGCACAAATTCTTTACCACGAGTTAGACTCCTGGTTTTCACTTATGGCACAAATTTTTCACCACAAGTCAGACTCGCGGTTATAGACCAAAGGGCTAATAATCAAATTGCCCCATTGCAGAGCGTGAACGCCATATTGGTAAACACTGTTAACTGAAAACTTATGAATGCATGACTCACCAAAGGCATGGGCTTCTGTGGCGGCGGCTGAGGAGGTGGACCTCTTGTCTTCAGCTCACTGGGTTGCCGCTTCACAGCTGGTCGCGCAGGCGGGGGGTCCCTAGGATAGTCTTTCGGGGAATCCCGGACGTCCCTCGGCGACTCTTGCGGCGCATCTCTGGCCGCGAATGCTTCATTAAGAGCAGCTGATATAGAGGTCAGTTTGTTAGAGGGCACCGGCGACGGTTGGACGGGTCTGATCTTCTCAGGAGACGAACCCTGCGACTGCTGCTTATGTGGAAGCTGAAGCGGAGACCGCGGACTGTCTGCCTTCGCTTGTCCATTTGTTGTACCTGGAAAGGGAATGATACTTGAGTAAAGCTCTCTTCTTACATTTTCATGTTATAATACGAATCCTTGTTATGTCGCCTGATTATTTTGATTTCATTTAGGCTATAACTGATAAAAATCTGTATTGTTAAACTTTACTAAACGATGTGTTGTTGTAGAGTTTCTTCCTGCTTCTATCAAACCTTGTGAAGCAGAGAAGTCATAAACAAATAAACAGATGACGATCAATAAGAGTTCTGTTTAAGGTTCCAATGTTAAATAAATTAATTTTATCTTTATAAGTAACCGATACAGTGTAAGCTGCAGTAGGTAGGCTACGTAGCGCGAAGACCAGATGTCCGCTGGAGCCTTAAGGCTTTGGAACGGAGGACCACGGCAAGCGCATAGAACCCCATAAGATGGTAAGATTACCTTCATAAGGTCGCCAGATAACGCTGGATTTAGACCACCTTCTCTAGATCTCATTGAAAATCAATGGGGTAGACTTATGCCCGGCAGTGGATATTCTGTCTTGAGTAATGGTGATGATGCTTTGTTAGATCGAGCAGTTTTTTTTATGGCCCCCGCTATTGGGAGCCTCTCGTACCCCCTATCTGGTGTGGGACAGGGACTTTTTATTTACATTTTTTTTTAATTTTTTCACATACATTTTTTTATTTTCTTTCTCTTTTTTCATACTTCATATTATTTTTCGTTCATTTCTTTCTTTCCACAAATCCACTGTCTTTCCCTTTCGCTCTGTATCGCCTTTCATTCGTTCCTCATTACTTTTACATTTTCTTATATACTACTAGCTGATCCCGCAAACGTTGTTTTGCAAAAAAAAATTGATATTTTAATTTACAAATAAAAAATAAGGGTTGATCGTAGAGGGGTGAAATTTTATGGTTGTATGTATTATTGTATGCTGTATCATAAAAAAATAAAAACAAAAAATTTCGTTAAAAAAATAAAAATTTTTTTTTAAGTGTGAACAACCTTTATCACTTAGGGGTATAGAAAATAGATAGTAGCCGATTCTCAGACCTACTGAATACGCATATTAAATTTGGTAAAAATCAGTCAAGCCGTTTCAGAGGACTTCAAGTTCGAACACCGTGACACGAGAATTTTATATATTAGATATCACATTTTTTACTAATGTTCTATTATTATTCTATATCACATTTTTACTTATATTGTATTATTATTTTATATCTTAATATATATAAATCTCGTGTCACAATGTTTATACTCAATGGACTTCTAAACCACTTAACCGATTATAATAAAATTCGCACACCATGTGCAGTTCGATCTAAATTGAGAGATAGGATAGTTTAAATCTCAAATTATAGTCGCAATTTTAATTTATTGCTAATTATTGTCTGTTATTATTTGACAGTCACAATTATCTGTTAACTCCAAATGATTCTAACAGATGTCGATACCTTTCGACTGGGTTGAGTAAGTAATCAATAGATGGCGCTGCTATGGTAAATCTACGAACGTGTCATATAAGCTACATTTTAACAGCATAATTACCATGTGTTGTTGACGCTATAAAATTAATTAAATTTATTTTGTAGTGAACGAAATACCGTATAATTCAATTATTTCCACTTTTTAAATTTTCACAGCAACGCGTGGCCGGGTCAGCTAGTCACTTTATAACTTTTCTTTGTCAATCTTATTTGTTTGCTATTTTTTATTTTCGTTTAGATCGAGCAGTTGCATCATAGCGGTGTGCAAATAACATTTCAAAATAAATTTACCACAAACAATTCACAGTAATTTTTTTCTAGTGAGCAGCGGAAAAGTACACAAACTTGTATAATTCACATACAATCTTATATAAATCACACTCTGTGCATTAATTATATAGAAATGCCACTGCTCACAGATAAACTTCCAGAGGATGGGGGAAGCTGTCTTCTGCGTACCATATTACACTGATATCGCCAACCAGCTTGCCGAACGTGCCGAATATGATATATCCACCCATAGATATCTTTAACCCTTAATAGCCCGATTTACCAAAGTGATTTTTTTTTAATATTACTGTGTTTGCTTGAGAGTCTAGATGAAAGAAAAAATAGATTTTTATTTTAATTTCGTTGAAAAGAATATTATACAACAGTAAAATTCGTACAGCCAACCTATAAAAAAAATTAATAGTAATGTGAACATTCGGTTTAAAAGGTTGGTATCAAAATTGAAACTCTAGGTTATTAAGGGTTAACGGAGGCCTTGACCTCGAGGGCGTCTGTGTTGAAACAACGGTGGTTTAAAAAAAATAAGCACTTTCGTATAGAAATCATATATAACCTCCATTCGTCATCAAGTACAAATAACAACAAACCACAATAATTGTATCATAAATTACCACAAATGTCGATTACTCAGCGCTTAGGTATACCGGTTAATCCTTGTTGAATCACGGAGGTTTAACCCAAAGAGGACTTATTTCCTTGTTTCGATATGTACATAAATGCATATTTCTGGTGATCGTTCGAAGTTTAAACACAAACTATAAAAGAAACAAAGTGAAAATGAAGCCAAATCAATATGGATTTGCAACCTGGTCGTTTATGAGCAACCGTAAAGAAACTTCAATGACAACCAGGGAGCAATGAAGAGGGGTATGCTTGGACTTTCTCTGCGAGATCGAATAGGCCTCTCTAAGAATTGGTCGCTTGATATGACGAAGCACATCGCACGTGTTTACTGTTGTGTATGAACTGTTATAGTGACGACCACGAAAAAATACCAAGGCATAGGTAGTCCCCATCTATGTGAGACAAGGATGACATCTAATAGATTCAGGCGTTATTTTGCTAAGTCCAGTCCTTAGTTAGAAAAGGACCAATATATAGCTACTTCCGCCATGCAACAGTAGTCGTGCAATCTCATACCTAAAGCTGTAACTGTCATGGAGCAGCGTCAGTTAATGACAAAACCATCGACAGGCCGAAGGTATAGGAGGTTCTATTTTCGTCAGCAGTAGCTCAGTAAGAAATGGACTAATATATAGCTACTTCCGCCATGCAGCAGTAGTCGTGCAATCTCATACCTAAAGCTGTAACTGTCATGGAACAGAGTCAGTCAATGACAAACCCATTGACAGGCCGAAGGTATAGGAGGTTCTATTTTCGTCAGCAGTAGTTTAGTAAGAAAAGGACTAATATAAAACTACTTCCGCCATGCAGCAATAATCGTGCAATAAAGTTAACCGCCCGCCAGCCCGCTGATAGATGCGCATGCGGCAAATAATGCGAATTACACAACTACCACCGTTAAATCACTCAACACGTGTTTCACACTGTTTTTGGTACTAATCGGTGTAACATTACTCCTGAAGATGCTTCGTGGAGGGGTGATACAGCTATATATTTGTCCTTTTCTAGCTAAGGATGACACAGTCAAGATACTAGAAATTTTCTGGATGCGATCAGCGCAAGAACATCGTAATGAAACTCTATTTTAGTCCGTTATATTGGACTCCTCTGATATCCTCATGGGGTGTACAAGTGATTACTATCACAAGCCTTCACCTAATATCTTCACCATGACCGATCCTGCGACTTGCCACGATGTTATCTATGTCGTCGGTCCACCTGGTGGCAAACCAGACGAGCAACTCTTCGATCTACGTAACTGATCTTGATTCTTCTGCGGATCTATAATATATATATATATATATATATATATATACATATATATGTAGTAATAAAGAAAATATGTGTTAAATGTATGAACAATAAATGTAATGTTGCAAAATAAAATACTAAGGAAACCTAGAATGTAGTGGTTGAGGATGGATGTATGGCTAATAGAATGAAAGAGAAGAATGTTAATAATAAAGAATATGAATAAATTATTAGAAATAAAAAGTCCCTGTCCCACACGAGATAGGGGAACGAGAGGTCCCCAATAGCGGGGACAAATAAAAAAAACAACTTATTTATATTAACACCTTGCAGGCTGTACTGCCAGAAGTTAATCTGCGGTACAACTCATACTTAATTATTAATAATGTGCAAAAGTTTGACTTTCACATAGTAACTAAGCTCTCTGGCTCCCTTAGATACCGCGACGCAAGTAACTTCATTACTTATTCCATCGCAACGCTAACTTAGTTCGTACATTCACGTATCATCGAGTGACTATTTATAAATTCTTTAAAGAAACCTCGACTTGAGCTGTGACTTCAAAACGTATAGACAGCGGGTACCCTTAAAGGTTACATCTCAACTAAACTGAATTATATATTCAAAGTCTTTTTAACTAGGCCACTTTTAGATGTTTTCTAAGACTGTGGAATACCATGGTATTATCCACAATGGAAATTTAGAACTGTGTTATTTGTTCCGACCCATCTACATCACGGCTTAATTTTATAATTTTTTTTTCTATCTCGCTCGCTCTTATCTAGGGAGAGAGAATCTCTTTTTATTGCTTTTTTTATATATTTTTTTTTGCATCTTTCCTCCTTATATATTTAGAACTGTTTTTAAATGGCTTACGCTATTTGGGGCCTTTCGTTCCTATCTTATTTATGGGACAGGGACGTTATTATTTTTTAATAATTTTTCACTTTTTCTTGTTTATTTCTATACTCTTTTGTCATTCTTCACACGATCTATCTTTCTTCTACTTACATTCTACAATTTTTATCTTTCTTTTTCTAACTAACTACCGTTCATTTTTCGCCTCGTTCTTTAATATAACAGGTTTTATTTCTATATTTTTTAATTTGATTATTTATACAATTTATCACTGTTTACATAGTTATTGTTTTATTTCTTTACAATTTTTCCTAGTTATTTTAGCTACTATACGTGTTACTTTTATTTATATTCATCTCATATTTAGAACTGGTTATAGGTGATGAACATTGGATTATTGAACTAGCCATCTAAATATCAGGCTGAGCAGATTGATACAGCCTCACGAGCGTTCTTGATTCTGAAGGCTAAATACTTATCGAATTACATTCAAGTAAAGTTCCTCTCTCGAGAGTGCCTGATCACTTTATGGAGCATTCGCCCAGCCTCCTAGAAATTGTAAAAACAACCCGTACCACGACTCCTAAAAAGCTATTTGAGCTTAATTACTATATACACTAATACCTCGCTTTGCGTCGTTTCGTTTTGCGTTTTTTTCGAAGTTGCGTCGCTGCTTAATTAGTACTAATTTTCACTGTGCGTCGTTAGATTTTCGAGGTTGCGTTGTTTTGGGTTCGAGCCTAACTTTTTTGAAAAAAAATCTTCTTTTCCCAAAAGAAGGCAACACTTTTGTTTCTAATTGCGCCATGCTATCAAAACTCCGGGATTCCCTTTCTAACTAAATATCAACGCAATTTTAATACAGTTTTATTTTCACCATGGATTTCTGTTTCAATTACGTAGTGTTTTGCTTTTTTTAAAAAAAGAACCATAAATTTTAACGTGTTGTTTCTGGTTATAAAAGGTATATATTATTCCAATTTATTTATTGACAGAGTTATATTATTTTTGTTTTTTAAATGTTTACTTTGTTAAATTTTCTTTTTTAAAAGTTGTATTTTCGTGACCCTGGAACCTATCTTCGATCTTTACATGGTTCTCTGTAGAAAATCTTAATTCACTTTGCGGCGTTTCAATTTGCGTCGTGTTTTTTTGGAATGTAACCACGACGCAAAGTGAGGTATTGGTGTAATGACTTTTAGACTGTACGTAATCAGTGTCTCTTTCATTCCCCGCAAACTATCACAAAAAAAATTATATCTGGTACAAATTTATCAAAATCAAACTATTCTTTATTCGAATAGGCCATTACAAGCAGTTTCAAATCGTCAATCAACATAAAATGTCGGCATTGTTGTCCCTACAGGAAGCTACCAGCTCTGAAGGCAGTTCTAAAAGCCGGCGAGAAACTCAACAGTTGCTTTTTACAAATATAATTTTATAAGGAGATCGCGACAATAATTAGCTTCCTGAGTAAGCGTCAACATTTAATTCCACGCATTAACATCAGTATAGTATTGGAAACAATAATTTACTTTTTCAATTTTGTTATATTACTGATTTTAAATCTCTTTGTTAACATTTGAAATTGAGTGTGGAATTTTATTGTACATACGTACACCTTATGCCATAAATGATTTATTTAATTTATACAGATTATCCTTGCAGACGTACTATGTTAGAAATATACTAGCTGATCCCGCAAACGTTGTTTTGCAAAAAAAAATAAAGTTTTTAATTAACAAATGTAAGATAAGGGTTGATCGTAGAGGGGTGAAAATTTAGGTTTGTATGTATTTTTGTATGCTGTATCATAATAAAACAAAAACCAAAAAAATTGTCTAAAAAATTAAAAATAAAATTTAGGGGTGGACCACCCTTATCACTTAGGGGTATGGAAAATAGATAGTAGCCGATTCTCAGACATACTGAATACGCATGTAAAATTTGGTAAAAATCGGTCAAGTCGTTTCGGAGAAGTTCAAGTTCGAACACCGTGACACGAGAATTTTATATATTAGATGTATAACATAATATATGACAAATCAAAAATAATATCCCATAGAAATCGTAATAGAAACAGATTATCATCAACAAAAATATGATATAACATATTTTAATACAACGCATATATTATATATTAAATCATTAAAACTTGCTGACCACGCCTTGTCCGATCAAAAAAAAAAAACAAAAAAAGAGAAATTTTCCATTGATTTCTCTTAAATGTTTACGCGAAATATACGAGTCCGAACGTGTTATTAATGCCTTTTACTTTTTTATACATGACATAACAAACAACTTAAAGGTGAAGAGTTCTTTGTTTATTTGTATAAAACAACTTTGTGTTATTTATTAAATGTACCCACTTCTGGGCTTAATCTTCGCGGATCCATTGCGAATCGATAAAATTTTAAGACATACTATAATAAACTATGTTAATGCAGATAAAAATATACATACATTTCTATTTTTTATATTCTCATATACACACACATTTCTATTTTTACATCCACCCATTTACATTTTTATATTCACAAATAAACACATTTCCGCTTTTTACATTCACATATACACACACATTTCCATTGTTTACATTCACATATACACACATTTCTATTGTTTATTTTCACATATACAAACATTTCCACTGTTTAAATTTACATATACACACACACATACATTTTTTACATTCACATATACACATATATATTGTTTACATTCACAGATATACACACATTTACATTTTTATGTTCACATACTTACACAAATTACTTCTCAAATGCCCTCTTTGTTATTTAGTTACCACCATACTTTTCCTTCATCATCATCATTTTATCCTTAGGACACCCACTGTTAAACATGGGCCTCTCTCAAAGTCTTCCAGTAGGACTACCGTTCATCTAGAGTCTTCTGAAAACCATATAGCCTATCCATCATGTGAATGGACATAGTAATCTTCACTTGCTGGTTTATTATCTCCACTCTAGAACCTTAGGGCTCCAGCAAGCTGTTCCACATTCTGTGCCCTGCACACATACACTTCAACCTTTTAATCAGCTACATCCCAGTTACATTCATTCCTCTACAATTCTCTCCCCTGATTCAATCTCGTAGAGAAATTTCGAGCAAAAGTTATAAATATTAATATGTATTACATACTCACATATGTGATGTGAAGTTGTCTATATTCGGCCCTACAATTCATTTTTTTAAGAATTCTTTGTTTTTCAACGAGAACTGCAAATGCCCTGAATGAAAAGTGCAGTGGGGTCATATATGCCCCTCATGCCATGGAATGTCTTAAGGAAATATTATCACCCAGGGAAGTATGAGAGACCCCAAAATGGGCCCCAGAAAAAAAAACCCTAGAAAGAGGCTTTCATCCCAGAAACAGATACATTACATTATTAATACAAAACAACATTAACACACTCAATATATACTTGTTCAATTCAATGTGTATGTACAAAGTAATTGTACAAATATGACTCATTCATGATAATGACATGAGCACATTAAACTCACGCCATGGAAGTGTTACTGTCTTTACACTATTGGAGGTGGCAATTATTTTGTGAGCAGCAACCACAGTATACAAATTAAGTGTCATCTAGATAATCATAAAATAAACAGGAATTAATAATAAATATATTGCTAAATAAATTATAAAAATAATAAATGTAAAAATTGTATAACTCTGGCCGGTAAGCACAGCAAGTGAGGAAAAGTATGGATAAGTATGAAAGATATAATAAAGTAGAGGAAAGAATGACAGACTTTGAGAAGGAGAAAAGATGAGAAATTAATTATGATTTTTTGAAATATTATAATTAAGAAAAGGACCAATATATAACTACTTCCGCCATGCAGTATGCAGGTGTGGAAGTTGTTATATATTGGTCCTTTTCTTACTTAGGATGGACTTTCGCAAAATAACACCTGAATCCATTAGATAAATATCATAATGTAAATAAGGACACAACACAACTTATTCCACACATGATAGGGGTTAATGGGAGGCCCAAAAATAGAGTCCTTAAATAAAATTACAATATACAATACAGTGGATCATATATAGTAATCACTTATATGTATAGTATAATGACAAAATAGTCCAATTCAATAGTCACTAAAATGTAATTGAGCTTCCTCTAGAATATCTTCAAATTAAAGCTATGAAGGTTCTATGTGCGCTCTGATCTTCTTCATTTACAGTACCCTGCGATAAATATTACACATCAACCTTTGGAAAGAGACAATCGGCTAATTTCGGCTTCATAGAGTGATAGAATCTTTGTCGCACAGAATACAACGACTGACAAAACATCACATAGGCAGTGTGGGACTGAGATAGTGCTCTATGATGCCAAAATTAGCCGATTGTCTCTTTTCAAAGGCCAATATGCAATATTTATTGCCGAGTACTGTATTTTGGCTAAAAAATGAGCATTTACCCTTTTATAACTTCTACACCTATAACCAATTATTTTGTATAAATCAATACAGTATTAAAATAATATCCGGAATATTAATGAGCATAGAAAACATATCTATTACAACTGCTGAAGTTAGACCATGATAACACTTTTTTAATAAATTTAATCTATAAATAACTCATTGAATTGTGATCAAATATATCCTAAAGGCCATGGGCACCTAAATAAACACCCATGGACACCATTAAATAATCTTCACAAGTATTTTTTACAAAAATATTAATAATTTATTATTTCACTAATCAAGTGTCTGTGACAGCTATATTTCACAAACACTAGCATTAAGAATGATGCAAGGAATCTCATAGAAGTCAGCTTCATAATTTCTTACCTTACAATGATCTTTACACACATCTTATCATACTAGTAATAAAACTAGATATGTTTAGGTAAGTATAGACACTTTATAAGTAAAGTTTTAAAATTACACAATTGAAACATAATTGATATGCTTATCATTGCATTGGAAATCAATTGTAATTATTATTATTCATATCATGGAGAAAGGACAAACATATGTTATATAAACACTTGTTATGTAAGTTTGTATGTGTTAACTTAAACCCTGCATTGTATTTAAAAAAAACATTATTTTTTATACCATCTTTTCTCTATTCTATTCTTTTATAGCTAGTATTGGAGCATATTAGGAGCCAACACAGTGAACAATGGGTGAACCATGAGGAGTGCCAACAAGCAAAAGAGGCAATGCCTACCATAAGCTGCCGGCTCTCTTATGCTCTGCTCCAGTTGTCACAATCGCGACTGTCCTGGTGGCAGGGACCTTAACTGGTCATGGTCTTTTTAACAAACATCTATTTAGATTAGGCATTACGGATGGAGTATCTTGTGCAGAGCATACCTGGAAGATGACCAGACTGCTGGTAACATACTTCGTTTTATGGGGGTAGCACCCTACAGAGCTATCCATTATGGATCACTGAGGTGCTTACCAGAGATTGCCCGCAACATCAAGGGTCTGCTGGGATTTCTCTTTTTTTTATGGCCCCGCTATTGGGGGCCTCTCGTACCCCCTATCTTTTGTGGGACAGGGACTTTACAGGCAAATTTATTTAATTATTCACATCTTTTTTATTTTCTTTCTCTTCATCTATACTTCTTAAGATCTATCATTCAGTTTTCTTAAACATTTCTCCTTTCATTCCCTTTCGCTCTGTGACCTTTCAATCCTCTCTTGTTACACATTACATTTTATATTTTTATTTCTGTTTGTTTACATTAATATCACATTTTTTATATCACATTTTGGGATTTCTCTTTAGGGCAAAATGAATGCAGTGCCACTTGGTTGCCAAAACAAGCCCTAAATCCTGAGTTTGCTATGAGTTATTCTCCAGTCAGGTTTTGAATGCTACACTACCTAATGATAAAAATCTTCTCTGATAAGATTTAAAATGTATATATCTTTGTTTTGAATAAGGATATGAATAAATAGACATATATTTTAGTTATGAAAGGATGAATGTAAAAGCCCACTTCCAAACTTTAACAGCTTCACTGCAACATCCTTCAACTTAGACAATGAGTCCACAATAAACTCACTAATTTTTATCCACTTAAACACTTTCACAAATGTTTTTAATATAATAGTTTGAACAATTTATTTGTAAACAGTGTCTATCAAAAATAAATTTATGTTGCAGAAATTTTTACTTGTTTTTATTTGATAAACATTTTATATTCAAGATAATTTAGATATTATTACATAAGCAGCTTTCTATTATAACACTGTGGGAGCAAAATTTAAAATGCAAATATGTTTTTTTAATTGTAAATGTCTGTCTGGTTTCACAGATTTTATCACTACATCAATATAGATGTACAATTTAAAATTATACATTGTGTGTGTGTGTGTTTGAAGGCGCCAAAAAAATTAATTAGAATAAAGAATTTTTCGTATTTCATATGAAAAATACAGGTAATACAGTAGATTTAATTTTTATACAAGAGTTTCGTCAAATAAGTGTATAATAAATTTTGTATTTTAACAAAGCAAATGAACTCACCTGCTAACTTGCCTGTAGGCCTTAACTTTGGCATACCACCAGCAAACAATCCACCAAGTCCTGGGCCAATCGTTCCTCCACCATTAGGCACAGGGGCACTACTTTTAACGTCATGTCCAACTGGGGTATTACTAGAACTGACTGATTTGCCGGGGATATAGGGTCCACTCTTATCCACTGTCACGGTCTTCTTCAGTTTTGTACCTTGCCTTATAGAACTGAGTAATGCACCTCTGTTATCAGCTGGCGCACTTTTTGCGGCGCCTCCAAACATAGGCGGAGGCGGTGGACCAGGCGGCGGCGGGGGTCCCAACGGAGGCGGCTTCGGAGCCATTTTTTAAAACTACTGATAATATTCCATCAGTCAACTATAACACAGCGAAACACTACCGTTGACGGTCACTGACTGTTTATACTACCGTAGGCGCGCGCGGTATGGTCAATCGACACTCGATACGTCACCCCACACTTATCCATACTAATTTACATAAAATACAGAAGAGCCTTGCCCTAAAAGATTAATCATTGTATAAGTATGCTGGCACTAAATATTATTTTCATCATTAATCACCTCATTATTACTCGCATTAATATATTACATGGTATCTCTATCACCTCGCGTATCACGTAAGTTTAAGCTCAAATACAATTGAACTGTAACAATCTGTGTGAAGGCTTATCTCAGTGGATATAACTGAATGAAATTCGTAAAATTCACATTTTGCAATATGGCCGCCCGCAGCTGTCAATAATGGGGTAGCCAAAAATAAAAAAAAAGTTCAGTAGATCAGTAAAATCTTAGTGTATTTATTATCATCATGTATTATATTATGAATATATATAATTTTTAACACTACTCAAATCTAGTATATTTTTTGTCCCCAACGAGTTGGTTTGTTTTTAAGCAATAATCCTAATTTCAGTTATGTAAATATATCCTAAATCTAATTTGTTAAATTATATTTTTTTAAAATATCTTTATTTTAATGATTACTGATAATTAAACTTTAATTATAACTTCGTTTAATTGGCTCTGTTTAAAGCTTCATGGACAAAAGAAAAGGGTATATCGCCAACTATGACATTAAATTGCATCAGTTTTAGAGAACGTCAATTAACTAATTGTAAATAATTACGCATGATTAAATTACGTAATTATTTTACAATGAATAAGTTGATTACTTGCTTATTGAAATAGTTTATCCCTAGTATAGTACATCTATTTGATAAAAGTTAGATTAAGATACCCATAAGATTTTCATTATTATCGACAAGTACTCATAATTTTCTTTTATAATAAACGGAATAAATTTAATTTACATATAAAAAAAATTGGGCAAATAAAAAGCACTACTGACTTAGTACCAATGCAATCATGTGTAGATGGAGAGGGTAAGTGTATTTCACAAACATAAAACTCTACAATAAAATAGTACCAGTTTTTTCAAAATGCGTTAGGATAATATAATAACCTTTGTTGATTTGCAAAAACACTACAAACACTACAAACTTTTAATTTACCACATTATTTCAATTTATTAAAATACATTCGCCTCTTTTCATTTTCATTGAATGTGTTTATAACTATATGTGTATATAATATATTTAAAAATAAATTTAGGAGTATTACAATAAAATTATTTTGTGGTAGAGACATTCGATGCCACTTCAGATTCAATCTGCATAGTTCTATAGTTTCGTAAATTAGAATCGTAGCTAGCTTCACTGGCGCCTTGGTCAAACAGTGCGGCATCTTTCGCAATTGCTTCAAGCCTAGCTCTTTCTTCAGCAAGTAACAATTCTCTTTCATAAGCCAGCTCTTCCTTTTCTCTAGCTCTTTTATCCTGCAACTCAATATTCTCTCGGTATTTCAACAAGCATGCGGATAAGAACTTTACAGGGTCGGACGGTTGATATAAAATCACTTGAGCGATGCATACTCTCAAAGCTTTACCAACACTTTGCTTGATGTAAAGAAAATCCTGTGTTACGTTTTCATCTTCCGGACATAGTGTAAAAATGTCAGAGTGACTTCGGATACGGACGAGGTTACCAAAACCGTCATTTTCGTATTCACTTAACGTGTCGGCATCCCTGTAAATGTTTTTTCCTTCCCTGTTAATGTAATATCTGCCATAATTGTCATAATAAAACGTAACTCCGTGCCGTATTTCTTTCGTCTTCAAGAGGACACCAGCGCTACTCAGCATGTACTCACTAGAAGTACCCAACGCTCTATAAACCCGCTGTCTTGTGTTCTGATCAATGAAGTAACGTCCGCACTCGTCGTAAAAATATATATGTTCATCATCTGTCAAAGGTACAAGTTCGTTATTTTCATTTGGTTGATATCTAACCTCGTCGTCTGGTAACTTGTAAATCTTTCGGCTGTACTCATCAACGTGGTAAGTGCCTAGTTCGTCAGTGAATTCTTCCTTCATATCTGTGACGCTGAGTATTGAAATAATAGATTTGTGGCTACGATCACCAAATACCGCCATGTCCCACAGATAACATAATTCTGTTACCAAACGCTCTCGTTCTTCTATTGGAAGTTGGTGATTAAAAATTCTCAACTGATAAAAATCTTCGCAAATACATTGTTCGTCTTCACCCAATTGAGATTTCAATTGATCATCTGTCGCCTCGTCGATTTCTTTCAGAGTTGTTTTCAAATTTTCTAACGAACTGAGTCTCTTTTCTAAATATTCCTTTTTATGTTTTAACGCCATTAAAGCAGCTGAAATCGGTTCATTCTGCAATCTCATAATTCTGTCGTCCAATACACTTATTTTATTCTCAACTTTACATATTTCAAGACCGTGTGCAGTCGTAGATCGTATCATAGTGTTCAACTCTTTATCTTGTTTCCTGAATTCCTCTAATAATTTTTGAGAACTAACTGACTTAGAGTTTTGCATGTCTCCTACGATTTGTTGTAAAGTTTTCGGTAAATCCCCGGAGAGATGAGGAACGTTGACATTAACATAGTTACTAAGTAACATTGCGAGGCTATCGTACATTTTGTCTAACCAATGAAAAATTTGTTCCACAGCGTCATTAACTTTCAATGTGAATTCATATTGCGCATCATAATTTCTGAAGCACTTCATCCTCTCCATAAGTGTCCGGACAACGTCTTCGTGCATTTCTTCTACTATTTCTACGTCGGAAACTATATTCGCTTGGGTTTCGTTTGAGAGAAATTCTCGATTTACTGTCATGTACTGCTCATAAGTTTTCAAACGATTTTGCATGGCATCAATGGTGTAACTGATAGCTTGTGGAATTTCATCTCGTGTTAAATCTTTAATTAGTTTAGTGAAGTTTTCTATGTCATTAACAGCGTGAAGCCATTGCAAATGGAATTCAAGTATAATATCCATTAATTTTTCTTTAGAATCCGATCGCATAACTAATCGCAAGTCACTCAACGTATTAAATACATTAAGAGCGTAATCCTTTTTTGTGACTAATATTACAGGTATTTCATAAAAAAGTTTAACTATTTTAGAAATCTCAAATAAAAATTCAACACTTTCTTCTTTGCCTAAAATAGGTTTAGAAGCCATTTTTATCGTCTTTCTTGTATATTTCTGGTATATTTTTACAACACAATATTGTACCTTTGACAATTAAAACTTGACAAATGTTGTTTACGAAAGTTAATGTTATTTCTTTTTAAAAATTGCTTGGCAGTATTTTTAACAATTGGTAGGTGATTCATATATAATATGAACCACCACATAATCAAAAAAATTTTTAATGTCATGACCACACAATATTTTCGAAAATGATTCAATTTATTTTATTATGGTAAATATGCCATTGTTACGTTCATATTTATAAGTTGATTATAAAAATTCCGCTATATAGTATGTATATATAAGGATGTTATTTTTAATTTAAAAAATTCGATCGAGAATTATTAACGCCGTGATGTAAAGTTAAACAAATTGAAGTTAGTTAATAAAATCTAATTTTTGTGTACAAGAAGATTGTCGAAGCTAATATATTATCGATGATAATAAATGTAAGAAAAGGTTTTTCTATCATTACATGAAATCGGTAATAATCGAATTACTCATTAAAAGAACATAGATAACGGCGTAACATTTTTTTCCATAGACACGTAGAGACCGGTGCAGCATATTTTTTTTGTGCAGATGAAAGTTAGTTTCTGGAGTTTTGACATGGCAACTTTATACGCGTCTACAAATTGTTTCTGAAAAGGTCGTCGATGACTTTGCGATTATACAAATTTACAAAGAAAAAGTATAGCCGTTTGAGTGTTATTTTATAACAGATATTTAGTGATAAATATAAACATCATGGCCGGTGCAATGTTATTTGAGAGGTCGCGCGTCTCGTCTTCAAACAGAGACGAAGACGTCCGCATGACTGACAAAATGGTTAGCACTGGAGAGGTTCCCGAAGATGACGAAGAAAACATACGTGCAAAAGAACAGGGGATCCTGAATCTTGGCGAGAAATATAAGAAAGAGGGCAAAGCTAAGGAGCTCGCGGAATTAATCAAAGCCACACGTCCTTTCCTTAGCCTAATAAGTAAGGCTAAAGCAGCCAAGTTGGTTCGTTCTCTCGTCGATTTCTTCTTGGATCTTGAAGCTGGCATAGGAATTGAGGTTCAATTATGCAAAGAATGTATCGAATGGGCAAAAGAAGAACGAAGAACGTTTCTGAGACAGTCCCTCGAAGCGAGACTCATCGCTTTGTACTACGACACTGGTATGTACACGGAAGCTTTAGACCTGGCCACCGCTTTGCTCAGAGAATTAAAAAAGCTTGACGACAAAAACTTACTTGTCGAAGTTCTGTTGTTGGAAAGCAAAACTTACCATGCACTGAGCAATTTACCTAAAGCGAGAGCCTCTTTAACATCGGCTAGGACTACTGCTAATGCAATATACTGTCCACCAAAAATGCAGGCTGCCCTAGATTTGCAATCAGGAATACTACATGCAGCAGATGAAAGAGATTTCAAAACCGCTTACTCATACTTCTATGAGGCATTTGAAGGTTATGATGGTGCAGATAGTCCGAAAGCTTTGACTGCATTAAAGTATATGTTGTTATCTAAAATCATGCTCAACCAGGCTGAGGAAGTAGGTACAATATGTGGTAGCAAAGCAGCACTGAAATATGCAGGTAAAGATATGGAAGCGATGCGGGCAGTCGCAACAGCATCACACAAAAGATCATTAGCAGACTTCCAAGCAGCTTTAAAAACGTACAAACCTGAGCTGGAGGAGGATGCAGTAGTTCGTGCCCACCTTGGAGCCTTGTATGACACCATGCTTGAACAGAACTTGTGTCGTATAGTTGAACCTTATATGAGGGTGCAGGTAGACCATGTGGCGCGTTCAATTCGCCTACCTGTTATTCAAGTAGAAAAGAAACTGTCCCAAATGATTCTTGACAAAAAGTTGAACGGGATTCTAGATCAGGGTGAAGGTGTACTTATAGTTTTTGATGAATCACCCCTTGAGAAAACATATGAGACTGTCCTGGAAACCATCCACCATATGAGCAAAGTTGTTGATACATTGTACCAGAAAGCCAAGAAACTTTCATAGGCCTCGGTAAATTGTTGTAGCAGTTAATATATATAAACATTTAATATTTCACTCAAAAAGTTTTTTTGTAAATGATGATATTTTTCAGAGGAGCTAGATTTCTTCAACCATATTAATTCAGGGGCACAGAGAAATGTAAGGTTTAAATCAGATAACTTAGTTCTTCATTGTGTTTTAAAGTTTATTGTAATATTTTTTCATTTGAATTTCTTTACAAAAGTTATAAATATATGAATTTAACATTCAGTACTAACTAATCTTTAACCATAAATTACAAATTTTCTTTTTTTTTTACAAAGTACGCTAGTGACAAATTATAACATTGTTTTAATTGAGAATAAAAAGCAGTTCTCCTAAACCATTGTTTACTTCAACCACCTACCCGAAAATGCTGACTCACATGCTATTTATGTTGTTGGCAAAAGTGCATAATGCATCAAACACACTTCTGTCCGCAATAAACTTAGTTCTCTATATATAATTCTTCTTGAAACACCTTTGTAATTTTATACAGAGTTCATTGAACCATGAGTCAACATAAATTTTGTTGAGTTTTCAATTGTATGTTAAATAAAAGTTTTAATTACACCATTACAATATAAGGAATAACATTTACTTGTGGTCATATAACAAAATACAAAAACTTACATTAAACTTTAGTTTTTGAACTAACTTGATAAAATTGAGTATTTTTATTTCTCTCCTTACTAAAGACATAAAGAAACATAGTTATTTAAACTTTGATTATTATTTCTTTCTTATAAATGTAGGTATTATGTGAAACCAAGTTGAGTTCAAGAAACTTATCTTCTAAAAAGAAACATTCACTTTAAAAATACTCAATTGTTCCCGGTATTTGATTTAGCACATGAGCAGAAGAGTGAGATAGAGACGGCAAAGATCAAAGCAGAGAAAAGTTTGACATATGCATATAGTAGGATAACTGTCTTAAAAGATTAATATTTGAGGCATGCAAAATCATATGCCAGGTACTAAACAGTTTCTTTATCTATCTAGAATTCAATATTGTTTTTGCAAAACTAATATCTTGTATGTTTTTGAGTAATAATAATCAATTTTTGTTATAAATATGCAACTTTATGATGGAATAATTTTTCAGATAACTAGTTGCTTCATGAAAAATTTACAAGAAAATTATATTAAACATCTAAGTTGAACTTTTTTTCGTATCCACAATATTTGTTTGACAATAGCTCATAGATGTTCACTGCAAGACATAGGCCTCGTCCAAAAATATCTACAGTGGGTATATCATAATCACTACACTTTGCAGGAAGGTTACCCATCTCATTATGGTATGCGGAGATTGCTACCCATTCTGTGTAAACTTGTTTGTGAACAATGGCAAAATAATTAATGAACAAAAATTGCATCCTGGAAATTGAAATGCAAATCTAAGTCCAGTGCTGTGCCATCACTGTTCTTAATTTTTCTTTTTGTTAACAAATGTATATTTTTCTGCAAATCATCATAAAATTGAAATACGGTCAAGACATTTGGCAAGCATTCGGAAGTTCTGCAAATATTTTTCAGAAAAAAAAATTTCTATATTAATGAATCACAAAATCGATAGCCTATATTGGCTGATTGAAGACTTGCTCTATGTGAACGAGCTATATAGCACATAATACCATCTAATGTCCATATGGACATATGGCATCCGGATTTAGGGAGGCTCCTACAAAAGCAATATGGCACCATGAACATTACAAACACTTTACAAGAAACAAAAACATACATGAGTAACATAACATATTGTATGTCTTATCTTCCCAATATGCTTGTTTCTGGATTACTTGACTAGGGAAATGCAGATAAAAAAAATATAAAACCTCCTTTCATTAGACAGAAACGCATTACTCTACTTTTCTATTAAAAAAATATATTGACTACAAAAATCTCATAACATTTATGCAACTAATTGCAGAGGTTCAACAACATAGTAAAGGTTGAGGGTAGTTTAGTTGCTGACAGTGCATGTCTGGTCATGGTGACAATCTTTACGGGAGGCTTATTCCTTGCTGTGGAAATCTATCAGCTGAAAAAACCTGTATTAGTTTATATTACCATCACAAAATTTAAGGTCAGCTATTATAACTCTTAATAAAACTAAATAAATTACTATTTTGACAAGAAATAAAAGCAAAGTTTATAAGAACTTAGAACTTAGTAAAAAATTCATGTATGTATTTATATCTTAAAGGGTCTGTTTTTGTAACAAGAAAAATAAAGATGATCATTCCAGGTCGACTGCTAGACATAGACCTTCATGGATTTCCAATATGACAAGACAAAAGTGGCCTCTGTCTGCATCTTTACAGTCTTAATAAGGATCAACTCTAAAGGGTCACCGATTACTGAAAATGCGGTGGATGTAGATAAAATATATTTTTCTACCCAGTTTTTTAAATTTCTTAATGTATTTACTTATACTTATTCAATACCCGTACTATAATACACCATGGAAATATATGATTTATTTCTACATAAAACTTATAAAATGATCTCTGATAAGATATAAGCAATATTTAGTACTTGTAATGATGAAGTCAACATGGATATACCCTATTAAGGTTTATTTGTCTCAAATCTATTTAAAAATTGTTTGAAATATTTTTAAGCAAGAATAAGCAACAATTTTCACATATCACCTTACTAATTTTGATGTTCATAGAGGCATGTCCACGTCAACATATACATTTGACATAAGTGGCTCCATCTATTTCGTTCATGTGTAACAATCAATAACAATTTACAAAATTTATATCACAAACTATATATTTTTAACAATAAAACTAAGTTCCATATATTTTATTTGTAATTAAAAAGATAAATGTAATTTACAATGCATCATTGAGACGGTTGAATTCATCTGTGTCACTGGGCACATGCCAGCGGGGTTGCCAGAAACCAGGCGGGGTGCGTGGACGAACAGGGTCTGAGCGTCCCCGATGTCGTGAGCAAGCTTCTATCTTCTCACGAAGCATCTTCGGGTCATCTTTGTACAACTCCTCATAGAACTGTAAATGGATAAACTCGGTACATTTAGCATGGTGCTTATATAATGGCATAGTGAACGACAGAGAGAGCTATGCTTTCCATTTCAGTAAGGGATAGTTTTTGAAATTCTAAAATTAGTGACTGTCTTGTAGACAACTATTTAAATTACACCAATACTTCACTTTGAGACGTGGTTCCGTTCAAAAAAAAAATACGACGCAAAGTGAATTAAGATTTTCTACAGCAATGTTATGATCGATGATAGGTTTCAGGTTTATAAAAATATTACTTAATATTGTTATAAAGTACGAGTTACAGAATCCTCTAAACAATAAACACTGAACCATAGGATCAAGAACACGCATGACCTTGAAGTTATTTATAGATTTTTGTGTACGGTTCTCGGAAATTCTAACCGAGTATTATCTCGAACATACTAGAACCTTATCCGTAATATAAATAGGTGTAATCCCCATGACGACAAGCAGTATTGTTTTTCGAGTTATAAGATTAGATCTACGATCAGTGATCCAAAGTGACTATTTGGCAAGTTATTTGACCAGTAATTTCTTGAGCGATTTGGAAGCGTAGTTTGGACTAAGCGAAAGTATACTTTATGTTAAAGTAGGGTGACCATCTGATTTGTGAATAAAGGACTCCTTGTAAACCAGTGGTGTTTTATTTCGAGTCAGAACCCACAGTACGTAACAATATAACACTTAATAAATTTTAAAAATTTTTTCCTTTTTTATATCCAGAAACAACAGGTAAAAATTTATATAAATTTATTGTTCTCTTTAAAAAAAAAGGGACAACACACTACGCTATTGAAACACATTTAAAATAAAAAATGATATTGCGTTGATTTTTGTTTTTAGTTAGAAAGGGAACCCACGAGTTTTGATAGCATGGCGCAATTACAAACAAGTGTTGCCATCTTTTGGAAGAAAATAAAAAAACTAAATCCTAAAACAATGCAACCTCGAAATCTAACGACGCACAGTGAAAATTAATATTAATTGAGAAGCGATGCAACATGTAAAAAACGCAGAGCAAGGTATTTGTGTATGCACTATAATGCCTCTGAGTTATAATATAAAAATTAAAAAGGATTACTATAAATACCCCAACGTTGGGAAACTGCTGTAGACAGTTAGCAACACTAACGAACATTTGATTTTAAAGATGGCGCTGGTAGATTTCAGATTAGTTATAATTATTTTAAGATTATATTATTAAAAACTTTATTAATTTAGCATGCATTATTTAAAACATAGCATGCATTTAGAGAAATAGTCTGGAATTTCATTGGATTATTAGGTAGAATTGGCAGTGAGAAGTTCTAAAGGTTTACAAATTACTATATCAAGGTCCTTGGACATTGGGTACAGGCTTCTATACATTCCTTTTGGATTGAATGAAATGAATGTAAATCAACTTACTTGTTTACATTCCTCGCAACTCCACCCAGGCAATGCCTGCTTCTCAGATTTCTTTCTTACAGTTGGTTCTTTAAAAACTGGCTGCTTTAAATCTGACTTCGTTCTGGAATATAAATATATATTTAAATCTCTAACGCACACACACACACACACATATATATATATATATATATATATATATCCTGCAGTATTTACATATATATATACAGTAATAATCAAATAACTATATTCTGTGAACTTTGAATTTAAATTACAATATTTTTATCCATAATAAAGCAATTGACAGCTATCCTGACAGACAATATTGCCAGAAATAATTGGCCTGTAGCATTTCAATAAGCAAATTTAATTAATGTATCATATTTCAGATTTGTTATTTTGAATGTGGTTAAAATGTGCTATAATTAATTATCTAACTTGTAGGATATATCATACGTATAATACGTTATCGTCGGAGGCACATCGACAGTTCGCTTTGAAAATTGCGCATTTGACAGTTCGCTTTGAACTTTGCGCATTTGACAGTTCGCTTTGAACTTTGCGCATTTGACAGTTCGCATTGAACTTCGCGCATTTGACAGTTCGCTTTGAACTTCGCGCATTTGATAGTTCGGTTTGAACTTCGCACATATGACAGTTCGGTTTGAATTTCGAGCGTTTGACAGTTCGCTATGAGCTTCGTGCATTTGACGTTTAGCGCGCTGTGTGATATATCGACGTTTAACAGTTGCGTCGGGTAGTATTTAACGATAACAGTTTAGTTTTTCACTTTACATCGATAAATGAAGTGTTCCATTTGCATAGGGATATTTTTTATTAATTTATAGGCAACTAGAGTAATAAATAAATAAATTGATAAAAAATAATCGTTTCTTACCTTTTAACATTATTGTCGCCGTCCATGCGGTTTAAGGAGAGATTTGGTTTTAAAACGATGTCTGTGGCTTGGACACCTTCATGGGTAGACCGCTTGCCAGGACTGCAAACCATAGACAAAAATTATTTTCTTAACATTGTCTAGCATAATTGTGTCTGTTTTATGATTTGTAAGATGAATGCTATGGTCAAATATAAAGGATGTTCGCAAAACCAATAAATATTTTTTATGGCAAGCTCGGTTTGATTTTAAAATAAATACCAGTAATTAATGTAATCTGTATATTTATTTTCTATGGGAAATCTATAAGTTAAGCCCATGTCCAACAGTGAACGTGGGCATATGACAATACATTTTTTTTTATTAAAAATTTATATATACCTGTTTGGACAAAGTGTATGTTTGTCATCAAACTTCATATTTTGCAACAATGACATACTTTCATTAGCATCATCGTTGGCTACCTGATGTGGCTTCGATGGTGTCCGGTCTTGTTTGGGACTGGTGGGGAACCTGTATGGCATAGATCATGGATGAGATATACGGAACATGAAACATGTTTACATGGTATTTAAAAAATTCTATTTATTTTCCACACTACGGTTGTCGTGTGATAAGACCGCCCATTGTACTTTTATATATGCAACTATGTATATATATTTATAGCGTGTATAATAAAGAATGTTAAATTAAATTATTTTATAGACTTTCATGAAAAAACTATTAGAAGTTTAATCATAAAAAAAATTAATTTTTTTATATAGTAAGATTTATTATAAATAAAGTTTTGTAAACTATTAACAAGTGTCTTTTTATGTGAAGCTCGACAGAATTTTAGTAAAATTGAAATTGGGCCATTGATAAAAAAAGTTTGTTCACACCAGACATAGAACAGTGTTTTTTCCAACCTTTTTCACGCCATTTTCATTTTATTTTAAAATCCAAGAGGGCAAATTGATTTTTTTGTGGCAGATGACTGTTGTCCTAATGGCATTTACTATTACCGCAGGTTTGATTGAGCAGAGCGAAGGTCGATGGGTCCCACAAGAGGCTTGGCTCCGGTAACTTCATTACCAGATTGAACCTTTTCATTCACACACATATGTATGTATATATATAAATATATATATATATATATATATATATATATATATATATATATATATATATATATATATATATATATATATATTATCAACATGGCAAATAATCAACAGTAAAGAGAGATAGCCAAGTGGTTGACGACAGTAACTTGCGAACGCAGGTCCCAGATTCGATTCCCGGGATACAATCTTATATCGTTTTCATTCACACTTTGTGCATTAAGTAGAAATTCTACTGCTCAAAAACAAGTTTCCAGTGTATAGGCAGCAGTGTCCTCCGAGTATAACACTATGTGCCAAGCATAGCCTGCCCCCTGGATATCTTTGGGTTAGGCCTATGCCTTCCAGTTTGCGTCTATGAGCTGGTGTCAAGATTACCAGACAATCTGATTAAAATATGTAGTTTACGATTAAACAAACCCATTCGGAAAATTCTTCAATAAAGCCATTGATTCTTCTACTTCTTTATGCCTCTCTTTATCGTTGGAAGTGTTCTTCTGGTCATCTACTATTGTATGTTCTGTTTTCAACTTCGACAGCGACAGTGGCTTCTTCCATTTATCTGGACTATGCATACCTCTAAAAAGGACTTATTTATTTAATATACTTTATTGTACTTGCTAGGATACATTTAAATAGTTTCATAATAATAAACAAAAAGAATCTCTTACAGAAAAATTATAGTATGGAAAAGTTAGAAGTATTAATAATGGGCAGTAACATATACACTTAAAATAAATAATGTTATAAATATAATACAATAATAAATAAAAAAACATCAAACTGATTTGGATCGCACTTGCCTCGGAAAAAGTAAGCAGAGAAAGAAAAAGAAATGGAAAGACAGACTTCAGAAAGAAAAAATAAACACAAAAATAAGAAATGAATTAACAGATAAATAATCACAGCTCTAGTAAATACTTCTTAACCATTGCCCTAAAAATAGGTAGTTAGTTAGCATGTCTTATATTCAGCGGTAAATTATTCCACAATTGAACGGCCTGTAAAAGATCTGGCCATAGATGAAGAATGCACTGGCATTTTTAATTTCAGATTCTCTGATGATCTTATATTTATTTGTATATATCATACTAGCTGAGCCTGTGACTTCGTTTGCTTAGAATTTATCAAAAAAACATTTATAATACCCGGCATTAAATATTACACATCAACCATGGGAAACAAACTATCGGCTAATTTCAGCTTTGTAGAGCATTATCTCTGTCCCACA
The DNA here is from genome assembly GCF_028537555.1 of Battus philenor. Taxonomy (NCBI): domain Eukaryota; kingdom Metazoa; phylum Arthropoda; class Insecta; order Lepidoptera; family Papilionidae; genus Battus; species Battus philenor. Next base: position 1,244,971 of record NW_027181675.1, on the reverse strand, counting down.
CTATCTATGTGACATATTGTTAATCGTGCGACAGAGATAACGCTCTATGAAGCCAAAACTAGCCGATTTTCTCTTTCCAAAAGTTGATGTGCAAATATTAATCACCAGGCAGTACCTAGTGATTAATATATATTTTATTTACTTAGAAAGACCAAAAATAGTAATTTTACTGAAAATATATATTTCCTTCTATTTTGTGTTTGTATTATTTAATTTTCTTTAATTCTATACGTATTTTTTGGTTCGCATACTTTAACCGTTTAGTGAAAATTTTTATGGATACACTTAAAATGAATAATTATAACTAACCTGTTGGAATCCTTTAGAACATTCATTACTTCCATATCTGTTGCATCCATGTCTTCAAAGGATTTGTTCTCCTTATCATTGTCACTAACATCCGGAGCCTTCGTTTTAGGAATGGATAAAATTTTTCTAGTTTTCTTCGGACTATCCTTAGTGATAGATTTGAATCTGTAATGTAATAATATATACAGTAGGTAAGAAGTGGGAGTGGGACTGGCACGTCGCTCGTGCAACCGCCAGCTGTTAGGGATGTAAGATTCTTGAGTGGTACTCACACAGAAGTATAATTAACAGGTCCACTTGTGGGCGACGGTAGAATTGTATCTTCGCTATCCATTACCTCCTTTTTTATATTCTGCAACAATAAATTATTATTTTACTAACTAAACTTTTGTGTCTAAATTATTAGAAAACTGTGAAAGAGAGGGATAGTAAACGCACAGACAATAAAAACAGCAGGTGGTGTTGCCATTGTATAATGCAAAATTACAAATTAAAAATATAAAAGTATAGATATTTATGATATTTGCTATATTATTATTTTTGCATTTAAAAAAATTGAGAGAAAAAATTTATTTTGAGTGTGGTGTGATTGAATGATGATTGGTAAATCATCATCATTATTTCAGCCATTATATGTCTATCGCATCGATTTCCAATAGGACCGATTCAAAGTGGCCTGCATCCAGCATCTTTAACGAGGGAGTATGGCTACATTGTGAGAGAAGGTCCAGCGCATTTATATATATATATCTTTCTCTGTTGCACACATCTTAAAATAATGTCTTTGTATTACCTCTATGTTGCTATCGCAAAGCTGATGTTCCAAGGTCCCAGGCGAGCTGGTGAGGTCAATAACGTTTGACGTTTTAGCCTTAACGAATTTTAAACGTGCCTGTCTGAACTTCATACCGGGTTTGCCTTTAGCGCTTGAAAATGTTAACTTCAACACTTTCTTCTCTGGTGTATGCCTGTTGTTGTTAAAAATTAGTTTGTTACATGAATATAACTATCTCTTATAACAAAATATAATGTTTCTCTTAAATTTGTTCTAAATGTAGTTTATATTGCTCTAATCTACATGCAGTGGGTAACTTGAAATATTAAGAAAATATTGATATTGTTCCAACATATTAATGGAATACTATAGAACGATGAAAGAATCTTGGGGACACCAAGCTGTATAAGTGATTCTTCTCAATAACTTCTTCATTGAATGCATTGATGAATGCATAGACTTTTGGTGTGGTCTTCAGGGCACACTCCTGAGGTTACCCCTTCATACATTCAGATTGGAAATATCGAGCTTTTCTATTTTATTATGGGGATCAGAAAGTGATGTTGCTTCTTTAACCCTTTCCACTCCAAGGCTGTTATGTAGCATCGATAACATTTAATTGAATTATAGTATCTTGCGATTCTAGAAAATATTTCATTCATTCGTGATTTAAACATTTTAGTAACAAAAATCTTTCCTGTTTTAAAATTTTCCGCAAAAAGAAGTATTACACCATGTCGAGTATCACTCGACAGTGGCGCTTGTGGAACAAAATTAGTGTCGAGTGACACTCGACCTTGGAGTGGAAAGGGTTAAGTTAAATTTACATGATTAAATTTTTAACAAGTTTTTATTTCTAATTAACAATGTATTCACCTTCATTATCAAAAATATTTTTTGCCATCTATTATACAAATTTTCGAGACCGGAGCTGTAATAATCAATCGGTTTTCCTGTGAAATATGTCGACAGATACTTATTACTTTCCGGTCCCCCAAATATTTTGGATCTATATAACTTTATACAAGTCAATATCTTCTATCATAGTTTCATAGCACTAAAGAAGATGACATCCGTTAAAATCATAAATATTGTCTTACCATGTTTCCGGACATTTTTTCTTCTCTTGTAGCTGAATGGTTTCACTTGTTGAACTGGTGTTATTTTTCAGTTTTTTACTTTGTATGATCGGACTCTTTCTATCAGCCTGTGTGTCTTCAATATCTGATGAAGATTCATAACCGTCTTGTACATTGGATGTCATTTCATCTTTTATTTTGTATTCTATCCCCACTTTATTGAATTCACTCGATGGAGGAGAAAGTGGAGAATTCTCTCCGAATATAACTCTAAACGCTTCACTTATAGCTTTGAGATTTTTCGTTTCATGCATTTCTATCAAGATGTTTGCTGAAATTATGATATACAGGGTGATTGGTTAGAGGTGTAAATGCTTTAAAGGTCTGAAAGTATAAATTATCTACTGTGAATTAATAAATGGATCATATAAAAAATATTTGTTTTAGAAATAAACAACAACATAATGATAATATATTAAGAAAAAAGTAACATGCATTATTATGTATTAAAATTTACAAATTTATAGTTCCTTTTTTTTGTTTTATAGACTAATTGTGAGGTACTCTCATAAAATTTTCACTTAGATGTCAAAAAGTCGATGATGGGCTCATCAATTGTGAACACGCAATGTTATCACTATCACTGTGACATTAAAACTAAATCATCACCATTATCACGTTAACGGAGAGATCCTCACTGCAAGGCATAAGCCTCCTCCTAAACTCACAACCGTGACCGTTTTTGCACTGTATACAGACTTTCCAGATCATGATGTTTGTCCTCTTAGACCACATAACCCACACTTTCAGATAAATGTGACATTTAAATACATTCTTCCACCGGACATCTTTTATTATAGTAAATATACATTGGATCCACATAAGGTCCTAAAATCTACATTTAAACCACATGTTAAGGATTTTTTTTCTGCATCGTGATATTAGTCGATCGAGTAAGCAGATATCTTGAACGATTACAATTGATTTGAGTACATTCCCCAATGGGAACATTGCTGCATTTAATTGGTGTTTTATTGAATGTGTTGGGCACAAATTTGTTTTTTTATTCGGTTTGAGCCTTATCTGCAGGTTTCTAAGCTGCATGTCATATTAAGGTGAATTTCCAGTCTCGCTACAGGCTTATCAAAAGGATAATTAAAAAGATGACTTCAATCAGATAAAACGTGTGGGCAGCCCCATTATCTCGTTGTCATATCAACGTTTATTATCATTGTATAGTAATCATATATTCCGATGACATACATGGGGTTGCCCACACATGTAAAAAAACTAATAAAACATATACACACCAACAGATTGAATTACAGTATCCTTAACAGCTATAACTTTTTTAAGTGCTTCTGAACCTTCGCACAATTTTCTGAAAATTAAAATATTAACAATTAGAATGAAAAAAATATACACACTCACTGTACTGCATTTAGTGAACTAGATATTATCATCATATCAGCCAGGACATTCACAGTTTATAGGGTACTCCCATAGAATTCCAATAGGACCACTTGTAAGCATCTGCATTCAGCGTCTTCAGACTACCTTTACCCTTTTCTTGATAATATATCTGTAGAGATACATCAAAACTAAAAAAAAACTGTGGCATCAATTTTAAACGCAAAGTAATCATTTGTATGCAAATGTTTAGGTAATTTCTTAATTTTCGAACACTTGTTCAGTTTTTTTCTGTTGGCATCCTTGGGTCTTAAAAGTCAAGTGGTATGAATATTTAAGTAATATTAAAAAAAAATCTGCCAAGTTAAGGGTTAATAATGTCACCTGTTCTTTAACCTGACAATTTCCTGTAGATCTCTCTTTTTCGTCTTAATTTTAACAGGGTTTTTCTTCTATTTATCTTCCAATGACAAGCCAACCCCATAGAAACATCATATAACTTGTATGCTGCTGTGAGACCACAATTATGTCAGACCACCTTAGAGGTCTCAGTATAGTGTTTTTGGCGGTATGCCTCTAGTACACAAACAGGTAAATAACATTAAGAATAGAGCGTCCAACAGATATTGGAGTGGGCAAGACATGGTTAGTCACATTCCTTCTTATCCATATTTAAATTCCCACCAGATGTGAAACAGGCTTAGTAATAGGAAATGCTAAAATTATTGCAGTGTTGTTGATAACACCTTAAGCTAAATCGCTAATCAGGGCACCTAACATGCAGAACAAATAGCTACTAAGGCTTTGAGGTTCTCTAGTGACCGCAGATCGGCAAGCTATATACAAGATAGACAAACAAAGTCGTTAAAGTTGTGTAAGGGCAACATTACATCCTGGTCAGTGGTGCATTGAAAAGGAGAATTCAAATGATATTAAATTGTTCACTAATGTCAGTATAAATATGGATGAAGCTCAAATGAATATACACACTTCTACTTTGGACTATATGTTCTTACTAACTCATCAAACCCAACCCCACAGTCGTTTGAAGATACTGCAGGCTACTTTTAGCTGGTCCAACTGAAAGTATCAGAGAGAAACCTATATCCAGTAGTGAACAACACAGCTGAAATAATAATGATGTTACATGCATCAAAGATATGAATAAAGACACTCACTTTTCACACTTTTCTTTTTGTATTGAAATTTCATTTTTGGAACACTCCAATTCTGCAATCAATCCTTCATATTCGCAAATTACATCTGTAATTTATAGTAAATTGTGATCAATAATAAACCAGCTTTGCAGTAAAAAACTAAGAATAATAGGTTACAGGTTTGATTCTCAGGAGACATATAATTCTGATATTTTCAAATTTTAAATATATTAGGGGGACTGGAAAATAATGTCATTTCTGTCAACAACTTTACAGAAAAACTGATTGATTTCTTCCACTCTGGCATTGAAAATGTGTAAACTAAATGCCAAAAGTAATTGATAATATAGGTAATATATTGTTGATTATAAATAAAAAATGTAGTTGTGTGAATTTAACTTGCGAAAGTGATATTATTTTCCGATCCCCCTAATAAATAAAAAATTAATGAACATTGTAAGAAAACTTAACATTCCAGGACAAAAATTCAGCAATGTATCAAACATTAATTTTGATTGAAGATTAATGCTTGGCTTAATGGATTTTGTCCAATATTGCCTCAGCAAGTGGGTTTGTGACTCAACAATGGGTCCATTACAATACTATTAACAATGTTATTCAGAAGAATCTGGTAATCCAAATGTAGCAGCCTAAGTTTGCACTCCTGGACCTTCATCATCATATCAGCCGATATAGTCAAGACATAAGCCTCCTCTGAGGATAGCCACAATGTACAATCTTGCATGTTATCTGTCACCAAACTTAGTCTGCAATTTTTTTTTCTAATAACAATAAATTACGTGCTTACCTTTAAAGTTTGCACAGGACTGGAGCAGTGTTGTTTCTAATGCTTGTACTTTAGAATTTGAATATAATTTTGAGCAAGTTTCAACTATTTTAATTTCTTTAAACATTTTTATTGATTATTATTGCAAATATCACATATAATTATTTATATCACCTATATCTGCAAACAATGTCAGTTTTGAAATACTACGATTTATAAGCACGACCAAATGTAAGCTCATTATTTAATGGTCTGTTAACTATTCTATTCATTCACCTTCTATCAAGGTATAAAAACTAATAATTGATAACATGGTACGTATATACGTATTACCTAAAAATTAATGATATTAAAAAACGTCAGCACCGAATTTCCGTGTTTTTCGGGACCAGCTGATACTTTTCACTAGTCTGCTATTTTAGCTAGCTATCTAAATACTCCGCCCATACGTTTTGTTTCTTTAATTGAAATTATTAAAGTTTAAAATTCATCTCCAACTCATGTTTACAGTATTGTATATAAACAATGCAAGTCGAATTGATTTTTAAACAAATGTTTCCCTTGAATTGTTTAAGTTTCAAATAAACGAAACACAGTAAGTTATATTAGTGAATATTTGAAGTAACATAAATACTGTTGAATATTTAATAATGCTTTTGTAATTATTAAACTTTTGGCGCAAGCACGAATAGTTAATTCAATGTTATTGACATCTAATATACATCTGACATTTACACAGTAGTCGAAGAAAAAAATATTTATGTAACCCTTTACAAATAACTGTAATTACCAGCAAATTAAGTTAGACCCAATTTATAACTAGACTAGTATGTGAAAATTTCTTATTAATTTTAATTTTTGCGTAATTGGTTTTGGTTTTTTTATATTCGCCCGACATAGTTTATATGGCGCTTCTTTATTGGCTCTTGTAGGCATAAAAAAGGACAGATAAATTGAAAGTCAAAAATTTTAATGAAATATAAAGATTATTTAACAATGGACACTTTTTAACACTTAAAATTTAAGTTTTTTTCTGGTTTTATCTCGATATGTCTCAAAATAAAACACGGAAATTACTGGATCTTTTATGTCAATAATAAAATATTCAGTTAAGTTTTTTGTTTTTCTGATGGCATTCATTGTTGTTTCTATAGTTTTAAATGAGTTTTAAAATACCTTTAATTAGCAATTGTTTAATATACGGCTAGTTTTAAAAAAGAGTTATGAGTAGAAAGGTTTTCTTTTCTAAATGTAATAAAGGACTATTGAGTGAATTAAATCTCAGGACTGTTTTATACGATATACTTTTACGAAATGCTTGCATAGAAAAAATTATATACCTATATAGATCATCATCTGTCAACAAGGTGATTATTTCCTCTTGGCTTCAAGTGTGGCGTCAGTGAAAACTCTTGGGTTAGCAATTAGGTGACAACATATACGTCGCTGCAAGTTTAGCAGCTTCTGTCCTAATAACTAAAAAATATGTATTATCATCTCTAAAACTATTTCGTAGATAAACATTGTCCAGTCACCTGCCTAGTCCAACGGCACGCATAATTGTCGTCCAGAAAAAAAGAAATATCACGTATCTATCACAGTTTATGAAGAAGATGGAGACTGAGAAAATAGAGATGGATATGAGGGACATGAGAGACCGTAAGCACGATGCCACAAATCTAATCTTATTGAAGACATCACCGCTGAAGCGTGTGTAGCTGCGCTTCTATCTGCTTTGATCACCAGGTTCGGCTGTCCAAGTAAAATTATAACTGTGGACTTCAGAGTAATTATGTGTCATTCAATGAAGCAAGTTGGAGTCATTATGTGTCATTCATTGAAGCAATGGAAGGAGAAGGAAGGAAAAAGTTCTTCTACTAGTGTTTCTGACACTCGAATTTCTTTGAAGGGAGATATCCAAGCATATCCAGTAAACTTGATATCCGGCGAGCCTCCACGTTTGCCTAGTCAGTTCTTCGTACTAACTCAGGTTAGCATCATAGACATCACAGACGTGATATAGGATTGAGTACAGTGTATATATTTTAAAGAATCCACTTCTGTTATTGTGGACATCTTGTATTATTTTTCCTAAAGTAGGTAGGAATCTTATCTCACAAAAATAATTCGTGAATAATCGTGAAAATTCCATACATCACTTTTCATATAATTATCAATCGAGTTCTAGTCAAAATTGGTTTAATTTTTCAAAAATATTTAGATTCTGAGGATGCCGTTTAGTTTCTTTATAATTGCATTCTTACGGTGCTATTATAGACCAAATATTAATTCTATTAAGTGTATACTTGTTTATTCAATAGAATAAACCTTAGTAACTAGTTTAATTAGGTAAAGTATAATTAATTCCGATTACCGATTTTTTATTTATAATTATTTTCGTATTTCTAAACGTTTCATTCATAGTTCATGTGTTATTATTTTTTAATACGTTTGGCTTATTGTGGTTGTGATATCATTATATTACTCAAATATAAAATACTAAATTATTAAACCAGACGGGAAAAAACATTCATTAAAAGTGGAAATTATTCCTATTTGGTAAGTATTAAGTATATACTCTTTGCTAGTCTTAGTAAACTCTATGGTTATCGCAAAAGAAAAATATGGCAAAGGAAATAAAGACAGCCATCGTTTCACAATGATAAAAGTATAAAGTATTAACAAATGAAATATTTCGTATATTAATGATTCCTCGTGTAAATATTCATTTTTTATAATTTTCTTTATTCGTATATAAAATAAACGTGTTAATTTTTACTTTTGACGTTTCATGTTATGTCGCGAGATAGAACGGCTTCCATTACCTTTGCTTTCGTTTCATGAAATCAATTTGGCGGTATTTTGACTGCTGATAAACAATTAAATTTATTTTTGTTATCATAACAAATTGAAATTTAAAAATGTAGTCAACAAATAATTTCTTTCAGTGAATCGCAACATGGAGCAGGATGATGACATGATAGTAGTGATAGTTTGCGACGAGAATGAAGAGAATCCTGACCCAGTTATAAAACAAGAATTGATTGACGAAGAAGATGAACAACGTGTAATTGAAAATCTTATAGATACGGCGGAAGCTTATGGTGAAGTGATACCATTTGAGGACGTGTTTATAAAACAGGAGGCGCCTGACTTTGACAATCTCGAAGAGCCTATTAAGACTGAGATAGATTATGAATACGATGACGATGATATGGACTACGTACCGGAGGAGGACGAAGAGGACGAGGAAGACAACATCGGTGACAACAGCGACAGTGACGGTAAAGAAAAACAAAGATATACAATGGTCAAACCATGGCAACGGAAGTCTTTTGTAAAAGAACTCAGACAACAGTACCCTGAGCTTAGAACGAATAAAAAGGACCTAATTAAAACTCTATCGCAGATAATGAAGACAGTGAAGCCACCAGCTCCACCTTTGGACTATTACATAATGAATGGTATAATGTTAGAGTGAGTATATATATTTACATGTATTTCCAACTTAGTTCATATTAATATGCCTCTTACTGAGAAAAAAAATTACCAATTTTTTAGGCCTGTTTATTTTACATTAAACTTTGGCACTATGGAGAGGAATCTCACTCATTATTTTTGTTTGCCGCAACCTGTTATTCTTGACAGTCACTATTATTTGGTTCTCTGCTGGTTCTTTTCAGCAGAAGGATGCCCGCTGCAAGGCATACACCTCCCCTAAAGCCTGCTCATACCCAGCGACTTCTGACAACCGTAACTACCATAAATAATCACAAATCGAAAATTATATCTCGACTCTATTATTGTGCTGTTTTTCATCATATGGTGCATGCATGTGGTTATATGGTGGGATAAGGATGAGTTCCACAGCATATTCCCTAAAATAATTCCTATTGAAAATTGACAGTCTACATCCTGGTGGTGTTCAAGGCTGAGAAGTTTATTAGTAACAAATTGCTTTGACAGATTTTTGACACATTATCTCTGTTGCTTGAAATACAAAGACTGTCAAAACGTTACATAGGTAGTGTGGTATATATGTATATATATATATTAATGTATATATATATCTAATATGTAAAATTCTTGTGTCACGGTGTTCGAACTTGAACTCCTCTGAAACGGCTTGACTGATTTTTACCAAATTTTATATGCGTATTCAGTAGGTCTGAGAATCGGCTACTATCTATTTTCTATACCCCTAAGTGATAAAGGTTGTTCACACTTAAAAATTTTGTTTTTATTTTTTTAACGAAATTTTTTGTTTTTATTTTTTTATGATACAGCATACAAGAATACATACAACCATAAATTTTCACCCCTCTACGATCAACCCTTATTTTTTATTTGTAAATTAAAATATCTATTTTTTTTGCAAAACAATGTTTGCGGGATCAGCTAGTATAAATATATATATATAAATATATATATATATATATTTTTTAAATTAGCACACCACATAGTAGTATTGGTGGCAGCTGGAAGCTATTGGGATTGAAGACTAATCCAACATTGTTAAAGTTGCTGGAATATATTTGATGCAGGCTACTTCCAGCCAATCCTAATGGATATATACATGACATATTTATTGTTGATATAGTACAATATGTTCATTCATAAAGAAAAATCTGGCCATACAGGCAGTTTTGGAATTCAAGTATTATCTCTTTATACATATCTAATATGGAAAAAAAAATAACATTGTAATATAAAATCAGTTTTGTCTATAAGTGCAAAAAGGGGTTTCAAATTTTTAAACATTCTTCTGTACATAATTGTGTACTTTTTTTATTGTTCCTGTGTTTGATATAAACATATTCTTTAAAATCATCCTGCATTGTATATATATATATATATATATATATATATATTACATTATTCATATTTTCTTTTCAGATGTCTCTATTGTCATAGTTTATCAGAAACAATTCCTGCTGCTGGTAGACATTATCAAGAAAAGCATGGTCCTCGGTACTTGATATGCTACGCCTGCGGAGTTGATTTCAGAAGGTATATTATTGAGTTATAATTAGGGAAATCCAGTGCTGCCAATGTTTAAAGCTTTTATTGCTAAGTGAACCTTGGGGTCAGTAATAAATACACTTGAAGTTATCAAGTAGGTGTTCCTTATTACTGCTGTCAGCTAATAAGAGATTTTATTACCCAATGGTACAAAGTTCACCTTGAACTACACCACCAGATTGTCAAATGTGGTGTTGCACATTCATTCATTCATTCAGTCAATATAAAAATATTTTGTTGGACATTTTAGTAGACAGTAAATGTGTACTTGGATAAAGATATGAATTCAAATTGCAGCACGACCAACTTATACAAGCATGAAAAGCGTTGCAATGCACCCGATGCAAGCATAGTCCTACAGGCACGAGCGCTGTGTCTTGGAAGGAATGGAGAAAAGAGGCCTTACCCTCCAATGATGCCATCGAAGCCGCTGCAAAAGTATGATGTTTTTCGGTCATTAATTTGTTTCTAACTAACTAGCTGAACTGAGAGATATTCTATCTTAGTTATCAATTTTTTTTAATGTTTTTACATATTTACTAGCTGTGTGTGAATGGAATTTAGAACCAAATATTTAGTAGGTCTAATATGACGGCTCAGTCACTTAGTGAGTAATGGTAGCTATGCTTGAAGCTATGTGTGCGAGAGGAATCAGAATGAAATGATTGTCTAAAGTGGCAGTGGTGCAAATCACTTGTGCAATTGAGGCTATACCAGAGTTCCCCAAACTTTTTTGTGTCATAGACCCCTTGCCATGTTTTTCCGTGTTGGGTAGACCCCCTACTTACCTGATATTGATTACCTGTAAATTTCTAACTGTAGTGAAGTTTAGTGTTAAAAACTTAAAGTAAAAACACCTGTTAATTTATACATTTATTAATTGAATTTAAATTAAAACTACTCAAAATAAAATTTTGTATCTGTTATGTACAATATATGTAACATAAAATAAACTATAAATAAAATAACATAAGCAATAAGTCAATATTTTTAGTGAGAAGGATGAACCTGATGCTTTATAATAAATTATTAACATTTGGCGTCAATTTTGTAAGGGTTAATCTTAAATCTCCTCGGCTAATGATGTCTTGTCTGTGGACCCCCATTTTCATTTCATGGACCCCCAAATTTTTTTTCGCTGACGTAGAGCCCTTGCAGGTTGTCATAGACCCCAAGGGGTCGATATAGACCACTTTGGGAATCACTGGGCTATACCTTTGTAGCCGATAGCTTCTCGAATGTCGACCACTAGCAAGTAGACGTGGCATGGGTAGGTCTGCCACTAGTTGGACCGACGGCATAGTTCAGTCACAGTGATCATGGCAATGGGGAGTATTAATGGGAGGCCTAGGCATTGCTGTGGGCATCTATCGACTAATATGATGATGAAAGTCTGGTGTTGTCTAACTCTAAGAGTGCAGCAATAAGCATGTGTTATAAAAGCATACTTCAATTTTCAGATATTCATGTGAACAATGTTCTGCGGAATTTATATCCAAGAACAACTTACTGTCGCATGAGTACTTGCACCTTGGGATTAGGCCCTTCCAGTGCACGGACTGTCCCTCCGCCTACACCTCGAGATCTGCGCTATCGGTATGTAACAATTGTATACTATATAGACATATTTAAGATGGGGCGACCATTGAATAGAAATGTTTAAGGACAGTCCAGAGAGCTTGTAGAGGTAAGAACTTTTAAAGCTGTTATTTGAGATTGCACTGTTAAAGTTTAATATTAACAGTAGTGCTGACTGTACAAAAGTTTTGACTGCAAAAAGTATATAATTTTTTTGTAAGAAACGGAACCAAATTTTTGTACGAAAATTCCGCAGAACCTTATTGGACTCTCTTTAACTCTAACAGAGACCTGGACAGAGCTAAAAACTGTTCCATAAAGCCTACATATTTAACTAAATGTAAAGACAATTCACAGTATATTGCTTTGAATGGGTGCAGTATATCTTCATTCGCTGTCAATTAATGTATGGTATGCCCTATATAAAAAAAATGGTTTCAGAAATAATAACACATAATGATAATATAGTGTGATGGAATCCTGTGCATTCTCATATATTTATTTATTATATCCAGCTAATCCGATCTAAATGGGCTATCAATGAGGATCTAATCATTAGTTGAATCATAATTAAGATCGTATTAAATAGAGTTACCATAAATGAGCCAAGCATTGAATTTGTCACAAGTCCACCTGATAATGTCTTACAGCATATATGCAAGCCGCAATTAAAAAGTATGCTAGTTTAAAAGGTATACAAGAAGATATTCATTGTTTAGAGAAATTTATATTGGAAATGTGCTTTTAAAACATATTTAAAAAAGTACAAAATGTTAATTTTTAAAATAAAGCACTTTCCATAACACACTTCTATTGGAAATTCTTTAAAATTTAGTCAATAATTTGTGACAGCAGCTCTAAAATTTTTCAAGGTCTGATTAGTTAATATTGATCGGTGTTTGAATTTTACGATAATATTCATTCAAATTAAATTTCAAAAATTAGAAGAAAACTCATGTACATTTATGTACAAAAACCTTAAATATTCCTTCAAATAACTTCATATGACTCCTGAGCTACTGGTTGGCCACTTCTGGTAGATATAAATTCATATGTATGTAGTTAAAAGTGGTTATTTCAATATTACAAACAGACAATTTAATTTATTTTAGGTAATGCAGATTGTCAATATGTTAATTCATATCAATATATATGATTACAGAGGCACTCCAAGAAGCACAGCAACGTTCAGTACGTGTGTGATCACTGTCGACGTGTGTTCAAAGTCAAGGCAGCGCTGGCTACGCATATGAACACACACAGTGGTAACTCCATCATATTCTGGAATCATACTAGTATCATAAATTTTTTAAATAAATACTACTTGAGATGTGATCGCTTACAATGGGACTTAAAAGAAGTCTCAAAGCCACCAAGAAAGCAACGGAGAGGGCTATGCTTGATGCTTTGCTGCGAGATGTAATCATGAGGAGATCCGCAGAAGAATCAATGTCATCCACATAGCTCGATAAATTTCTTGTCTGAAGTGGTTGTTGAGGCTGAAAGGTTCTTGAGTGACAAACCACTAGACGCGGCGTAGGTATACCCCTACTGGACTGACGACATAATGAAAGTCATGGGAAGTAGCTGGCTGTATGCAGCCAGCGCAAGACTAGTTTTACACATTTTATAGTTTATTATACAAATATTTAATGAAATCAGGCGTTATTTTGCGGAATTCCATCCTAAGTAAGAAAGAGACCAATATTTAGCCACTTCCGCACATGCAGTGGTCACAGTCAGGTCAAAGTCTCTCTAGAGTAGAACTCTGTGTTTGGCACTAATCGGTGTAACATTACTCCTGAAGATGCCCCGTGGAGGGGTGAAACACGTGTTGAGTGATTTAACGGTGGCAGTTGTGTGATTCGCATTGTTTGTCGCATACGCATTTATCAGCGGGCTGGGAGCGGTGCACTTTGTTGCACGACTACCACTGCATGTGCGGATGTGGCTAAATATTGGTCCTTTTCTTACTTATTATGCAAATATTCAGTAATAATTACTGTCTATATTTCCTTAACATTAGAATTATATTAAAACAATTTTATGCTGAATTAGCCGAGTTTGACTTTTTTGTAGACTTAGTGTTTTCAGGTATATGCTACATATACATTACTAAACACTATATCAACAATCATCACAGATGATGATGATATATAATTGTCCCTATGAACAGCCTTATGATATTATATTTGTCTATGTGTGTGTAACAGATGCTTAGTTAATATTTGTTTGTTGCAGCGGAGAAGCGGTTCGTGTGTGAGGAGTGTGGTAAGCGGTACGCCCAGAAGTTTGCGCTGCAGCTGCACGTAGACAGCCGTCACCGCCGGCTGCCGCCTCCCTGCGCATGCCATGTCTGCCCTAAGAGGTCTGCAACCCGTACCACCACTTTTTACCCACATATCCTACTGGTCACTGTCTATATACGTATACAATACCCGGCGATAAATATTGCACATCGTCCTTTGGAAAGAGACAATAGTTTAATTTCGACTTCGTAGAGCGTTATCTCCTTCGCACGACCGACAAAACGTTACATAAGTAGTGCGGGTCAGAGATAATGCTCTACGAATCCGAAATTAGCCGATTGTCTCTTTCCAAAAGTCGATGTGCAATATTTATCGCCGGGTATTGTATATACTTGTTTTATACTTTAATATTTACAATTTTAATACTTGAATACTTACAACATTAGTTAGTGGATTATATTGATCTTTATATTTTTTTTTACTTTTCAACTGTAAATATATGGTCTTAATTATAGACCAAAAAGACCCAGTAAAGTGAGAAAATTTGATTAAGCAGGCGGAAGTAATTTATTTGTTATTGTACAGGTTTCGACGCACGTCCGTCCTCAAGGAGCACATGAAGAAAGCGCACGGCATGGAGTTGATCACGCGGAAGGTATTATGATTACCACACAATTCATAAATGTTTGATTTTTATATATATATACACACACACAATTGTTTGAGTCACAATTTTCTTTAATTTTTAAAGTAGGTTTATTTGTTTTTATATCATTTATTCATATAATTGTTTATTATTCATATACAGAACAGATAATTTGATAGAAACTAGAAAGAGATTGAACTCTAAGGCGTTCAACTTGGTCCATAATAAACATTAACGGTTTTCATTTGTGGTCATTTTTATAAAATACTTGTTACAATACCCAGCGCTTAATATTGCACATCGACCTTTGGAAAAAGACAATCGACTAATTTCGGCTTCGTATAGCACTATCTCTGTCGCACGAAATACAACGACTGATAAAACTTCACATTAGTAGTGTGGGACAGAGATAGTGCTCTACGAAGCCGAAATTAGCCGATTGTCTCTTTCAAAAGGTCGATGTGCAATATTCATCGCCGGGTACTATAAAGTAGTTTATAGCATATAAATCACCCTGTAATTATTAAATTTGTAATTTAAGTTTTTTAAGTCCAAAGACTGGATGAAAGTCATTCTCAACCATTTCAATGGAATTGTTTAAGAGTGGTGTATGTATAGTGTGAACTAAATTAACTAAAAGATAATTCTAAATAATTTTATTTGTTTTTCTGTCTAGATGTTTTTCAAAACGTTGCCAAGATTGACAGACATGCAGATAAAACACGCGAAGGTGGTGTTGAAAAGTCAGGTGGCGGTAGGAGACACGCCCCAAGAACAGCCTTCGTGAGGATAATTTAAAATGGTCTTGTATATTAACGTATTATTATAATAAAGTAATTGTTCACTTTTAAATTGAATTTATTTAATAATATAGGACGTTCAAGTCTGATCAGGTTGAATCTATGACTACATTACTGCTATGAGGAATGCGTGTCGTGGAAATTCATCATCGATTTCGTGATGAAGAAACAAGAATGTTATCATTTGAACAGCAGGACATTAAATGACATAGACCTTAGGTCATGGTTGTACAGACTTAAGACTAGGGGCCACTCGGGCAAATCATGAACTGATGGCGGGCCGGCCGCCAGAAGTATAGGTAATTCATTTTTTTGGTTCTATTCTGGAATAGAATTCAATATTTTTCGAATGTACGAGAGTATTATTTTTGCTATCGGCGGGCCACCAGTATTCGACCGGCGGGCCGCGGTCTGTGCATCCATGCCTTAGATAGACTGAATAAGACCGTTTGGGAACTTCCTACATTCAACATCTTTCATAGACATAAGGTCGTTTTTTCAATAAGCAGTTTATTACTACATCTGATGAAGTTAAAATAAGAAATTGCGTACATTTTTCAATAAGGTAAGAATGCGTTTACATCAGGGCTTCTTAATCTTTTGTCATTCACGACCCCATTTATTAATACGAGTTTCTTGACGACCCCATACAAAGATAAAAGAAAAATAAATTAATATTTTTTGATGATTTATTTATTAGGTAACAATATACGTATACATATGAAAATATATAGTTTTATAATTCGTTTTGAAACATACAACAATCTGAAATTAAAAATTGCACAAAAAATTATAAAATTGTCTTTATATTAGTTTAAAAACTTCCACCTATTAGCGTGTCTAGACGCTGCAAGTCCACTGTATTCCGCCAGCTCTAGTGATGTTATAAAATGGTATATATAAATATTTGACATTATAATCTCTCGACCCCAGAATTTTGCCACGGGGGTCGCCATTTGAGGTCGCGACCCATAGTTTAAGAAGCCCTGGTTTACATGAAACTCGTTTAAACAATAATTTGCTTGCTTATAAATTGATTATCCTATCCTCTGGACAATTCGTCTGATCAACACCGCCTTTTGAGTGTAATTTAATAAAATTGTCAATATTTTTATACCTCTCTTACAGATGGAATTTCGTAAAATCCATCTGGATCTTTTTTTATGGCTCTATTGGGCGCCACTCTTACCCCTATCTTTTGAAAGGACAGGGACGTTTTATGTCTCTGGAGATATCCTGATGAGTGGCATTACCTAAATTAAAATCCCTTATAAGCTTTTATATCTATTTATAATCATTCTATAAAGTGATCACTTTGAAATATGTGACTTATATATTTTTTATTAAAAAGCGATAGGCTAGCAACTTCTGACAGAATAAAGTCTGCACCCTGTATAATAAAGTCTCTTAGAATTAACAATCGTTTCTAATTAAAATGCTACCGAAACTGCTATACCGCGCCTTAGGTATGCGCGCGGCGAAACGTGAGAGGGTACACCCCTCTCCCCTCGAGTATTGGCCAATCAGTGCTGTCAGTCTACTGTCAACGCTTAGCTGCGTCATACTCTTTTTACTAGGCCCCCTCCTAACCGCTTTCCTAAGGCGCGGTACAGCGGTATCGGTAGCACTCTTATTAAATATATACGTCTCTTTTCTTCTTCCTGTGTTTTTATTTACTTATTTCAAGATTAGAGATTGCAATTGTTTTTTGAATTATATCATCATCACTGTTTCATCAATTGACCGTCCACAGCTGGACTGCTTTTCCTACAGATTTGCAACATGACCTGTTGGAAGTGGCAAGTTTGTGTGTAAAGAAATACAAATAGAAGAGTATATTACAGTAATTATTCTTGTGTATTATTTATTCTATATGCATTGATTTCGGTAGCACTAGAAAACCAAGTTCACAGTGACCAGTTTGAGGCATGTCCAAACGCAACATGGATAAAAAGTGATGATTCATTCTTACCAGAACTGTATTAGAGTAATTTGGTTGGTGTTGAAGGTGGGGGGAAGGGTGGTGGGGGTGAATAAATAAAATAACCATTATTATTTTTTAATACGAAAGTGTTTTTATTACGCACTTATTATTTCAATCAAATGATTTACGAAATACTCATCTATAGCATAACGCGTACACGATCGATGGATGTCGAGTACGCTCCGTTACATACTAGGAAAATACAAAAATATTATAAGCGAGTTTTTTTTTTTAATTTTCGGCTCACACACAATAGCGGCCGAGACGCATAAGTGCATCTAATGCACCGCTCCATTTCACGCACGATTTGCAAAAAAAATCTGCGTTCACTTAGGTAATGAAAAATCTTGAAATGAGAACGAGGGTAGTCTGAAAAAAATTTGAAATGAGGGTAGTCTGAGAACGCAACCATAAGTTCGAAATTCCACTTGTCATATGGAGTCTAAAGTGGAGTTAGCAATTACTGCTTCATTGTTTAAATTCTAACTTTGCAACTAACCAATGTACAAATTAGAAAGACTTGTTCACAATGACCTGTAGCAATAATACTTATAAATTTATGGTCGAGTTAAGTGACATTTAAAACGTATACTTATGAAACAAATATTTATGACAATTGAATAAAGATATCTATGTGATTATAGAGGGTGTTCAATGATGTTTGCTATATATGAGCAGAGTTGAAACGTTCAAAAGCGAATCGTGCGTCAAACAGAACATCGCACACTTCCGACTACCCGCAGTATTCCCGAGGAAATAGAATCTTGAACAAAAATAGACTTGTACTATGAAAGGGCGAAGCCTCACGTGTCGCTCGGGCGTACCGGGGAGGCAAGTGCTAGTATTACGTCTAAGGAAAGCGTTAACATCTAATCATAAAAGATCACATTCGGCCAACACACGAGAACTAACTCCATCTACCCTCACCAATACTGATATTCCTAACAATGGTCCAAAAATATCTAATACCGTACCTAAATGACCGTGTAGAAAAATATTTCGAATATGCCTTCGCCGAAATCTACCAATTTTTATTTTCTCATTATAATTTTTATTTTCTCTCACTTCAAACGTCCTTATAATTTGGTTTAAACGCAAGTAAGGTGTTGTGTTTTTGTTAGTCTATTGATACAATCTCGTCGATCGCATCTTTATAAAATGTTACAAGTTGTTTACATTAGTGAAACCTACTAAACGCACTAGCGGGGGAATTTAAATACACATTTATATGGCTTCATAGAAAATTATTTGGCCTTATAAGAATCTACGCCTACAAGGGAGTAAACACTATATGTTTTCAAATCAGCCTATTATCAAAAGACATTTTGTTAACTATGTATGTTTATTAAATCGATTTCTACATATATAATGCCAATTAATTTTCTACCCGTTATAAAGTGACGTAAAAATAAGATTGAACAGTTCTCCAAGCGTCCTCATACAGAACCACACAGATGGACACATGATGTTCAACACCCGGAAATAAATATTACACATCGACTTTTGGAAAGAGACAATCGGGTAATTTCGGATTCGTTAAGCATTATCTCTGTCGCACAACTGACAAAACGTCACATAGGTAGTGTAGGACAGAGATAGTGCTCTACGAAGTCGAAATTAGCCGATTGTCTCTTTCCAAAAGTCGATGTGCAATATTCATCGCCGGGTACTGTACTACTACGAATCTCGTAAAGTTTTCATCGAGCTGTGTGATGCCAAGTTTAAATTTAGGCCATTCGCTTAATTAAAGACCATTCGCACATTAAACTATGAAATCGGTGTCAAAATAATCGATTTGAAATCGATTTTATAAGAAAAACACATCGAAAATTTCCATCAACAGTGCTTCTCAAAGTCGAAGTGCAGAGTGTTGAAATAAAAACGATCTCAAATCGTTTCTTGAATAAATCATAACATGCGTGTAAGATATACGCAGCCAAATCTATATTTCATTCGCCGCTGTAAAAATAAACATTTTTTTTTCTTCAAATACCCAACGAACGTCACTTAGTTGATTTTGTATTATCATTATATTTATATATATATTACAAACGTATATCTCTAGTGGCAGTATATGCTGTCCTTGCGTCATCTCGAGGCGTGCGAAACAATGTGGCAAACATTTCACTGCCCTTTCCACACCAGACACGATACTCCGACACTACACATCGATAT